>NC_074715.1:47448085-47760085 GCF_947242115.1 Biomphalaria glabrata | reverse complement strand
ATAAAAGTTAAAAACAAATAGGCGTAGCCTTTTGTAAGTGAGTTTATAATCTTATTTTGTGTGTCAGTGGCTTAGCTGGGGGGGGGGGGGGAGAATTCGAAAATCCCCCGGACCCCCAAATGTGTGTTTTTACATTAAATATTACGCAAAATGCAGGGGACCCCAAAGGGGTCAAGCCCCCCGGGACCCCAAATGATGGAAAATTTCCTAGCTACGCCCCTACATACTATCCACTATCTAGATGACAATTGAGTTTCTTAACAATACCATCATAATACCCTCCTCCTCCCTTTGTCTTCATTCTGTATTCGGCGTTTACATTTCTAGTTTTATTTAAAAAAAAAACGGTTATGAACCCCCGAGGCATTTGGATTTCAAGCGTGTCGTATAAATGTACACCCTAAATTATGCCGAAAATTGTTTATTGAAACCATTTTTAAAAAAGTAAACTTGAATTTAGACGTATACCCAGAGACTAGACGAATATAATTTTACCAAACAAGAATTGATTAAAATCAAATTTATTGTAATATCCTCCCCCGCCATTTCCAAGAGCCGGTCTAAATTTAGCATCCATTTTTTTTTTGGACTAGGTCGAGATCTCTGTCATCACCAATGCAAATTCTTAGGGCAAAGGTTGAACGCATTGAATAGTTTGAACATTAAGTTAATAAAACATTGAACGAAATGTGTGTAGCTATGTTTAGCTTGCATCGCTGGTTAAACAGATTTATACACAAAAACATGATCTAGATCTAGCACTTGTCGTTTTTTTTTTCTTTTAAAAGAAATTTGTAAAAATTGTGTACGATTTGTGATTTGATACTGACATGCTCTGATACTGACTGATACTGGCATGTTTTTTTTTTCTAGTAATATGCTCTGATACTGACAGTTATAGTTATGTTCTAATACTGACATGTTCTGTGCAGGGGCGTAGCTAAGAATTTTCCATCGTTTGGTTGCACGGGGGGCTTGACCTCTTCGGGGGCTCCTGTATTTTGCGTAATATTTAATTTTTAATGTAAAATAAACACTCCTCAGGTGTCCCCCTCAAGTGGGGGACCGGGGGGATTTTCAACTTTCCCCCTCCTCCCCCACCCTAGCTACGCCACTGGTTCTGTGCTACTGACATGTGCTGAGTGCTACTGACATGTCACATGTACTGCTACTAATATGGACTGATACTAACATAGACTGCTGCTGACATGTACTCTTACTGACCTTTTCCGTTTTTAACATGTACTGGTATATACTGATACTGACAATGGACTGATACTAACATAGACTGATACTGACACGTGCTGCTACTAACTTTTTGTGCTACTAACATGTACTGATAGTCTGATACTGACTTGTTGTCTAGTAAACATAATTACTTTATTTATTTATTTTTTTTTAAATTTTGTATTAATTTAATTTTTATCAATTCTAACCCCAACGATGACACTAAATAAGCACTTCTCACCGTAACAGTCCATGACAGGAACATGTTAGTTTCAATAGTACAAAAGTTTCTTTTTTCACAGTTTAAACTTAAACAAAGGTGTTCCTCAAGGTATTTGTCTAGAGATCTACATACAAGGGTTGGCAGGAACAAGGGAAGGTAATCCTCTTCCTGATGCAATGTCATAACGTCATGTCATAATGTTATGTATTACTGGGTGTTGGGGGTGGTAAAAACAAAGCATTAACAGCCCGATATCAACATTCAGGCGGTAGCGGATCGCTTTGTGTATGTGTGTTTTTTTAAATATAAGCTCTACATAAAAAAGCTTGTCTTCGAGTCCAGTATTTCAAACAGCCTCATCCATGACCTACATATTTTGCCACAGCCAGCGTAGTAAAAAAAAATTTCTTCCTTCTAAAAACAAGCACAAGTAGAAACCCCCGCACGTTGCTAAGGTCAGCTATGTTTCTTACAAACTGACTTGAAATTCGGGTAGATTTGCCCTAAAGTGGAAGTGAAGCAATACGTTTTTCTATTTCTTTTGTTGACAAGACTCCTTGATTTTATGTGCTTGTGACCAAAATGTATCTACTAAATGCACGGTCTATTGATTTACTACATAGACAGGTTATAACAGCAGACCCAAATTGCCAGCCCCGTACAAACCGTACATAAAAAAACAACAACCTAAGTTCCACTGGATAAGGGCTTTTTCCATTTATTTTTAAAAAAATGTCTTGTGTGTGTGTGTGTTGGGGGTGTCATTAAAAGAAACTGACCTTTCCGGAAGTAGAACTATTTGTTCAACGCGGAGAGATTAGCATCTCGTTGCGGAACGAATGTGTGGTCTGGTCACTCTACCACGAAGTAGTCTGATCTCGGCCGCCCTTTGATACGCTACGAGATACAGTTTGAAGTGTTTCTCTCCCTTTCTTTCTTTTTTTTTTTTTAATTTTACGGCTCGACCTGTGGTCAAACCAAGAGTCATTTACAGCCTCTCGGACCGTAATGAAGATAATCACGAAGAAGAAAGATAAAAGGGGGGGGGTAGGGGGGGCAACCAGCAGGAGATCATGTTAATAGGGTACAGGTGGGTGGAGAAGTGAACGCCGACCGCTTTCCACCTTGAAGTCCGTGAAGCCGCATATATCTACACATATAGTTCGGTTTCATTGCGCATGACTTATTGTGGAGCGCAGAGTTTAGCAAGTACTTATTACTTTAATCAACGGCCCCTTCACGTCTGCCTGTTATTCACAACCCAGAAAGGCACACACCAACGACCTTGAAATTTTCTATTTCAATAGTCTGCCATAAAGATGATTATACCCCCCCCCCTACACCCACACACACACAATCGTAAGTCTCTCATCACTCTGGTCGTGTCATTGTGCTCCTATACCAACGGACCAACTGCTGTTTGGAACGCGGGCTTTAAATCAATGACGTCACGGGCGCTTTACGTCACAGCAGCCGACAAGCGTTTGGCATTGACGTATTATATGGCGGCAACTTGTTAGTAAGTTTGGCTGGAGGGGGGGGGGTGAAATAGGTGCAACATTACTTAAGCTCCCCCTCTCCCTTTTTGCTTTTACTTTATTTCTATACGAATTAGACAAAGTGTTCCATAATTAGTTTTCGTTAATTTCTCATTAAAACTCAAAACTCGTGAGTGAGACAATGACACGTGATCAAGAAACCGTTCTTCTGATTTCTTCCAGGGAAATGAATGCCGCAATCACGTCTTCAATGATGAGTGCGAATGTCGTAATCACGTCTTCAATGATGAGTGCGAATGTCGTAATCACGTCTTCAATGATGAGTGCGAATGTCGTAATCACGTCTTTTTTTTTTTGATAACGCGTCCAAGTAATAAGAAACAGGGGGAACAATCAAAAGATGTGTACCCATGTACACTGAGACAATAAGCTTTGTACACATCGACACTAGTCAAGATGCCCATTAGTTGTGGGAAAAGAAAGGCGGTTGGACGTTGTGCTGGCCACATGACACCCTCGTTTAACCGTGAGCCACAGAAACAGATGAACTTTACATCCTTCACTCCATATATCGCAAGGTCTGATCTAAATTAAAAAAAACAAACACATATAAGTTTCTTTATTTTAAAACAAATTACTAAAAACTACAAAACTGTTACTAAATCTAGTAGCCTACTGCTATATCTGACCTATATATTGCTTTCATATCTGAAATATGCACTAGTAGAGCAACCCAGGCCTTTTAAAACTATTAACATAAGAAATTGTCTCGATTACTCTAGTCTAGATGTTAATCATCCTCGGAAATGAGAAGTTAGCCACGCTGATAGCATCACTTCCTTATTACTAAAGACGCTATTTAAAAAAAAAACAGAACAAAAAGTTTCTTCAACTCATTGGTTTGCGCGGGAAAAAAAACGCCATGAGTTGTTCCTCGTCTGAGTCAGTGAGTTCTGAATCAAACCGTTTACTGAATAATTGTTTGGTTTCAGTACTCTAGATCTAGTGACAGTTCAATTAAAAATAATGAGTTCCGAAAGTCAACATGCCAAATGCAAATTACAGTGACTAACTGATGACAATCTTATTCATTCTCATTGAAACCAAGATAAATCATTAAAAATGTTTCATTAGTTTCATTATAAAAGTTTTGTTAACCAGCCGGAAGCATGCATACAGACATAGTAGAAATATGAACATCAAAATATTCAGGGTCGTCAAGAAGCAAGTTAATCAAGACCCTTAAAATTCTAAATATCAGCAAACTAAATGGTATCAATATAATCGAAAACATCACATTTATCAAGATCTTCGAAAATCATCAAGATCATTTAAAAAACCATGATGTTTAACAGGATTCTCAAAATCATCAAGATTACCCAAAATAAATTCATTAATAATATGAAGATCATAATAACATCAAGATTATTGAGAAAACTTTCAAGTTTGTCAAGATTATTAAAATCATCAAGATCATCAAAATCATTTTGATAGTTTGCATATACAGTGGTCCCTATGAGGTAAACTAATTTCTCGTGTGTTGCCCAGGAGTTCACTATCTACACAACTATTTCACACATCTTAATAAATAAATGTCGCTGAGATATATTGTTTGTTAGTTTTCAATTGCCCTTAAGGTAACACTGAGAATGCAGTCCAAGGCCAAGGTCGCTCTCCGTAGTTGGCAAGGAACCCAGTGTAGACTTGACTGTTGGTTGGTTTGTTTGTTTGAGTCACCATTATGTAACATCCGTAAGCTGTCAGTGAGATGCATGTCTTCTTTGTTTGAGACTTTGGTTTTACAAGAGTGACACCATCTTGCCAAGACGTTTGGAGATTAGTCGAAACAACGCGGCGTTTGATAAATGGAAGAGGATTTAACAGATGCAATATCATGTTACACATTACACTAGACACAGAACTCTGCAATGTATAGATGTACTAGATATATATATATACAGAGAAAGAGAGACAGAGACAGAGAGACAGAAAGATAGTCATAGACAGACGGGCGGACGAACAGACAGGTAGATAGATATATCGAGAGAGAGAGACGGACAGACAGACAGACAGATATATATATATATATAAATATATATATATATATATATATATATATATATATATATATATATAGAGAGAGAGAGAGAGAGAGAGAGAGAGAGAGAAACAAATGCCTCCAGCTTTTTCATCCCTCAAACTTTTTAAAATGCGTACTCTACAAAAAAAAACAACTTCATCAATGAAATAGCGTAGTGTAAAGACTCTACACTTATGGTCTTTACCTATTATATCCCATGTCATTGTCTACATTTGATTGACCTACTATATCCCATGTCATTGTCTACATATTTGATGGTCTGCAAGCAGACCAGAACGAAAAAAAAAGTGTGTTGAACTTGTGGTCAAAATAAGACATAGTCAAGGTCAAACAAAACCATTAAAAAAAAAAACTTGTTAGTTCGGCCATTAAAAAAAAGGTCACCTGAAATGACCTGACACAAAGATTCCCGGAGATTTCAGGTCGTGATTGTGTGGCTGTTGTCCTTATTAAGTTCTGACACGTTGTCATGGTAACCACATGCACACAGACAAGCTCCTGATTCGCGGTGCATTATGGTTCATTTGGTTTGCAGCGCTGTAACTCATCATAAATCTGTATTCATTAGCTAGGGTTACAACGATATGCGAGTACGCTATGTCGACAGCCCAACGACCTATAGGATGTACTATTTTCTCATACTTCCACTTGCGTCGGTGTTCGCATGGGGAGGTGTCCAGCCTTTTCCGACTTGTTGGTCATATAAGTGTCCGGCTGAGTTTGCGGCTTCATTATGCACTAAAGGTAGACGTTTCAAGGGGTCGGATATGGCCCGCGGGTCGTAGTTTGGACATCACAGGACTGTAATAATTAAAAATAGCAGACACAACAGTGCTTACCAGAACCTATTGGTTGTTTACCGGGACCTATTGGTTGTTTACCGGGACCTATTGGTTGTTTACCGGGACCTATCCGGACTATCAAAACTAAGATCTCTGTTCCCCGTAATATACAACATACAACTGATATCAATAATGCTTGTACCAGGCACCTTGGCAGTTACTGTAACCGTTTTGTGAGGGTTACAAGAAATACTAAGGATAATCTTCCAATACAAATCATTCATGAGGAGACAGAGGGTAATGTTTGGGCTTGACAAACCCCCATCCCCTTTCATTGCCCGTGACAACCAATCACCCGTATCATCGTCCTACTTTTCACCCAGAAACAAGATCAAAGACAAAAAAAAAAAAGCAAAAAAATAATGAACCCATAATCAAGTTTGTTTCCATGGTCGAAGGGTTAACGAGGGGTTTCATGTTGTTAACACAACGACTAGCCGAATTATATGTCATTAAGGTTGGGAGGGGTCAGGATTATCCTTTTAAAATCCAAGTCTTCTACGGGATTTGAACTCCGAACCCCTGGGTTCGGAAGCTACGCGCTTAGCCACTCAGCCACCACGAAAAGTATATTATCTACTCACACAAAGGGTAAATACAAGTTATAATTTAAATCAGAACACCAAATGAACTCGAGTTACAATCCCAGATTTCTTTGTAGGTAAGACTTAACATCTTCTGCTCACTCATTCACAGATATGAACTACATGACATGCCGGTTAGTGTTTTCTATATCCTCCCACCCCCCCTTTTTTTTTTCCTTTTACAAAATGCTCTCCCACGATTTCTGCTCACGCCTCTTGTATCTACGTTTAACCCGATTAGCAGTAAGAGCGTTTGTTAGCAGTACGGATCAAGAACTAACTTAAATAGGACAGCTGCTATCAGTATGGAAAGACATGTATAAATATAGACTTTCGGCTTGAAGGTCCACTCGTCTTTCTGTGTCACTGGTTCAACCTAAGAGACACAGTAAGACAAAGAAGTACTTCGCAGAAGATAGATCTAACAATTTAGGTTACAGTACATAAAGGCTGTTCAACCCTTGACCTTGACAAGCATGATCTTTAAACAGAATAATTAAACGCAAATTGTAGCGAATCTAGTTATGCTAATTATCATAGTATGCGAGGAGGCATCGCGAAACCGCTAGTTATTACCCCCAGATTTCACTCCATTGTACGATCAAGAATTTGTAATTATTATCATTAAAACGTATGATTCAAGTGTTCATTTATAGTTCTGTGTTCCCGACATCGTCAATGCACTAACCACACACATTTACAATTCGTGCTAGGAAAAGAAAAAAAAACACTAGAAGGGTGGGTGTGTTGGGGAGAGACCGGTTTTGCAATACTTGAAATGCTATTTATGCCAGCTGAGTAAGTGAGTGAGAGCGGGGAAAAAAAAACACAACACAGCCCCCAAACCCTTCTGCCACGCATCCATGCATTATCATAATATATGCGCAGCCGGGACTACTTTTTTCGACTGTCTGCTCCTATTGATCGAGTTGGCCCTACATTATGCTAAAAATAACCACCGACATGTGACCCTTGAATGTGTGTACAACTGTAGATGTGTAAAAATGTGGTGACGTGTCGAATACGTTGCAAGAAGATGAAATTTTAAGTTAATTAGTTTTCTGAATGGTAGAAGGGGACACAATAAATCTTACAATCGACTCCTGCTCTCATTTATTTCTTTCTACGCTAAATAATCCCCAACCGGCGAAAACGCTTCTACTAACTTTGGCAATATGTTCGCGGGAAAAAAATTAGGTCAAAATGCCGGTAAGCAACAGGCTTACAGTTAACACGGCTCTTTCGTTTCGGCTTGGATTCATTACACTAGCAGTCAAGGACTGGGGTTTATAGTTCGGAAAGATATAATGGTACGAATAATGGACACGTCTTGATGCACTGGGGCAAATGAATTAGATCTAAAACTAAAATAACGTTGTTTTTTTTTAAATCGATGGCTAACCTTTTCAAGGGGAAACAAGTGATAGCGCCAGACTGTGCTGTCGTGTAGATCTCGATTTCTGTGTCTGATGCAACGGGTTTGGGACTTTGAACCTGTAACTTACGTAAGACGTCGTTCATCTTTGGGGTCCCTAGCCTTCTTCGATGCAGTAATATAAATTAAGGTCTGACGTGAATGTCTTCTGAATAATCTTGGTGTCTAATAACATCAGATGTGACCAGAATGGACTGTAGTATCTTGCGTCTGTCTTTAAAGCAATGGTCAGAAAAAGAAAACTCGTCGTGTGGCCTACATTCATATTGTCTGGCCAGTTGTACATTAGCATATATGTAACACATTCGTTTTCCATGTTTAAAGAATCCATTCAGTCTAGACTCTATAATCTCTGTACTAAACCAGCCAAGTCTGTAATATTACAACTGACATAATGATAAGATTCTTGGCCTTTGGGGTTTATCTCCAAGCCATTAATTGTTAATTCATGGAAATCAAAGAGGTTCGTTGTAGCCATCATGCTTACGATTGTTTGAATAGTCATTTAAATGTAGGCTGTAGTGTCTATTACACAGTCACCTAAGTGTACTCAGACCTAATATATCCTTGAAATAAATGTTTTAGTCGAAATTTGTAGCTAGGGCGAAATAGTGGAATTACTTAAAGCAGGCTGCGAGGCCCAATGGCGTACATGACTGAAACATGAGCCGGGAACTAGAAGAATAGTAGTGGTAATGTAATCTATAGTATCCCCATCTATAATCCTTGGACGACAGCTTGACTGGAAACCCCATTGTCCTGGCCCTTCCCCAGGAAATAAAACTGAAATTAGATTGAAACAATGCGATTAAATAAGAGATATATTGCACTATTGTTTCTTATAAAGTAATTCTGTTAGATTGTACCATTGTTTCGCATTCTGGTTCTCTTTTACCTATTCTATGACAACTAGAGCAATATTAAAAAAAGACGCGATGTAAAGCGCTGTGTCATGAATCCTTTCCTGTATAGTTCAACTTCAAGTCAGTACTCTGTTAAATCTCTAACGTAGATATTTTTTTTAAAACAGCCACCTCGTTAAGGAAAGGGGGGGGGGGGAGGTAGGGTGAAACACTATTCCTAACACCCTGCTTAAGATAAGATGGAAATGCAGGAGATATTATCGACATTGACACAATAGCAGCCCGTAGAATTGGGAAATATAATGGGCGAATGTGCTAATACCCCTTTCTCGTTTTGCGATTCGTTTGAAACGAGGCGTGTGTGGGGGTCGTGACATGTGGGGCCAGGTACCCAGTTAATATGTACAATTATATGGTTTCTGCAGTGGGATTGGTGCTTACTTTATTGTAAAGAATACATCAGGTTTCTCTTCGTATACATGAATCACTAGAAAACTGTTAACACAATTCATCATGTTTTAAAATTTATAAATTATTCAATAACTCGCCAGCTAGAAAAAGATGAAGATAAGATTGGCCAAAACGCGATAAGGCTAAGGCATCAAGCATCCGCTCGACTCGAGTAATGGAAAATTAAATGATAACACCTTAACATGGGCGAGATAAGTATTTAAAAGTAACGATAACTAGTTTATATTTGCTTTTGATTAGTTTGGAAATGAAAATGTTAACCACCTCAGACATACTTCATAAAGGTAGGGGATGGCAGAGGGCAGGATTTGAACTCGGAACCATCGTAACGACAGCTCTAAGCGCAAACCTCACGACCAGGCAGCCATACAGTCGAGACAGAAATCCATACTAAGAAGAACAGTAATAAAAGTTGTTTATAATGAAGATCAATTTTTTTGTCGAAAGGACAACGCGGTACGAAATGATCTGTACGCGTCTAGAGAGGAGAGAACGAGAGAGAGAGGGGGGAGAGAGAGAAGAGAGAGAGAGAAATAGGAGAGAGAGAAGAAGGTGAGAGAGGGAGAGGAGAGTGCGTAAGGACCTAAAAAAAAAAGGTCAGTAGCCCACAGTAAGACAAAACTGCTCAGGTAGACGTCTGAATGGTCCAGGTATATAAAGGAACTCGGAATGTCATGTACCAGCCCAATCTGACCTATATGCACACAATGTGTGTATAATCCTGAAGGAAGAAAGCGGTAAAGAGGAAGAAACAAATAGAACAACTGGATCGGAGATAGACCAGAGGGCAGAACTGTGGGGAGAGGGGGTGAGCATGTTGCTCCACATGCAGTATGTCATCGTGGCGATCCCCTCCTCGTGAGTAGGATGTGCTGCAGATGCAGGTGTATCTGTTTAAACGGCGAGAATAGCTTTGGGAATAGATTTAAATAAACACTCTACCTGGAGATTAATGCGGTGGGAGACCGGGTAACTGAGCAAGTGCAGGCGCCACATTTATAAGATAATGAATCAACTTACGCCTGCCAATCTACTTGATCTATAGTCATCCTCCGCTGATAAATGACTATTTTATTCTCATTGTACTTTCAGGCTCGCTCTTCAAGAAGTATTCTCTTGATCTATCCTAAACAATCTGTCAGCGCGAAAGGATGTAGACTGCAGACGAATCGTGAAAAGTTCCTAATACAAGGGACGAGGTCGCTAATTAGTTTTAGTGTTATAGTTTTAATGAACGCCGGATTGATAAAATAATTTATGTCCGAAATCTGCGGCAACCTTCCTTTTGAAGAATAGAGGCTTTTAGATCAGTTCTCGATCGAAGGAAATAGTTTTCAGCCTCGTAGAGGCATCTTAGTGCAAACTTCCAGGAAGAGGGCATAAATTAGCTAAGAAAACAAAACAGGCGCCCAGAAAGGGACCAATGTGGCGATGAAGCAGAGACCTGCGTACCAGAACAGGAGACTTACTTGTCTAGATCAAACCCAGTCCGAAAAATTGCACCATTCCCCCTTCGTCGTGGCATACTGCTTAGTGACCCGTATCAAAAGTGGCAGTCCTCTCACGGTAATTATAGTGCTCGACCTTGACCCCTCAATGCCGGGAAAGATAGGGATGAAGGACGACACTTCAAAATAGTGGGACCTAAACCCAGAATGCTCTGATGTTCTGGTCTTTAGCAGGTACTTCAGACAGAGGGTCTTCTCCATTCTTGAGCGCCGGACGAAAGCCTACCTTGTGGACTGGGTCTCATTGAATCCTTGCGACGGCTCTGGCCTTGCAAGGACTTCATCTAAGATATTACGCACTGAAAAATTATTATTTAAAATATAAATTACCACGTATGATACTAAAAATAGCAGAAATATTTAAATCTAAAATTTTAAATCTAGAAAATTGCAGCGCTGGAGCATTTTGAGATCTGTTGGGCTCGTTCTTTTCTTTTGTTTTCGCGCCAAGATTGATGTCTGCCTGGTCGTGTGGTATTCGCCCAGGACTAGCGTACAGTGGTCTCGAAGGTCCAGGGTTCGAACCCTGCCCGCTGCTATCCCTGGTCGTCTTGCGGAAGATTTGGACTAGGTTGCAATTATCTTCAAATTCAGAAGGAACACTGGAACATGTACGACATTTTAAAACATTTTGTAGTAAATAGGTGATAGTAACCTCAACCACAACCTGGGAATATGAACATTATACTGGATGCCACTTCAGGAAGAATGCGAGAGTTCTAAATAATCGCTTGACCAAAATTCTTTCTCTTATTAAAAACTAACATTCATGGGTTATTTAAAGAAAAATAACCTCTGTTCTATAAGTAGATATTATCTTTTAAAAAAAAAAGGTATTTTTATAATGTACCGTATGTGTCTCTTTGTCTCTCGAGTCAAATTAACATCAGTTAATATTGCACCTTATGGCCACACTGTAAAACTAATCTAAACACTATATTTTCTATTGTTTTGGACTTGTAAGCTGTTCGTGTTTAATTTACTTAAATTATCATAATCTACTGTCCCCTTCCCGTCTGCTTGCCATTGTTCTTTGTTCTCTCTCTTTTACGAGCGAGAGCGACCGTGCTATAAATAATTTTACGGGAATATCCGCAGCGCGTTTGAGTTTTCATGGATGGACAAATAAACCCAGATTCTGTTTCTACGTGCCACGTATTGGGACAGGCGGGAATGGGGGGAGGGGGGGCGTAGATGGGGGATGGAAAGGATACCCAGGAATTCGTTTGCACCTTACAGATTATTTATTTCTAGAGCTGCCCTCTCCTGTTGCTAACACTTGCCCTACCCAATAGACATATCTATTTTTGTGTCTTTTCCACATGCCTTGCTCTTTAAGTTCCACAATAACCTGCAGTGTATTTAGGACGTGAGTACATTTATGTCCGAGTGTGTGTGTGTGTGCGTGTGTGAGGGGGCTCATGCTCGTGAGAGAGAAGATTTTACGCGTCGCTGCGAGATTATTAACCTTTGGACCTTTGACGTCATTGACGATTTGCGACTGAGGAAATATGTGTCTTTGTGGGTGTGTGTGAGAAAGACATAAATGTGTGAAAGTGTGGGGTGAGAAGATGGAGGGAGGTTCACGTCTTTTTGTTTGTGATGTGGGGAGCTAGGATACTTTGACGTTATTAAGTCTCCAACCTATCGTCTATCTTATAGCGAGAAAGATTAAATATAGGAAAATATAAGATAATATTCAGAAATGTCTGTTGCCCCAACCTCATGCGCCCCTTCACCCCAATACCACCTCTAGAGCATTTTAAGAACTGTATAATTTGGCTACTTAGTATCTTTATATAGGCCCTATTGGCAAACTAGAACAAGACTATAGTAAAATCCCTTCTAAGTCAGTGGCGTAGCTATGAATTATCCTTCAATCGGGAGCCCGAGGGGCTTGACCTCTTTGGGTGTTGGGGGAGGTCTGCATTTTGCGTAATATTTAATATTTGATGTAAAAACAATAATTTTGGGGCCCCCGTAAGTGGGGGCCCGAGGGGATTTTCCATTTCTCCCTCTCCCTCCCCCACCATAGCAACGCCTCTGCCCTACTTGATTAAAAAAAAATTGACTCATAGAATCGTTCAATCTACCACCAATTTTATACATCTCTTTCCTCCTTTCACAATCAACTTTTAAATGTCTAAGTTATAAATATTCAATTAGGATGCATGTTACGTAATTAATTATTTACACCTCAATAGAAAATTAAAAAAAAAAAAAAAAAAAGAAGCCAAACCCTCCTGACACCATCACAAAATGTTGTCAAATTGTGTGGCATGCCGAGGTGTACACTCTCTTTGTCTTTCGTTCGATTCCCACTCCTAGCCTGGTGTGTAGCCTGGGTTTTCCCCTGACGAAATGTACCTAACTTAGAAAACAAGTCAAGGTGAAGACAGAAAGAGAAAAAAACAAAAATGTGGGACAGAAAGAAGTATATATATAAAAAAAAAAAGAAAGAAGGTATTTCTCTTGTGAATTTTCTGTCATTTCCACTAAGAAAGGGAATGTGGTGAGAGGGGAAATATGTGTGCGCGTGTCTGGGGTGAGGGGGGAGAACTTCTCCTTAGTTTAGTTGGGTTAGTTGTAGATAGAAACTAAAGAAAGAGAAAGTGAGAAATAAAGAGAGAAAGAGAGAGAGAAAGAGAAATATAGAAGGAGAGAGGGAGAAAGAAAAAGAAAGTGATAGAAAGATGCAAAGAGAAAGTGAGAAAAAAATGAAAAGGAGAGGAGAGAAATAGAGAGATATAGACATGGGGCTTTGTCTACGTAAGACTCAATGGCAGAGGATTCTCGGCTACCTAGAGGGTTGTAAAAATGTAAAATGTTCTACATGTTTCGAATGTTGCTTCAGAGTTGAAGATAATCTACTTCCAACCATCCAACTGATATACAGTCAACACAAGTAGATCATCTCATCTCTTCTCTGCCTGTGGCCCCTTCAGGGGCATAGGCCACCAACCAGCTTCCTCCAGGCATCTCGGTTTTGGGCGAGTGTCTCCAACTGTCCCCACGTCTTGCCCATCTGCTTGGCATCTGCTTCCAAATCGCGGCGCTATGTATTCCTGGGCCGTCCCCTCTTCCTCTTTCCTTGGGGGTTCCAGGTTAGGGCTTGCCTTGTTATGTTGGATGCAGGCTTGAGAAGGATGTGACCTATCCATCTCCTTCAATGGGCTGCTACTTTGTTCTTTGCCAAAGTCCCTCATTCGAGATCTTGTCTGGCCAGTAGATCATAAGGATATTCCTCGGGCAACACAAGTAGATAGATGGTGAATAAATCATTCTTTAGTTTGAAATCATTAGTTTTCACAACAGACTTTAAAAATGCATACCGTGGTAAAAGGAATTATACATTCTCTTAAAACTCACAATTTACAAAGGCTTAGTATCTAAGCTCCTGAAAAATTGTATAAAGATTAGTTGCTTAATGAAAGTAAAATGACATCTTTAAAAATCTAATGTAATATTGGTTGAATGTACGATCCCGAAATGCTCAAGGTTGTAGTTCTGTGCCCCTGAAATCAAGACAGTAGACGTGAATAACCTCCCATGTACACTCAACTAAAAGAGATACTCCTTCCATGCCAACTTGATTTACTACATCGGTTATTTCCCCTGGCGGTATGATTTATTTCCCTTCGGTACTCACCTAGACATAACCAGGGTCATAGTTATGTGACCTTAGAATACAAAAATAATAATTATTGTAGGATCGTTGTCTTTAATGGAAGTGTTAACTACAAACGCATGGTGGCGGTTATTTTCGACTGTCGATTTTTGGTTATAGCAAAGATAATACAGACCTTTCTCTCTTTGTTTCTGTCTGTCTGTCTGTCTGTCTGTCTCTCTCTCTGTCTCTCTCTCTCACTGTGTCTCTGTCTTCTTTCTCCCCACCCCGTCTCTTTCTCTGATACATATATATTGTAATGTACTAGTTTAGAGAGTAGGTTAGTTTTGTTAGATAAATATATTGTGTATAGTTTGAGCGACGGTAAAAGTAATGACGTAGTAAGACAGACTAATGACGTAGTAGACTTAGGCGAACAAGGGACCAACATGGCGTTATGTTAGAAGTAGGTTGTGTTTTGAATATTTGTTGAATAGTAATTAGATATAGCGAAGCTTTAGGAAGACTGGACGGATTTCCCAGTGGTTAATGAAGTATCATTTTATAGAACTGAATGTTGTTATCAACTATATTCAACTTGTAATGTTCTGTGGCTAATGTTAAGTAATAATTGATACATAGTCGAAGTCAGATTAGATTAGCCCACAACAATATATACACAGACATCTAGACACAGACAGGGAGACAGTCAGACAGACAGACAGATAGATAGATAGACAGACAGACAGATAGATAGATAGATAGATAGATAGATAGATAGATAGATAGATAGATAGATAGACAGACAGACAGACAGACAGATAGATAGATAGATAGACAGACAGACAGACAGACAGATAGATAGATAGATAGACAGACAGACAGACAGACAGACAGACAGATAGATAGATAGATAGATAGATAGATAGATAGATAGATAGATAGACAGATAGATAGATAGATAGATAGATAGATAGATAGATAGATATCTAACAAATCTGTTTACTTCTATGGAATTCATCCATAAATACTCAAACAATGTTATCCAGTAAGTCCTGTAATGGGGACATTGACACGAAAGACCACTGCTACAACTTGAACTCAATGGCAGGCCATAATGACACCTACTTTGACAACCTTCCTAATAAAAAGGACCTCGTTTACTGAAGGCTGTTCGCTTATTAAAGACTGTTCGTTCATTCAAGATTGTTCGTGGGAAATCTGTTACTTTGAAGTTCCTCGAGATTTGCGACTTTTTCTCCCTAAAAAACTTTGTTTCGATGATGAAGCGCATCTTTAATATTTTCTTTGTTTCTTTGAAGGATACAATAGCCAATGAAACTTCGTCTATTTATTACGCTAAAAGTAAACCACTTTCGGTGACCATAACAAAACTGGTCATCTGCTTGTATTTGAAACACACATATATATATTTATTTTTTGCATTTCAAAAATGTGTCTTAACTCTGCAATTCCAATCTAAATTTTCTCTCTATTATAGTAATTTTAGACATGTTAGACCTAACAAAATACTAATTATATCTTTCTAATCCACCTAATCTTTCTCATATACCTGAATACCTCTATCATCCACCCATCCGCAAAACATGCGTGAATACTTCTGTCCGTCTGTCAGTCAGTCCGTACGTCAGTCCGTCCCTCTATCTATTAATCTATCTGTCCGTGTCAGTTTGTGTATGTCTCTTTGTCATTGTGAATGCGTTTTTCTCCCCGTGAGTAAACCCAGTTTTTGACATTCGTTTCCCGCAGACTAACAAATAATAGAGACGTGTTCAGCACGGGCCTGCTGGCTCACGCCTAGGAGATGGGAAGATGAGGCCAGGGGGAGCTAGACAACAATGACTTAAGACAAGGATCGGATGTGAAGATAAATCTGAGCAATGCGCTCAACAAGATGCCAATAGTGTGTACCGTAAACTTACTGCTCTGGCTCGTGCTTTGACTTCCATATTCTAGGCTGATTGCAATTGATTGCAGATAAAATGTTTTATCTATCTATCTATCTATTTATCTATCTATCTATCTATCTATCTATCTATCTATCTATCTATCTATCTATCTATCTATCTATCTATCTATCTATCTATCTATCTATCTATATTTATCTGTTCATCTGTGTACCTGTTTCTCTATCTATCTGTTTCTCTGTCTGTCTGTCTATCTGTCTGTCTATTAATCAATTCAATAGTAGAGTTTGTTATTTTTTTTAAATAAAAAGTCTATAAAATCAAAGCTCAGGTGACTTAGAAATCCTCCAAGCAGGCAAGCATGTAACAAAGATTTTAAAAAATTATTAATAAAATTGCTTTTTGATATCTGACTTAGATCCGATGTTGTCCATTTTAACTGAGGTTATGACCAATGTCCAACTAGTGAAGGACTTTAGAGACATTTTGATGGCTGCCATCTTAAATATACTTAATAAAAAAACAAACTAAACCTTCGGTTATGACCTAGTTAGTTGAACGTTTGTTAAGCTTAGCGCTTTGCCACTTGGCCTTAACGTAGCTAAATGTAGGTTCACTGGCATGGACAAATCTCTACAATGGTAGTGTGGAGTCAGTTCAAAACCCCATCTTTTTCATTAGCTCTATTACTTGCCTTTGAGAAAACATTTATATCGTCTATAAGAGTTCTAAACCAGGACGTTCTGCTGGTTACTCAAACTCCCTGTCATCTTATTACATGAAGAGTTTAGCTCCACGTAGTTTAGCTCCACGTAGAACTATCCACGGGGATTAATTCCAGTTTAGCTCCACGTAGAACTATCCACAGGGATTAATTCCAGTTTAGCTCCACGTAGAACTATCCACAGGGATCAATTCCAGTTTAGCTCCACGTAGAACTATCCACAGGGATCAATTCCAGTTTAGCTCCACGAAGAACTATCCACAGGGATCAATTCCAGTTTAGCTCAAGTCTACACCTTGTTGATGTCTAAGAGCTGAGCCGAAGGCTCTTCGAGCTCTAAGTTTGAAAAAAAACCTGTTTGGACGCCAAACAGTAAAAAAAAACAAACCTGTGTGAACACACAGTTCTGTTTGGGAGAGACCCTAGACAATGCCTATGTGAGGCATTGCTGTTGACCGATGCGTTCGGCCCCCGACACGTGGACTAGAGACACGGCCGAAGGCCGGGGATGCACCGGGGACTTCTGCCATTTTCCTTCAATGTACCAAGCTAACTGTGCGGGACCCGCCATTTATGTAACGGTCCCTTTGAGGAACAGCGCATGGATTGGTGACGTGTTTGTGGGGACTTTGTTACAACCCCGCCCGTGCAATGGGTGGACTCTCGTCTACCCGTGGGCATCCCCACGGGAGTCCTGTGTTGCTACCCATTTCGCCTAGCCACTTCCTCAAATGGCCGTTTCCACGCGGGCGCCACGATGAGGCAGGGCAGCGTGCCCGCGAAATTGCTACGTCACTAGAAATCAAGACACTTTCACCATGATCTCATTACTTCAGCCACTTTGCATTCAAGAGGCGACTTACCACTCAGGGTATTGTCTGCTTACCAATGTCTTGCTACTTACCTTAACCAGCATTCATGTTTTTGATTTGCTCACACGGATGATGGCTTTTAACTTAAGTGAGCAAGCTCTTAATGGATATTTCTGGACATTGCCGGAACACGCCCGCAACAAGTTGTTTGAAAACAGAGTAAAACAAATAAAGGAAAAAAACTGAATTCCTATTATCTTATCTTATAAAATACAGACGTTATTTGATGGATGCAGGGCTAGGGGGCGCTCTGATAGTTTTTTTTATTTATTTTGTAACGCTTTTTAAAGACTTTAGCAGTGCTAAAACAAAAACTTTCTGGGGTAGGTTGTTGCGAGAGTAATTTACGTCCTTGTGGGGCTGGGGCGTAGGTTACGCGCGAGGTTTTTGCGGTACTTGAGTACATGCGTTCGCGTCTGCTACAACCAATATCGTAAAGATAAGCCAAGCGAGAGTGTGTGTGTGGGGGGGTGAGGCGAGGAAGAGCAAGAGGTGGAAATGTCTGGAAACGGGGCCACCGCGGGGGTCTAATTAACACCACTAACATACTACGTGTATAAATATGTATGCTCGTGTGTTGCACGTGAAGATGTGTGCGCGTGTGTGTGTGGAGATGAGAGAGTGAAAGTAACGGGTAAAATTCAAACACGTTCCAGACAGAATAGAGGGCGCTGGCTCCCAAATCCAGCCCTCTCCCTGCACACCCTTCCCTTTTTTTTTTTTATTTCAGCGCGAAGCCATAATTGAGTTTCGACAACATGGAGTAAATGTTTGTGGAAAGTGTTTAACCCTCTGACAACTATCTAGTGATGGTTTTAATTATATGTACCCTCACACTCCCTCACACATCTTACTCAGGGTTAAATTCCTCCTGGATACATTCCTTTCTTTTTCAGTCCTTTCTTTCCTTATTTTTTTTCTTTAAAGCTACCAAAATAAGTTCCTCTTTTAAGATTTATCGGTTTATGTGATGAGAATCTAATCTGTTTATTCTATGGCCAATGGTTAACGATGGAGGCGAGGTAGCTGAGCGGTTAAGCGCTTGGCTTCTGAACCGGGGTCCCGGGTTCGAATCCTGGTGAAGACTATGATTTTTAATTTCGGGATACTTGGGTGCTTCTGAGTCCACCCAGCTCTAGTGGGTACCTGACATTAGTTGAGGAAACGTAAAGGCGGTTGGTCGTTGTGCTGGCCACATGACACCCTCGTTAACCGTAGATCACAGAAATACATTAATTTTACATCACCTGCTCTTACTAACACCTGAAGTGGTGAATGCGCCTTAAACAACCGGAATTTTGAGCAGATGGAGCTCCTCAGCCTAGTAAGGCAGCACATCAAGGAGACGGGTACTCTGAATTGAAACCCTCACTGCCTTGCGACACATAGGCTTCAGGAGACAAATTCGAGGAGACATCAAGACTTGGGAGTATCAAACAGCTGGCTCTGCATCTTGTTGGTGCCAATTTAATGTAAACCATCCTTTGGATCACAGCAAGGTCGTTAGAGAGACCCTAACGCAGGGGCCACCCTTGAATATCCGTATCCCAAAGTCCCATGAATACGCCCCGGAGAGGAAACCCTAGTGTTGACGCAAAGCGGCCTAAACAACATGGGTGCATTCTCATGCACGAACTGTGGTAAAATTTGCAGCACCAGAACCGCCAGATTCTACCCCGATTCAAGAAGAAACCAACACCAGTATTGGATCTGGGCGCATCCAACGTATTTTCGATACAAATTGAGCCATATAGGTCTACTTAAGTAAACAAAAATTCTAACTTCATCAAGATAAAATTGAAGCTGATCATAATTAAACTTTTTAAGTACGCCTAGTACCTTTTTTTTTCATTGCATTTATTTACTTTGTTATCAGTCGTATCAATCATAATCTAACAATCATTCAATGCACATACATATTTCTTAAAGGAAAACAACATTTAAATTAACCCAAGCAATGTCCTCTTTGTTTTCGCTATTTGTAGCCAACTAAGATCTTAGGCCTATAACAAACACTTCGCCTAGGTGTAATTACATTTCTTGAACAACTGGTATTATAATTTTCTGTTACACAATTGTACGACAGACGTAGTTTTAATGAATAGCTAGTATTATATAAGCTGTGAATTGAAATGTACCTAATGCCAAGGAGTATCTGTTGCCAACTATTAAAAAAAAAAAAGAATTGAGCAATGATTTTAATAATACCCCAATGTGAAACAGTAGATACTCGTATCAAGTCGTAGGACGTAATCATCTTCTTTTTTGAAGTAACGTCTGTATTATATAAGATAAGATAAGCCTCCTTTATTACATCTAGTTGGTGCCCTTTCTAAAAAAATAAGTTTTTAAATTTTTAGAGGGAAAGTTTAATGCGTCATTCACCTTCACCTATCTCTTAGTCTTGTGAACCGTTGGGGCACCACACAAGATCTGTGGACCGTCTTTCTGCATTCCTCTTTGTCATTTGCCTTTGATAGGATCTCTTTCAATGCCAGGAACGTTCATTCTTTTATGCTGTCTTCCCATCGCTTTCTCTCTCTCTGCCTCTTCTTCTTTTTCCAGGGACTGATTCGTGAAGGAAGGTTTTTGCGAGCCCTGAGGATCTTGCGATATGGCCATAGTTTTTTTACTTTGCGTTTTTTTTTATGACAATAGTTAGCAGATCATCGAGTGGTCCGATTGCTGAACTAGTCTCTTCTATCCTATTGAAATTATTTTGTGCTAAATATGGAAGAGCTTGGAGAATTAGATTCTGAACTGCTAAAAAGTGCCCAAAAAGTATCACCACTTCCTTCTATTTGTACTCCGGATACACCAAAAAGGTTAGATATGTATATTTTTCCGCCATGTATGAAAGTC
Organism: Biomphalaria glabrata; assembly: GCF_947242115.1. Lineage (NCBI taxonomy): Eukaryota > Metazoa > Mollusca > Gastropoda > Planorbidae > Biomphalaria > Biomphalaria glabrata. The sequence goes on along the minus strand of NC_074715.1, from coordinate 47,739,339 downwards.
TCCACTACATAGAACCATAGACAAGGATGTAACACATTGTATTTAAAAAGTTGATTAATATGATTATTATTTAATTATATATGTAGGCTCATTTTCGGCCATTTAATTAATAGAGCGGTGGAAAGTGTCCCCTACCCTTGGTAGTTTCTTGGTGTTTTGTTACTTTCTGTCAGCTTGTGCGTCATAACTAAAGCGACAACGCACAAAGAGTTTCACCAGCTGACTGATCAACATTTGATATCAGGCTATTATGAAAGCAATTCAGGTCCTGATGGACTTAATGGATGAAAAGGATGGTTTTCTGAGGCACTTCAACCAAGCAGGCCGTCAACCAGCGCCCCCCGTCACTGTCCCCTTTCCCCGCCCATCTTCATCATCTTTTCTGAAGCTGAAGACGTCAATAGATGGAAAAGAGGGGGGGGGGGTGAATGTGACAGTCGCGAGCTGTTTCATTGGTTGCAGCTTTTGCGGACGCGTGAGTCAGCCTGTGGTCAGGTGAGAGAGAAACGTGAGTGAGTAGCGCATTGAGAAGCTTAGAGGAAATAATTGGCTGCTCAATGTGTGATCATTTCTTTGTGGACTCCTACAAGATGTGACACGGGTTTTCCCACTGCTACCTTATCATTGTACGGGTTTTCCCGCATCTAGCTCTATATTTTACACGTGATGTTCCATTGCTACCTCTATATTTTACACGGGATTTTCCATTGCTACCTCTATATTTTACACGGGATGTTCCATTGCTACCTCTATATTTTATACGGGATGTTACACAGCTACCTCTATATTTTACACGCGATGTTCCATTGCTACCTCTATATTTTACACCTGATGTTCCATTGCTACCTCTATATTTTACACGGGATGTTCCATTGCTACCTCTATATTTTACACGCGATTTTCCATTGCTACCTCTATATTTTACACGGGATGTTCCATTGCTACCTCTATATTTTACACGGGATGTTACACAGCTACCTCTATATTTTACAAGGGATGTTACACTGCTACCTATATGTTACACGGGTTGTCTCATTTTTAACTCTTTGTTACACTGGTTGTACCTCTGCTACAAGGGTTGTCTCAATGCTACCTCTATATATTACATGGGGTGGTCTCTGTGCGAGCTCTATATTTTACTTGGGGGGGGGGGCTGAGAGAGATTCCACTTCTAACTCTATTGTCATCAAAACACGAACAGAATGATAACTTGACGAAAAACAAACACGTCCGCTGCGCTCCTCCCTTCTCGTCTGCCACGAAACTTGATGCGGGCTCACCACCAAAAAACAATAAATAATACAGTTTCTTTCCAAATCGACCAAAGTGAGTTGTGATTGATTGAACTGAGAATGGGGGGGGGGGGGGGTTTGGTTAGAAAGGAGGACAAAATAAAGCACAACTGATACCTCATATGAGAATAGATCTAGGTCTCAGGCGACTATTACAGCTACACTAGATTCAAGTGTTAAGACAAGGTGATTTGGGTTCAAGGTCATGTACATAAACCATGTCACTGATTATAGTGTCTTCGGTTCGAATCTCGCTGAAGACTCTGGGATTTTTAAGTTCGGGATTTTTATGACGTCTCTGTATCCATCCAACTCTAATTGGTACAAAGCAATAGTTGGGTAAAAGTAAAGGGAGTTGGTCGTTGGGCTGGCCAAACGACACCGTCGTAAATCGAAACAGATAACTAAATATCATCTGCCTTACGCATTTCCAAGTGTGTAGATCATATGTTGACATGTTTTACACAATTCTAAGTGTGTAGATCTTATGTTGGCATGTTTTAAACGTTTCGGGCAGTCTTTCAGAATTGAAGATTATTACATCCCAGCCCAACCCTTCCCATGGACGACCGGGGAAGGGTAGGGTTCGAGTCCGAGGCTCTCGAAACAACAGTCCAAAGCGCAAACTTGGTGCTGATCCTAATTGGTGAAGAATCACATAATATTCATGATGTCTTTGACATATTAATACTTTAGTGCTAAGTAAGGTTAGGTCATTGGTTAGGTAAACGCTTTAATTAATAAAACATTGGCCAGATTTTTTAAAGTTTGATCTACAACGCTCATTTATAATTTTGTTTTCTTTTCCTTTGGTTGTTGATTGAGAGTTTTGCCTTGGCTGTACAATTAAAAAAAAACAACTGGCAATCGCTGCAGTAACATATTTATTTGAAATGTGTACATTTTATTGGAACCGGCTGCAGATTTGTATGACATGAATTTTAAAGAATATTTGCTAGGATTCCTGGAGGATTGACTTGTTATTGTCTTGTTATGTCTTTGTTTGTTGCATTTTGTCTATATCAGGTCGACTTGCGGCAAGCTGTGACGGGCCTCTTTATGCTTTGTGCCAAGGCGTAGAATGTATTGCTTTAATACTTTATAAACTAGTGTAATACAACTGTATTATCTAATTTAACTTAATAAACTCATCTAATTTGATATAACTTTATCATCATCTTCTTCTTCTTCATCGTTCTCATTTTACATGTCGGGAGGTTCAGATCAGTATTCCTAGATCTGAGATGAACCGCGCAGTGGTTTCCAGATTAGGAAGTTCTCCGTATAGTTTTTGTTCTATAGGAGGGGCCAGAGTCTTGTTCGAGCCTCTTGGCATACTATGCAGCGTTGAAGGACATGGTCAGCATTCTCTGGTGATGCTCCACAAGGGCAGGTGTCGCTCGTGCCGACTATAAGCTTCCGGAACATAAGTTGTCTCATTCTGTTGTGTCCGGTCTGAGTCGAAACATTATATCATCTAATATGTAACATAACTTTAAAATCTAATATTACTTTATAATCTAATAAAACTGTTTTAAATTGTTATATACATGTGCTTTGGACTGTCGTTCCATGGTCTCGGGTTTAAACCCTGCCATTCCCCGTCGTCCTGCTGCAGGTTTGGGCTAGTATGAAATTATCCTCGAAAAAACCCCTACATAATACCCAATTAACCCCAACTAGATTTTTAAAAATAAAAACGCATCTCACCAAATTTAAAATTTCGGATTCGACCCAGGTTGTAGAGCGTACTGCAAATTTTTTCCACATCAGTTAATAACCAAGAAACATTTTACCATTCGTGACGTACTCTTTACCCCCTTCCCCCTCCCCTCCTCTCTTTGGTACATTTCTTTAAATCCTCGGCCTCGAATTCGTTAAAACGTCACGCCTCGGCGCCCTGCGAGCAGCGCCATTGTTTGCTCCCTAAACCTAATGAGGCGTCGCGCTGTGCGTTGTTTTGATATCTCCATCCCGTGGGTGTTAATGTTCGGGTCGATTCTATGTAGCATATTGTAGAACAAAAACGGCTGTGATAAGGTGAGACAGTCACATAATACGCCACGTACTGCTACCGGATCGGGATGGGTACACAACAGCTGGCCGGTTTGAACCTGTTCATTTGACTTGTTGATACGTGTTCATCTTTATGTTGATCAGCGGCAAGTAACAACCTTCTTTGTTGGCTTTGTGCTGTTCATTTGTTTTCTATTTCTCTTAGCAAGGCGTCCCACCCCGCAATGTCCTAGTGAGAAAAATAAATAAATAAATTAATAGAAACCACAATAATAACAATCAAAATTTTCTCTTAATGGCGGCTAAGGGAAAAGGGCCTTGGGGAGGGATAACACATTCGTAATAACAAAAAAAATATATAAATGGAACATTTGCTTTGAGGCTGATCCAACATAGATCTAGTATCTTGAATCTGTTGCATTTTATTTTTGGTTAGTCCTGTGGGCCCTTAGAGACGTCACACGTAACTCTTTGGATGTTGACCACTCGCTGGGCCTCATACATGGCCTAGAAAGAATGACACACTTTTTACTAGATTCTAGCTTATTCCGAACCTTTGGTACCGGTACTAATGGAAAATATTATTTTATTTACAATTATATATAACTAGTCGACCGGCGGCGTAGCATACGCCTCTATTTTTTGAGGGGGGCGGCCTTATGCCACTGCAACCTATGTGACCGCAGTGGGCCCCGCACTTTCATAGAACCCGCGTTAATTCAAGGTGTATAAATTATTAAATTAAACCAGAGATAAGAGAGTGATCTTTCCTTTACTTCTTCTTCTCGTCCAAACTCTTGAGCGAAGAAGAGAATTATATATATAGATGTAGATTTTCTATAACCATAACAATATTTTTTTTTACACAAAAGTCAACATGAAGAGAGAATGTGTCCATCACCAACTTAATGACAAATTGACATGTCAAGTCATAGTGTTTTTAATGCTTATCACAGCAAACGTCCTGACTGAAAGCAAAGGGCCTCATTCACCAATACGAACGGTCACGTGATGACCATGGATAAAACGGCGAAAAATACGGTCACATGATTTCCATGGCTAATTTGCAGGTAAAAGTCATGAGCACGACCACGGAAGATGCAGGGTCAAGCGGTGCAGAGGAGAGACAGCCTATCGACTTTTATTGGAAATATCTAGGATTTTGCTTATCTTAAATAAGCAATAAATAACAGCGTCGAAGACATATTGATTGATTTCGATATAGATACAAATATGTTGGTAGTAAATTGCGTGATATTATTTTTTCGTTCTTTATTTTCAATTTTTATTTGGGGGCTACCAAATTCACTTCGTCTGGCGCTACCTAATGCCGGCCCTGCTGTCCGGGCCCCTATAGGTCGTGGGTCCAGGCGCATTGAACTCCTTCGCGCCATGGTTGCTTACGCCGCTGAGTAAGCTGATAGAGGGAAAAAATATATTGAAAGCTTTTCTCTCAATGTTCTCTAAGAATAAACTCAAGGCAAATGTAATTGACCTATATAAAACGATTTATAGTGTAAGACAGAATGTTAATGGACCTCATTCATCAATCGTATATAAACAACATTTAGCCACGTGATTCTATATATCTTCTATACACATTATGTAATCCATAGTGGCTGTCACGTGATACGTATTTTTCATTGTTTTATCAATATTATGACGTGGCTAAATGTGTTTATTTGCGATTGATGAATAAAGTCTATTTGCTTCTGTTCAAATTAAGCTCAATTCTTAACAAGCGCTGTATAATCTGGCCCATTTAACGGATATTTCTTTCAGACTATCGGCCCTTGAAATGTGTGGGTATCACAGTGTCTACTCACTGTTACCGAACTATTCTGTGTTACGTGATCTGACATACAAGGCTCGTTACTTGAAAGTTACTGTAACGATAAGCAAGGCATTCTTCGGGTGTAACTTTCTTCGGGAGGATGTTAGGTTCAAATTAATGCCGTCCACGATTGATGTTGCTCTGATGTCTTGGCGTTCACTCTCACACACGCACAAACACTGTCACGCGCATACATGTCGCTTTTATGAAAAGATTGTTTTATGCAAATGAGGATGTCATGACCTTTTTTTTTTCTTCTGATGAAACCTTAGAGCTCGGCATGTCTGCCACACGCACTCGCTTTCCTGTGAGTGAGCAAAGAGGAACACTATCTCTGGAAGCACCGACCGACAGACTGACAAACAGACTTTACATTCTAGGGCTCCAAAAGCCAGACGTGTTGTTTTTTTTTTTGTTTTCGTGTCGTGCATTTCCTGATTCTCCCCCCTCCCTCTTTTTTACTCTTTCTGGCAGCAAATGTCATAGCTATATGGAGGATGAGGATTTAAAGGGATTGGGAACGGGGGGAGGAGGTGGGGAAAAAGAGAGGAGTGACCTTTTATTGATCGAGATTTGGGAATAAAAGAGGTGTGTTATTTGACGCGTGAGGTCTTCAATACTGGTCCGTATTTTTCCAGTCTCGAGCATTGGCCCCGGGGATGGTGGTTTAGGTGAGGGGCGCCTTGGGGGCGCAAGTTGTTCCGTGTGACTCTATTGTGAACAGAATTCAACAAAGAAATGCAAAACGGGAAGATGTATGTGAGGCAGACGATCAGACTTAGGGGAGACTCGTGAAGCGCATTGATTGGCTGGACTGAGCTAAGCAAGGGAAGGCAACACAAGGACACAGTTTGGAATGAAACATGACTTGTATTATTTGGAAGGCTTCAAAAATGAATAAATCATTTTTTTTTAAATAAAAGCCATTCGCTTGTGTTTTTCTTGATGTTTCTTAAAAATACATTAGTTTCATAGAGTAATTTTCTGAATTTATAAAATATCGGTCGGAGTGCTTTGAAATGAAAGAGTAATATTCTCAAAGAATAATGATTTGCTGGGACTCCCCACCTCCCTATCTGCTAATGCTTCCCTTATACATTTTATATCACAATGATATCAAGACATTTGTCATTTTCTGTAGTGGACATTATTTGCAAGGACTACAGCAGCATTTGCTGGCCATGTTCTAGAATCTCAGCTGAAATACCTCCAGGCACAGGACTACAGCAGCATTTGCTGGCCATGTTCTAGAATCTCAGCTGAAATACCTCCAGGCACAGGACTACAGCAGCATTTGCTGGCCATGTTCTAGAATCTCAGCTGAAATACCTCCAGGCACAGGACTACAGCAGCATTTGCTGGCCATGTTCTAGAATCTCAGCTGAAATACCTCCAGGCACAGGACTACAGCAGCATTTGCTGGCCATGTTCTAGAATCTCAGCTGAAATACCTCCAGGCACAGGACTACAGCAGCATTTGCTGGCCATGTTCTAGAATCTCAGCTGAAATACCTGCTGGAAGAGGGCACTACTTTATGAAGCGGAGGCATACATTAGCTAAGTCTAAATTGTAGTCAATGTTTGATCATCCGTTTCCTCCTTCAGTGTCTGTGCTTCGTTGAATTTGATGCTCACGAAAGATTTTACGAAACGCTCAGTCCGGTCTGGTCCAATCTCTTTTGTGGACTTGTAGAGAGAACTGATACCTGGGAGGTTTCGATGTTTTGTCTTTAGGCGCTCAGCAAATAAACGCGCAGCTCAAGTCAGTTCTCAATTACCAACTCTAAGCCTACATCGGGATTGGAAAACGTTCTGTTAGGTAGCCAAAATGGTTTAAGTCAACTCAGCCACATCCCAAGCATGCAGTAAGAAACAAACAGATCGCAGGAAAAAGTAAAAAATGCAACAAGATGACGCAATCTTAATGTTTGAATGAAATTTTCTAATTTAATGGATTGGCGCGAGTACGTCATTCAAGCTGTGTAACCAGATCCTCACGTAACGTCAATAGTCTTAATCCGCCTCCTCATTTCATTATTGCTGTTTCACCAGAAATACTCCCTTCACTCTCTCTTTTTTTTTTCTCTCTTTCCCCGCACTTATTTAATTAATTATTGTGTTCCCTAAGCGATGTATCATGGGGCCAAACAATCCAACCAATCACAACAGGGATTAAAACTTTTGGAGAAAAGAAAAACATCAAAAACTAAATGTCTTCTTGAACGTAGTAACGAAACAAAACGAGCAGATGTGAATGAAGATTAATGTGGATGAAATGAATGAAATTAAGCAAGCAGGGGCGTATACTTGACGCAGCGACCAAAAAGAGCTTAAATTTGTCAATCCTGAATTAGATTTTGTTTTTTATTTTACAAAATGATTTTAATGTATACGTACACTTCTGTAACGATTGCGATGTTTATACATCGCCCTTGTGTAAGAGTGAATGTGTGTATACGGCAAAGGTTTAACACAATTGAGAACTACATCACATGCAGTAGTTTTATTTTTCTTTGAAGATGTGAGTGCAGCTCAGCGCTGATTGGTTAATTATCCATCGGACGCCACCAATCAAAACATGAAAAAAGTTTTTAAAATTAGTTTCAGTTGTTTTATAAATTATTTATTTAAAGTGAGAGAGGCGGAGAGGAACGGAGAGAGAGTGAGAAAGGCGGAGAGGGAGAGAGAGAGGGATATAGACAATAAGAGAAAGAGAGAGAGCCAACATTTAATAACCTGGTTGAATCCGTTTACAGAAACTGTTTACTTGACTCGAAGCATTTCATCACTTCGTCCGCACACCTGTTACAAGCAATATCGTCCCAGCTTGCATAAACAGAACCGCATCTTATAAAATACAGACGTTACTTCGCGTGTTCCTAGTTCCTCGGTCAATCTAGTCATGCAAGTTAACCAATGACTTAAATTCCACCAATTCATTGGTTTTCCTCAGGCAACCCATTCCATGCTTCTATAGCACTAGGGAAGAAGGAGCTTGTGTACAAATTTGTTCTAGCATATGGAACAATGTTTTGTTGCTAAGTAAATGTAACGAATGACTCGCAATTATGAAATGATAACTAATATATATGTTATAAAATGTTTGACATATTTCGGGTGTTTCTTCAGAGGCGAAGATAATCTTCTTAGTCCAAAGTTCTTCAAACCTCCCGAAGGACGATGGAAAGGGGAGGGGAGTGCGGGAAGGGTACGAACCTGGGACAATCGAGATGACGGAACTTTTCATTTGCTTTCATCTTGATTGTGTGTATATTGTTGTTATTAGTAATTTTGACTGCATTTGTGGCAGTTGGGCTTTGTGGCAGTTGGGCTTTGTGGCACTTGGGCTTTGTGGCACTTGGGCTTTGCGGCACTTGGGCTTTGTGGCAAAACAAACAAATAGTTATTGACAGCTATCATCAACAAAAAGGAATGAAGGTCTATAGACTCTATACCAACATTTTTAAGTGCTTGAACCTGAGAATTGTAGGTCCTAGGTTTGTATCCAATTTTCAGCATCCATCTGTCAGCCTCATTTTTTGTTTCTCGTGGCCATCGTAGTTTACCTAATTGTCTGCGGTACCGTAACCCCGAGTGGGTGTGGGTTTGAATCGTTGGGGTATACACTAGGACTCTTAAACAACTTCGCATCGTCATCTACATATTTTTTGTGCTGTTCGAGTCTGTGTGGTGTGCCTTGGTTGATTCCATTGCTTGATTATTAACACATAAATAATACACAATCTATATTTTAAAAAAGGTTTCAGACCTAAGTCTTAAATATAACCACTGTAAAGAAGTAAAGTTCCCTTTACAGTCCTTGCGATCTATAGGGCAGATGATGTAAAGTTCATCTGTTTCTTTGGCCAACGGTTTAAGACCAGGGTGTCATGTGGACAGCACAACGACCAACCGCCTTTACTTTTCCCATCTAAAGTCAGGTACCCGTTAGAGTTGGGTGGACACGGGAGGGGAAGGGGCTAAAAATCAAATCCTGAAATTCAAAATCCCAGTCTTCAGCAAGATTCAAACCCAGGACCCCAGGTTCGGAAGCCAAGCGCTAAACCACTCAGCCACCGCGCCCCCTAGCCCCACTGATGGTTAAAGTTGAAAAGTGGAAAAAAAGAGGGGGGGGGGGAGTATATAGAAAACTCTTCAAGATAAATCTACATAGATCGGATACCCACCTGAGAATTGAGGCCCTTTGAAGAATCTTTTAATCTGACACTGCATACAAATATGTCATAGATGAAGGTGTTTTTTTTTTGTTACCTGTTGAAAAACTAAAACATGTTATTTTTTATTATTATTTTTTGTTTTTGTAGCAGTGATCTTGTAACGTGACCGCCCTGGGACCAAAACTTTTTAACCTGGAAGTAGATACCATTTCGTGTGTTATATGACCTGACCTAGTTAGTAATTACACATATGTTAAGTTGGCGATTGGAAGGGAAAAACTTGGTTACATATTTTCAATGTCGACAACTCCAACGCCACTGGGCGCTTGGTCGACGAGAAAGCATTCAGTATGGATGCCACGCCCACTTATTATTCGACGACATATTTTATTATGTAACATTGTTTTAAGTCAGCTTAGTTATACGCCATCACTAGTATAGGAATAATTTGTGAAGTTTAAAGTGAGACCATGATAGCAAAACGGAGTCTTGTGGGAGGGGGAAGTGTGTGTGTGTGAGAGAGAGGAGACTAGAAGTGCATTGCGAATTGCGTCACAGACCGCGTTCCCGTGACCTGACCTACTGACACACTGAGGCAGACGAGAGGTGCACTGTGGCCTTTCAGAGTTCAAGAACCTTTCACGTGTGCGTTTGAAGCAAAGGGGGGTGGGCTGGAAGAATGGAAGATAACCAGAAAAAAAAAGGGGGAAGGGGAGCGGAGAGAGAGGTAGGGAAAAAAGTGTTCCTTACAATCGGAACGGTACTATGAATTGGGAGAGGTCGAAACTGGGTTTTCCCCATTTTCTCTCGTTCGTTGCTTCGACCTGGATTATCTTCTCTTTTTTGTGGTATCCTTGAACAGAGAGAGCTTCGACCTAGCACATACCAAGTCAGCACGCGTTACGTGACGATGTCTAGTCATCAAGTGTGTGTGTGTGTAGGAGTGTGTGTGTGTGTATGTGCGGTGTGTGTATGTGTGGGAGTATGTACGCGGTGTGTGTGTGTGTGTCGGCGTATGAGGGTGTGCGTTTTAAGTTGTAACACTACTAAACGAGGTTATGCTTGCACGGTCATTAAGATACTATCGTTACTACGTACTTAAATTAGGTTTCAGGGGCAGATCGAAGGGTGGGCCGCAAGTTTAAATGCAGTTTAATGACGCCGATAACGAGAAACAAACGCGCGCGTGTGTGGCGGAGAAAGCAATGGCGTGTGAAAGCCTTCTAGTCGACTAGTTCACCACTTTGTAAGCTAACAAATGCCTAGATCTAGAAGTCGAGACAGGGTGACCTGACTTCTTACTAGGAAATGATAAAAGTGGTTGGTCATTGGGTTGAATGATAAAGTGGTTGGTCATTGGGTTGGGAACATATTCTCCTCGTAAATTTTGTTCCCAATGAAATCGTCTGAATTCGTTGGTCACTGATTATGACTCTTTACAATTTTGCATCATCATCTACTTATACTTTGTAAGTGCAGATAAGAAAGGATGGTTCCCTTTTTTTTTAATTATTAAAAAAATGTTTTTAAAAAAAAAAGACTTCGGACATTCGCCGTTCTTAAATAACTCATAAGATTTTTTTTTTTTGTAAGGTGATTTGGGTGTAAAGGTCTAACTTTACCATTGCTATGCTTCTGAGAATGAAGACCGTAAGGAAATAGTGATGTTAGGGGCACAGAATGGGTTGCCTGAATCAGCCAGGAAAACCAACAACTTGTCAGAGTTTAAGTCATTGATTTGGCAGAGTTTAAGTCATTTGATTTAAATTGAAAAGTGATATTAAAATTTCCCAATTTTTTCCCCAACCGTTTAGAAAAGTTGCAAATTTTAATTTTGGTGTTCTGAACAAGAAATCCAGATTCGAACCCAGGACCCCAGGTTCGAAAGCCAAGCGCTTAACCACTCAGCCACCGCGACACCCCGACTTAGAAGGCATTCATCAAATATGGTCAAGTTGGTTCCTGTACTACTTAGTATGAGAAGACCAATGACCTATTGGGGCTGACTAAGAGTTTATTCCTTTATCCTCTTGTGTTTTTAGCGGCCAACAAATGGAGAATAGCCGATTTGAGTTTTGTGTGGTCTGTCTGTCCGCCCGTCCGTCCCGTTTAGAGCTCAAAAACCAGACACACGGCTATATAAAGCAAAGAATACTGTCCTCCTTCCCTCTCAATACGTTGTTAAAATGTCACAACAAAAAACTTCAACTAGTTTTTTTTTATTGTAACCTACTGAATTTCCCACAATCCTTTGTTTCAGCTTTTAACAGGAAATTGATGTGCTTGACTTTTGTAGTGTAAACAAAATGGAGGATCAAAGGATTATTGAAAAAAATGAAATAGAACGAACGAAACAATAATATAAATAACATCAAATAACTTTTTTCTGGTAGCTTACCTGTTTCTCCTTTAGCTGCTGACGTATATTACAAAACTAATTTGAATTTATCTTCTGATTTACACGAGTTTCGCTGGTAAACTTTTAACAGGTAAATTAACATTTAAACTTAAAAAAAAATAAAAACAAGTAACAAGTACTGTATATCTTTAACAGATAAAATCCTGGAGGGAAGGGCGGATAGCTTCCTTTATATCTAGATAACAGCCTTTTTATTAATTTGTAATTCGCTGTTTGAAAACAATTAAATTTATAATTTAATGCGGGAATTCTCATACATACGTTATTCACTGCATGGTGTTAAACTTATTTACAAATGTAACTTTAAATTGATCCTTTGAATTTAGTTTCTGATTTATTGGTAAATAGTGAAAATTTGAAATTTTATTTAACTTAAAAAAAACAACAACAATTAACAACTACTGTACATCTTTAACATATATTTTTAAACGGATGAGCCGGAATAACCACCTATATATTAAAATGCATCAAAAGTTCCTCTTTCAGACCTTGCGATCTATAGGGCAGATGGTGTAAAAGTCATCTGTTTCTGTGGCCCACGGTTAACGAGGGTGTCATGTGGCCAGCACAACGACCAACCTCCTTTACTTTTCCCCAACTAATGTCGTGTACCCATTAGAGTTGGTTGGACTAGGAGACGCTGCCCACTGATACCGAAATGAAAAATCCTATTCTTCACCAGGATTCGAACACTGGACCCACGGTTCAGAAGCCAAGCGCTTAATAACAAAAGTACCTCTCAGCTACAGCGCCCCCTATTAAAAATTCGTATATCTACAAAAGACGCCGTCAATGTATAGTCGCTCTACCACTCAGAGTTTCTAACTTTAATTCACAAGACCTGTAACAAAACTACAACAAACATTTTATAAGAATTTTTTCCCCAATTTCTCCAAGACCCAGTCTATGGTGCAATATATAGACACACACACACATTTGATTACTAATTAATTTCATTGTCCTTGTGTTGAGTCCAAAAATACTAAAATAATTGTTCTTGCATCATGGTGTATTAAAATGAAGATACTGGCGCAGTCCTGGTATTGATGAGGGTATTGGGGGGGGGGGTGTTAAAGTGACGCAATAACGAAGAATTGTACATGACTTAGGGCCCCGCCCTGTTGCAAAAGCGGACCGGACGCTGCGCTGCAGCTGCGCATGTAACATCACCACTAGCCATTGTGTTATTGCCCTCTGTCATGCATGTGTGATATTTATAAAAAGCTTGCGCGCGATAGCGAAATGCCAGAAACCAGAGTCACAAAACGTGAATCGATATGCCCTGGACGTCAACCCCCCCCCTCCCCCACGGATGACATTCCATGTCATATGTCACTTGAAACCAGTTAGCCCATGGGGCAAGTGTGCGTGCACGTGCGTGCGTCGATTGCATAGGGGAATGACCGCTCCATGTGTGTGTTTGTGTTGTGTCCTATTGGTGAGTCACGTGATTGTTGCGTCGCAACGGACGGACAAACGGATAGACATAGTTAGCAGATTAGCGTGAAAGACATGCAGGCAGAGACAGTGATATATGCCCCACTGGGGAGAGGGTAGAGAAGGGATGAGAAGGAGAGACAACCCCCTGATAAGTAAACCGTGATTGATTGGTCAGTCTATGCGTGTCAAGGTCGTATTATGCCACGCTATTGTGAATTCATCACGGGAGTCTGGCTTTACGAGCCTTACCGAGCCCACCTCTCTGTTGAATTCTCCATAGATACTGAATCCTATTGTCCAGTTTCCAAGTCTGAGCACAAGCAGTAAACTATTCACAGACCGTCATGTCAGGAACCACTTAAGAATAGTCGAAATAAATGTAGCCCAAGGGGTACCCAACTGTTTTGCCGGCCTATGGGATATCTCAATTTCCGACACGCATTATGTCATTTGCAGCATTAAACAAGCGTCTCGTTATGTACTCTTGGCAAAAGTGTCCTGGGCAGGATGAGGCCCACTGGTCGTAGGTTGAGCGTCAACCGATCTAACCAAAAAAATCACTTCAACTCACACAAGTACATGTAATATGTAGCCTATATGATCACTGCGCAACCCCCAACCCTCTTAAGCCTCCTTCAGTCGTAGGACGGCTATGATTCACGCGAAACTACTGGACCTCATCCACCAATCGTAAATAAACACATTTAGTCACGTCCTAATATTGATAAAACAATGAAAAATACGTATCACGTGACAGCCTTTACAGATTATATAATTTGTATAGAAGATATATAGAATCCCGTGGCTAAATGTTGTTTGTTTACGATTGGTGAATGAGGTCCATTGTGATAGAATACTTGAACACTCATCTGCAACAGCACAACCTGTGGCCAGTTGTTTAAAAAATTCAACCTATGCGTAAAGATCTATCAAATCTCACAATAAATACACATTGGAACTTTTTGAAAACAAGAATTACATATCTTTTCCCAATGTATATTGTATGATAATTTATTTTTTTTTGACCTGATTTTTAATGGTGAAACAGTTTTATTGCCCAAGTTCCCATTATGTACAATATAATAATAATATATTCAAGACCTTTTACACCTCTTCTGAGAATTTCATTTGCATATATTATGTTTACACTTAACCGCTATTAAGCACACGACATAGGCTGGCTTACATTTGGGTTACTAATTGGATTCATTATGTGTGTAGATACAATGTTATGTTATTTAATGCTATAAAAATGGGAAATTGTTTCAATTTGTTTTTAATGTAGTGGAAAAGTGCGACGACGGAAGACGATGTTGGGGTGGCTGCGTAAGTTCCTGTAGTACTTCGCCAGTCGAGGTCTGACATGACAATGTGGTCAGGTGCTAGATCTTATTTACGTCTTGTGTCATTCAATCTTCTTTCTGCCTAGTTGGCAGTAGTGTAGTGAAAAGAGAGAGTGTATCTCTTATTTCATCTCTCAGAGAGAGGAGAGAGAGAGAGAGAGATGTTATATTACACCTCCTATTGATCACAGATACAAATGAAATAGCAGTCAACTCAGAATCACTGACTTATCCTTATTTATATGCAACCGTTACTCTGAAATCGTTTCTGGACACCGGTTCATGGCTCAAGTCTGTCAAGGGGAAGTCATTCTCTTTCGGATTTGTTTTTCCTACGGCACGGTGCATACAGGAGTTGAATAAAAAAGACGGTATGTGTGTGCGGGTTTGAGTCTATGTTTGAAGGTGCTTGTCTTTCTGTACGTACGTAGCACTGTGCAGATGTGTACGTATTTGTGTGTGTGTAGGAGTATGCATTTCCCTCTGTCTCCTTCTCCCTCTCAGTCTCTCTCTCCATTTCTCTATCTAAATATGTTGTAGAGACGCACTTTAGGTGACTGATAGTGAGCGCGCAATTGTGACGACATTAATTCAAAGCGAGACTGTAGCTTAGACATAAATATATATATATATACAGACAGTCGAGGCTAGGCTTTCATTGGAGCAACATCTCTGTTATAGTGACTGAGACTAGACTGTTTCGTTCTGGATTAAACATTCCTATTGGATACTACACACCTGTTAATTTACTTTATTGTAAATGTCTTGATCTATAAGTCTGTTACTACAAACTCAAGGCAGGAGAGCCGCTGGTCGCCCACTTTTACGTTATACGGATGTATGCGAACGCGACATGAAGCTCTTCAAAATCGACACTGGCAGCTGGGAAGAGGTGGCACTGGATAGATCCACATGGAGAGAGAGAACATAAAGACAGGGTCACGGATTGCAGATGTCATACACAACAGAAGCAGAAAGAAGGGTGAAAATGCAACGGCGCCTGGTGATTACATATGCCCAACCAGCTATCGCAGCTGTGTATCAAGGATTGGCCTCTTTAGTCACACAAGAAGTCGCAAAGGGAAAAGATCGTCTCTCGAGACGTAAAATGCCACAGACAAACTCAAGAGTAATACTACGCGTACAGAAACAGACAATCAAACATATGATTAGCACAAACTCTCTCTATATATGTCTGTATGTATGTGTGTGTGTATGCGTTAGTATATGTGTGTATGTGAGTGCCTTGAGTCGAGTACTACGGTACTCTAATGACAACTGGTTGAAGTACAATGAACTACAAGCCAACACCAGGCCAGGGACACCAAGACGACTCTGACGCAGGCGGAAAGTTCCGTTCCGTGTTTTATTTCATAAAATAATCTATTCTTAGGTTCCTTGTCGCACACATTTACGGTTCAGCCTCATATCACACACACACACACACACACACACTCACAAAAGCTACGCCAGCGGCATCACGTGACAGAACAGCTCACCACCAGTACCAAGTACCACCATGACTTTTCACTTTCCCAGATACCAGACAGACCATATCAGATTTGAATGTCTCGACTGACCGACTTTTTCAACCGTGTTTTTTTTTTCTCTTCTTCTTTCTCCCTTGAAGTCATTCATCCCCAACCACTGACGTTGACAGATGGTGTCAAATAGTCATAATAATGTTACTGTCAACCCCCTCCCCCTCCAGCTGTTTGCCACCTATAAAACGTAAATCCCAAGGTTAGGGTACAACATAAAGCTGACCCCAGGCGGAGTATTACCAAGCGATATCCACAAACACACGGCCCAAAACAGAAAAATGGACGTACAAATAGCCAGAGGCGTTCCTGTCACTGGTGCTACGAGGTGCGGAACTTAATTGTGCACCCCTCTGTTTTCACGTTGGTAAACCTCTGTTTCGGACGTTCTCTGACAGAATTGAGGATTATTACGCCCGAATCCGGACGATAGGAGATGGAAGCGGGCAGGGTTCGAACTTGGACCAGCGTGACGACAATCCAAATCGCTTATCACAAGGCCACGTAGCCAGACCAGTACTAATGTAACATCGAAAAAAAATGTAGGCTTACTTTTGAGTACCATTTGGTAGAACAAAATTTTACAAATGGTTCTTCTTTCCTAGTGCTATTAGAGCATGGAATCAGACATGAAAACCAAATGACTTGTTAGAATGTTTTTTTTGCGTTGACTCACAAAATTATTGTGGTTGTTAGTGTTATTATTAGTATTTCTTATATCAAGCGTGTCTTTAATGTTCCATTTCCATCTAACTTCTAAGAGAATGCTTCACAGCTGCCTTTATTCGCTCATCAACCCGGGCAATGCTTCTCAGCCTTAACGTGGCGCTCTGGACGAAACGTACAATAGGGGAGACAATTAGGCCAATAGAGAAGCAAAACATACCCCCCCCCCCCGTGCTTAAGAACCGAGTTCTTGCGCTGGCGGGGATGAAAAAAAAGTCCCAACAAACATGTTACTATCCAGACACCATTCCTAAAGTGGTTTTTCATTCTGGAGGACACCTGCAAGGTTGATGTGATAAGTAAGAGGGAAATTACCCGGTGTACTCGGCCTTCGGCTTTGTTTCTAACCCTAGCGTCTTGGGCCTAATATTACACAACTTTTAGGCTTAGGGGAAATTACAAAGAAGAATTCGCTCAGCAAACAAAACTCAGATCGAATAATAGCTGGAGTAAAAAAAAAATAATTGCCTACATTAAGATTTGAACCCAAGCTACTTTAGGTTGCCAAACCGTTTATACCACTCTACCACACAATTTTGCATTGTGTGATTTCACATCATCACTGGAATTATTTTTAAAAAGCTTTGCAATCCCCTTACATAGGATCTAATGTCTGTCTTTATGTTGTATTTCTTGGACGTAGCAGTCTACGTCTTATATACAAACGTCTCATTTTAAATTCAAGGAAAATCTTCGTCCCTGTCTCTTGAGATTTATCTGAATGCGTGATTAGATTTTAATTGTAACCCTTGCTATAATAATCGAATAAATAAATAATAATTTTTGTTAAATCTCTTCCTCCTTGGCCCCTCCCACCCCACCCCTCAAAGTCCTTCTCACAAAAACACATCACGTAGATTCAGCGCTCTGGTATGCACAGCGAATGCGTAGCCTGCTGTGACGGATGCAACTTGGAGGTCACATTTTTTTTCACTCAGTTCCCGCCAAAAACAAAATTAAAAAAAAAAATTCTAATCCCAGTGTGTAAAAGACGCTACAGCACGGCGAGCACGGGCTAAAAATAGACTCTAATAATTACGTTTCATATCGAGGCTACGGTGAATGAACGAACTGTAGTCCCCTACCCCTCGCAGCTAAAGCGACACTCCGAACTGGCCGAAAACTGGGTGAACGCTGAGAACTTGTGACGGCTTGTGACGTAACGCAGGCGCTAATATCGCAGGTTCTCAAAGTGCTTTGGTAATATCGCAGGTTCACAGAGTACTTTGCTACTATCTCATGTTCTCGAAGTACTTAGCTAATACCGCAAGTTCTTAATAACTTTACTAATAGGGAGGTTCTCAAATTACTTTGCTGATATTATAGGTTCTCGAATTACTTTGCTAACATTACAGGTTCTCAAAGTACTTTGTTAATATAACAGGCTCTCAAAGTACTTTACTTATAGCGCAGGTTCTCAAAGTACCTTCAATAACTTTACTAATTAGGGAGGTTCTCAAATAACTTTGCTAATATTATAAGTTCTCAAAGTACTTTGCTAATATGACAGGTTCTCAAAGTGCTTTACTAATAGCGCATGTTCTCATAGTACCTTGCTATTGTCGCAGGTTCTTTAAGTACTATGTTAATATGAAAGGTTTTCAAAATTTCTTTGCTAATAGCGCAGGCTCCCAGAGTACACTAATACTTCATTACGCTGCATTTGCTTTGCTTTGCATTCCTTGAAAAAAAAAAGGGGGCGGTGGAGGAAGACTATCAAGAGGTTACTTGAAAGACATGAATATTTGAAGGTTCGTAATGCCCTCTCCATATGGTACAATCACAGAAATGGATGAAACTATCGCCACACGCTCCTCAACCACATCAAACGAACCATTGCCATGACGTGCAACCTACACTGTACTACCGTCTCCGAGAAAGGTCCGCGAGATAAAACTCTTCAAGTGCGAAAAGACCTGGACGCGTTCATTCCAACCACGAGCATCAACCTCGTGCCCCATATGCTAGACGTCAGTGGCGTAGCCAGGAGGAACTTGCCATCATTTGTAACAGGGGCCCTTGCATTTTGACACTCGACATCATGACATGAGATAATGGCGTGATATTCAATATAAACATAAATTCGAACACTCAAATGGGGGCCTGGGGGGATTTTCAAAATTTCCCCCACCCCCACCATAGCTACACCACTGTTAGACATCCTTTTTTTTTTTCGTTTTTAATGTTAGTATATCAGAAACTTCCGGTTGAATTTTTCCGTCTGTATACCATTTTGAGAACAGGAATCTCCTCTTCTTGTAGTGAAACGATAAGTTGCCGCAATCTTTTGTATATCATAAATCAAAATCCAGTAAGACTTTTTCTAGGTCGAACATTAAAGTTGTTACAATTTCTCCACTATTCGAAGTTTTATGAAGCATATCTAGATATACAGTTGTAATTGAAGCCTTGAGATCCCAGACTGTGGTGAAAGGGGGGGAGGGCATGACCTTTATCTAAGAATTGAAAAGTTAAACTAGTCAGAGGTCGGAAATGTTGGACGGGGTGACAAGAGGGACAACTCTCGTGAAATCACTCAACTGTAAAACTTCACTACTTACTGTGACGTCTTACCACATGGAAACGATATCATATGAAAAAATAAAAGAATAAAAGGGAGGGGGCGGTGCTACGTCTAAAGTAAAAAAAAAAATTGTTAAGAATGATTTTTTTTTCATTAATATATTCTCATTATTTATATAATCAGTGACCATCTAAACATTTAATAAATAAATTGCTAGAATTTTCAGACCTTGTAGTTTATAGGGGCAATCTTATAAATACCATCAATCTCTGAGGCCTACGGTTTACGAGGGTGTCATATGCCCAACACAACGACCTTTTCTCCAACTAAGGTCATACATATATATACACATGCACATATACATACATACATACATGCATACATAGAAACGCCTATGAATCCGGCCCTGAGCGTATATCTTTATGAATGTAAGAATGTATAGCTGGACTACCTCCTGCCGTTCATCATTTCTTTGTAATGTGGACCAGTGCTAGTATTTGTGTGTCTGTGTGTAGCTGTGATAACTGAACAAAGAACTATCCCCAACTTTTACTGTAACATTTGGTTCAAATTGTCTACTCCGATGCCCTGGCTGTCACCAAATGGTGGAAACAGGATCCCCGTTTTGAAGCACTTTAGGGTTGGAAGGTCGGACATCAGCGCTCAGGTTTCCTGACTGACAAAGTGTGTCATGTGAGTGTGGACTGTTGAACAATGCAGGGGCGTCAACCAGAAATAATTTCCCCCTGTGTGGTCATCTTATTTAAAACAATAACAACAACATTAAAAAATATGAATATTGATTCGTTGTTCCTTGTTCGTTAGTTCCTTCTACAACATAGACTGACTTATATGAATGTCATATGTAGAAGGAAAACTTTTTTATTGTTATGCAGTGTGTGTGTGTGTGTGTGTGTGTGCTTGTTTCTGATGTAATCATGAGTACAACTAGGCAGATAATTTGCTTGCATAGGCAGAACAATAAACAGCAATGTCTTCGGTTCCGAAGATTAATGCTAAGTGCGGTGTTTCACATGACTACGCCAACCCAGTTAGTACCGGCATCTTTTTCCGAGCAGATAAAACCGTTGTCCACCGGCTATTAATAAGCTGTTTAATGGATTCTGATGTAATCACGAGGTAGACTGTCGTATTTGAGGGTTAGAAATTAACTTCCGTTGTGAAATGACTAATTATAGATATGTG
Source organism: Biomphalaria glabrata (assembly GCF_947242115.1). Lineage (NCBI taxonomy): Eukaryota > Metazoa > Mollusca > Gastropoda > Planorbidae > Biomphalaria > Biomphalaria glabrata. The sequence continues at coordinate 47,718,820 of NC_074715.1, read as the reverse complement.
CACTCCTAGTGTTCTTCTATTTTTATTTTTTTTAATTTTTTATATATATTTGAGATTTGTGTACATTCACTTGGTTTCTACAAGAATGAATGAAAGTTTTGCATAAACATTAAATACAATTATTTATATGTAGTTTCTAACGAAGCTTGTTCACGTTGTATATAGTTAGGCATTTACATATTTAAACGCCTACAAGGGTTTTGCTGTACTGTCAGGAGCTACAACCCAACAATATGGCATTCAACATTTACAACAAACCGTCGACTGTCCAAACTGCAGTGGTACTATCCAGACCAATCGTCAAAGAAGGCCTGAACACATATCTGCAACGTCGCAATTTGTGGGCAGTGGAGACCAATAGCTCGATGACACGTCACAGGTCTGTACTATGTGGCAACGAGCTGTCTGTCTCCACTGCCCACAGGCTGTGACGTCGGAGGTCAGTGGAGAGGCATATTCTAACCAATGGTCTCGCACTGTCACTCTATCGGCCTCTTTAATATATACACGTCGTAATGAACAAAATAACACACGGTCAGTATTTTAGGCAGCTATAGACATTGCGCACTGGCTGAGTGGTTAAGCCATTGGCTTCCAAACCTGGGATTCTGAGTTCGAAACTCGATGAAGACGATTCTGAATTTTTTGATTTTGTAGGGCGCCCAACTCTAAGAGGTACCTGACTTGGGGAAAGTAAAGGCGGTCGGTCGTTGTGTTGGCCACATGACACTGCTTGTTTAGTAAAAGAAACATCATCTGCCCACTGCCCTATATGCCTAAAAAGGGAAATCTATATACGTGTTTCCCGAACTTTTTCCTTAACGGAACACTTGACACATTCTGAGAATTTAGCGGAACACTTTTTTTTTTTTTTTATAGAGAGATTAATTCACGTGGAGGCCTATTGATTAATTATTCCAGTAGTTCGTGGAACAACTATTTAGGCTTCACGTGATATGTTTTTAATAAGGTTTTACTAAATGCGCTGGGTTCAAGTCCCCCAAATCTTATTTATATTTCATCCCTAATCAATCAAAATGGATTTTAAAAAATTTAAACGTTGGCCTAATTAAAACCTGGAAAATGGTAAAGAATTTTTCAAGCCAATATTTTTTTTTTTAATTTCCATAAGTGTTTGCGGGGGAGTTTAGGTGTTGGGAGGTAATGATTTTCCCATGCGACCTCAATTCATTGTTCCTAATCGTGTGTGTTTGACAAGAGAGAACAAATGTTTCTACTACATCTATTATACCCAGATGTTACACACTCTCTCGTTTATTACATGTATTTCTTTCTTTTTTTTTTTTAAACGATCGCATTGGTTTGCGTTACGCAACGCACTCACCAACGCTTGCATAGTCTCAGCGCTAAAAGATAATGGGTTTGGGGTCTAGGGGTCCAATAAATATAGACCCCCCCACCCATTAAAAAGCTTTTTTTTTTACGAGATATAGAATTTATGTTGATTTACCGAACCATTCACTGCATTTTCATACTCTACGCCTCTGCATGTTTCTCTTGCATAAAGTTCGTTGTTTTTTTTATTTCTTTCGTTGAAAGAGTGGGAGACATTTAACTGTGCACTGTAAAGTTAAAACAGGCCTTGTGCACTTTGGCTAATAATTGCTTCATACTCTGTAAGTTTGATAGTTGGGGGCCACCTACAGAACTAATTAAGAGAGAATGAATATATTTGTTAACCTCATCTATATTGTAGATTGGTCTCTATGGCGGATAACTCTAAACATATATTTAGTATGGTGCTTCTGGTGTACCTAATATAGAAATTGTTGCAAAGCTATTTACATGTACTTTAAAGAGAACAGGAGACTTGTTTCCGGTCATTGGCGTATAGCACCAAACTGCTAGATCTAGTAGACAACTAAACCGTTGTAGGCGTTATGTATCTTAATTAATAAAACTTAAATATTTTTTTTAATTGGTTTATTCAGATTATACTTTCACTTACAATAACAGACAATACAAACAGGTTAACTCATTCACATCCAGTCCATATAATACTGCTTAGAGGGCTAGTAAATAACACTTTAATCATAAGATATATAAATTAAGTTGAAATGAGATAAAATAGTGGTAGTAGACTTTGGTAATAATATTGCTTAACAAACTCTTAACTCGCTGCAATAACACAACCTTTCAGTTTTACTTTCTGGAGTCGTCTGTCCTAACTAACACCAAGTGACGACAACGCCACCTATGTTGCATCATTCACAACCAATCGCTAACTTCTTCCCACCGTCACCATAGAAACACACACACACACACACTCTATAATTCTATTGTTGTCCAATAAATGCCGTCATAACCGCCATTAATATGAATTATGAAAGTTAGGCCATAAACGTGGGACACGCCATCTGCGTCTGTTTCTGAAAATTACTTTTGAAATTATTCTGTTAAAAAATATATTCTCATCTAAATATCGTGCTACATTTTAATATACATTCCTGCTTTTCTGGCTATGACTGTGGAGCTATGTTTTGTCATCTAATACTTTTGTAGTTTAGAAATCTTCCCTTGTCGTTAGTCTTCTTTCTCTGTGTATCACATTTCCGAAAATAACCGAATCGATCTAATTTTAGATACAATGAGTGACAAGAGTCGCCGTTAAAGGATTATGTGAGCAGACGTGACCAGAGCAGCAAAAAGAAAGGCGAATCTTGATTGGCTCAAATTTCCCTGGTTGCTATGAAAGCTGGAAGAGTAAAAAAAAAATTAATAAGTGACTGAACAAAAAAAAAATTACGGAAGTCAAACATTTAGTTTAGGCCAGAGACATAGAAATATATTGATTGGTCCACAGGAATTGGTTTCATTTGGCGAGAGGAAATTTTGTATGCGTTTAAAAACTATAATCTTCAATTATGAATTTTTTTCCCCACTCAATATAAGTCCTTTTTTCTTGATAGCTTCACCTATCTATGGACCACGTGTCATGGCTTCAAATTGTTAGAGTTGGTTTTTAAGGTTAGATTAGATCAAAACATCAAAAAAAAAAAAGTTAAATGTAAAACAATTTTTATATTTAAAAAAGTCATTTCATTTTACACATTGATAGGAATATTTATGTGGCATTTTACGTCTCGAGAGACGATCTTTTCCCTTTGCAACTTCTTGTGTGACTAAAGAGGCCAATCCTTGATACACAGCTGCGGTCGCAGTTGGACATATGTAATCACCAGGCGCCGTTGCATTTTCACCCTTCTTCCCACTACTGTTGTGTAAGGCATCTGCAATCCGAGACCCTTCCTTTATGCTCTCTCTCCTTGTGGACCTATCCAGTGCCACTTTTTCTCATCTGCTAGTGTCGATTTTGAAGAGCTTCATATATAGGCTTTGGCTCTTTTTATACTGCTGGTCATTGCAGTATGATACAAAATTCTATCAGCCAAACCTTGTGTTTGACAAAATCTATTAGTTGGTCCAGTCTATATGTATGTAGGTTTATTGTTTAGACTCACTTTAGCACTATTGAACATATTGGTGAACTTCAAAGAATTTTTTTTATACAAAAGTCTCTGAAAGGTGGGTAGGTTGTAATTAGTATTCATGTTAATTGTTTTCTTTTTTTTTTTTTGTTTGCTTTCAAAGTTTCAGATATTCCTTGAGAAAATGTAGATTATTACGTCATAGCCCAATCAGCATACAGGACGTCAGGACCATCTTGCAGTAAGCGGGCAGAGTGTTATTACCGATCGCTGACTTGTAGCACCAAACTGCTGGTAGACAACTAGACCACTGTAGGCGTGATGTATCTTAACTTATAAAACTTCAAATAATTTGAATGTGATAAACGAATATAAGACTCTTATTTATAATATAGACAAAATCAACGTGTGAACAAATGAAATAAATGTAGTGGTCCTTAGTAATAATATTTTTTTTAAACAAAATCTCTCTACAATAACACAACCGTCTCACGTTCTGGAGTCGTCTCTCCCAACTAAGACCATATGACGACAGCGCCACCTATCTTGCATCACTCAGAACCAATCGCTAACCTCATCCCTCCGTCACCATAGACACACACACACACACACACACTCCATAACGCTGAGTTCGAACCATCTTCCCGCCGTCACCATAAACACACTAGCACACTCCATCTTGTAGGAAGCCGACAGGGTTCAAACTCGAAACCATCGTAACGACAGTCCGAAGCGCTATCCACACAACCAGGCAGCCACGGTTGAGTAGACACAGTGACCAGAGTTCGAGTAGTATCGACAACCGTCTTCACTACTGTTAGGATGTTTAATCATCACTCTGAAAAAGAGTGTCTGTAATCTTGATAGATGATCAGTTCACAGGCGAAATGTCTGCGTACTCTTTTAAGTCATTTTAGTCACTGATGTCATATTTCTAATATAAAAAATGCAATTGACCAAAGAAATGTCTATAACCTTGTAAGACATTTCTTTGACGTAACTCGACAGTTATTGACAGCTGCTGTAATATCAAGGACATACTTTTCCGTACGAGGTTGCCGATCGTACCTGGCCTATCTTAGTGCCAAATGACGTCACAGACACCAACGGAGGAAGAGAAAAAAAAAAGACTTTGGCACAAGAGTATTGATTGATGACTTATACGATGACGTAATTTATGACTGCACACACTTTGAGCATTGCAAACACAGAAACTCATCAGACTGTACTCACTAAGATCCAATAATAGGCTTAGTGTCCACTGAGCGTAGATATGTTTCCTACAGATCAATAACCTACTTTCTCTCCCCCCCCCCTCCTATTTTAATATTACGTTGGAAAAGATGTTTCTTTCCCTCCGTTTTCAATAGCTTATAACCTACTGACCTACATATCTAAACATAGATTACGTTATTCATATGTCCTATAAGGAAATCGAAGTCTATAAATCAATAATCTATCCTAAAATCTTCTTTTTACATTTCGTTACATTATATAGAATTAACAAGAAGAACAAACAAAAAAATGCTTTAAAAAATCAAACAAGACTTATATTAAGTGTAATAGTATGATTGTATCAATTAGTTTGAATATAACAATGTCTTCCTTGAGGTGCCATATTCTTCTCAATACTTTGCCCATACAAACTAATCAAACGGATACTATTGTGCTTAATATCCCTGAAATAATTAGATCAATACTATGTTTGATATTCAGTGTAGACTTTTCTGTTTAGAGTTTAGGGTTGGGATATTGTTCTTTAATTTAATGAAAAAAAAAACAGCTTTTCTCAGTCAAAGATAAGGCTCCATCAGTTGTTACACTTGCCGCCTTGTTCCAAGCCAACCTAACACTTTCGACATAGTTTTTCATAGCATTGAATAAATTCTGGCCTGAGTTTGTGTCTTTGACTGAATGTTTCGAAATATCTCCAAAAAGAGAATTTTTTGTTTACTTTAAACTTTTAAAATGGCATATAGAAGCAATGTTTCTATAGCCTCTTTATCACATTTATAAGAATCAGAAGTCTCAATAATTTATATACATATTCAAAATTACTTTTTTTTAAAAAACATATTTGCATTTTGTGTATGTCTTATCTGATTTCTGTATTACTGATTTCTAATTTGCCTACCTCCTGTCTAGACTAGCAATAATAAATCTGTGCGATTAGAAGATTTTTTTAACAATTGTTTTTGTTTAGCGCAATTTCATGCTTTTAGCTTTTTGAAAGCGCTATGCTCCTAACACTAGTCTTCATCAGTTGGGAAAGGGGGAGGGAAAGGGGGTGGTATCTGTGTGAATGTTACTGTATTAACTTTTTAAATGCATAAAAATACCCAACTTGTTTTTTTAGGGCTCAAGCTTCCTCAATTCAAATTATACCACATCTGTCAAGTACAATTTCTTTCCCTTGTTCGATACCAAACAATAATTTATTACCAATAGTTAATTAACTATTTGGTTATTAGTTTTAAAAAATTGACTCTTGTTTTGCTAGATATAAGAAATAATTGTTTGCAAAATTTCAACTTGGTCGGAAATTGGGTGTGGGAGAGATGACGTAAAAATATTTTGAGCAGACAGACAGACAGACAAAGTGATGAGAAATACCTAGAGAAATGACAAGAGAAATATCGACAGAAATTACGAAAGAGCAATTAGAAAAGCAATAATGAAAAGCAGACTATCTTGAGACCAGAGATTAAGGCAGGAAGCAGAATTTTTACTTGACGCTGAAGACCCATATTTGACCTATTTATTTTGCTGCTAATAATGCAACTGTATTCGTAATGGCATCGATTTGAGTCCCTTAAAAGACCATATCAGCTTTCACCTTTCATTTATACCATAAAATGGAAACTATCAGCAAATGGTTTCTGAAAGGGTCACCTGGCGAACTCTAAAATTTAATCAACAATGGTTATCACGTGACTTTCTTTTATTTTCTCAATATTATCATGTGACTTCTTTTTTTTGCTGAACGAGGTCCATTCCAAGCGAGGTCCATTTCACGCGAAGTGCAAGTTGTATTAAATGTAATCCTGTTGGGTGCGGTCGTTGGAGTCTAGACACAAATAATGAGACAGCCAAGAGCTATTGATTCCTTGCATTTCTTGGCACCCTACATTCTGATACAGCGAGAATGTTGGCATGAAGTTCAGGGTCATGTGCTAATTTTAGTTTGCAGCTTTTGGTGGCATCCTACATGTACCAGAATAGTTCTCACAATCTTTCATATTGATAAGAGCAGGCTTCAATTCAAACATGTCTAATAGTCGGTTATAATTTTTTGTGTGTGCAGAAAGTTCTTTTTACAATACCTCTATTCAAGTCACAGCTCCCTGGAGAGTGGGCGGGGAGGTTGGAACTTGAACATGGATCTAAAAAAAAAACGGCTCTCACGATTTTCCTATAAATTTAATAGTTGATGTCTATCGTTGAGAAAAGAGTTACTAGCGCGTTGGGCCACACAGGGAAAAATCTAGTTTGAACGTTATAATTTTTCAAAATATTAAAAAAAAATAATTTTGAATTTGGCTAGAGGTCTAGGATTAGATCTAGATCCAACATCAGTTTTCAAATGGCTATCGCGTTCTTGAAAGGACTATCGAGTTCGCCAATTTCCTAATGTAAGGGCATTACTGTCTCGAGAGTTCAATTAATTAATGTTTGAGAAGACCTTTGCGCATCTAAAGGTCTAACATTGGAATAGTAGAAAGAGTTTTAGATCTATACATTCGCTTAACCAGGAGTCTCTCTTGGGGGCAAGGTTTGGGGTTGGGGGGCAATATTGAGGTGGGGGGGGGGGAGGGGCGGGGCGGGGTAAAAATGTTCCGCTGTTGTTTTTTTTTGTAACATTCATTAGTTATTAAGTTAGTAAAAACTGTAAAAAGCAGGTATTGTCTGTAAAAAAAAAACGTATTTTGTAATGTTTTACTTGTTTAAAAGGATTCCTGCAATAAAAGTGTTTTGAAACTCTAGACAAAATGAAATGTGCCTAATAATGAGATACGACTTGTGCCTAATAGTGAGATACGACTTGTGCTTAATGGTGAGATGTGACATGTGCCTATTGGTGAGATGTGACTTGTGCATAATGACGGGAAGTGACTTGTGCCTAATGATGAGATGTGACTTGTGCCTAACAATGAGATACGATTTGTGCCTAATAATGAGATACGACTTGTGCTTAATGGTGAGATGTGACTTGTGCCTATTGGAGAGATGTGACTTGTGCCTAATGATGGGAAGTGACTTGTGCCGAATGATGAGATGTGACTTGTGCCTAATGATGGGATGTGACTTGTGCCTAATGATGGAAAGTGACTTGTGCCTAATGATGGGATGTGACTTGTGCCTAATGATGAGATGTGACTTGTGCCTAATGATGGAAAGTGACTTGTGCCTAATGATGGGATGTGACTTGTGCCTAATGATGAGATGTGACTTGTGCCTAATGATGGGAAGTGACATGTGCTTAATGATGGGATGCGACTTGTGCCTAATGATGAGATGTGACTTGTGCCTAATGATGGGAAGTGACTTGTGCCTAATGATGAGATGTGACTTGTGCCTAATGATGGGATGTGACTTGTGCCTAATGATGAGATGTAACTTGTGCCTAATGATGAGATGTGATTTGTGCCTAATAATAAGATACGACTTGTGCCTAATAGTTAGATACGACTTGTGCTTAATGGTGAGATGTGACTTGTGCCTATTGGTGAGATGTGACTTGTGCCTAATGATGGGAAGTGACTTGTGCCTAATGATGAGATGTGACTTGTGCCTAATGGTGAGATGTGGTTTGTGCATAATGATGAGATGTGACTTGTGCCTAATGATGGGATGTGACTTGTGCCTATTGGTGAGATGTGGTTTGTGCATAATGATGAGATGTGACTTGTGCCTAATGATGAGATGTGACTTGTGCCTAATGGTGAGATGTGGTTTGTGCATAATGATGAGATGTGACTTGTGCCTAATGATGGGATGTGACTTGTGCCTAATGATGAGATGTAACTTGTGCCTAATGATGAGATGTGACTTGTGCCTAATAATGAGATACGACTTGTGCCTAATAGTGAGATACGACTTGTGCTTAATGGTGAGATGTGACTTGTGCCTATTGGTGAGATGTGACTTGTGCCTAATGATGGGAAGTGACTTGTGCCTATTGGTGAGATGTGACTTGTGCCTAATGATGGGAAGTGACTTGTGCCTAATGAGGAGATGTGACTTGTGCCTAATGGTGAGATGTGGTTTGTGCATAATGGTGATATACGACGTCCCTATTGGTGAGATGTGATTTGTGCCTAATGGTGAAATATGACCTGTGCCTATTGATGAGATGTGATTTGTGCCTAATGGTAATTAAAGAAAAGTACATTCACTTTTCATACCTCGCTATCTATAGGGCAGATGGTGTAAATGTCACCAGTTTCTTTGGCCGACGGTTAACTAGGGTGTCATGTGGCCAGCATAACGGCCAACCGACATTACTTTTCCCTATTACTGTCAGGTACCCATTAGATTTGCGCGGACTCAGGGGCGTCCTACAAATTCCAGTCTTCACCGGGATTTGAGCCCGAGACCACTTCTGTTCGGAAGCTTACCACGCCGACACCACGCCCCCTACTAATGGTAAGACATGACTTGTTGTCGTGAAATGGTTACATCGAAAACAACTGCTACACACGACATCGTCATGGCGAAACTTAACCTTTGACCTCTACATTCTTTAAGACACGGTGACATTGTGATGTCAAAGAATGCAGTGGAACGATGATCACGCACCTGAATGTTTGGGAGTGGTAGGACCTGGTTAGAAATTGAAACATTGTGTAGGTCCGGGACTCTCGGAAAACAGGAAATGGGATTGCGCCTTATTTGTATTTGAATTCAGTCCTTTTATTAACATTTAAATTATACAGCTTAACAACAATAAATTCTTAATATTTGAATAGGACATTATAGTTCTCATTGACTAGTATATGTCTATGGGGTGATAAACTTTAATGAAAGTATTGTGTAGCCAGCTCAATGGCCAACATTCCTTTTTCCCTTAAAGAAAGTCAATTATCTCCAGTACCTCTTTAATCTAGGCGGCTCTAGGGTTCGTGAAATGTTTTTTTTTTTTAAAAAGTATAAATCGCTGCCCTCATTTAGAATGCGATCCAAAGACAGGGAATCAACACTAGGGGAACCGAAGCCTATACCACACGGCTATTTTAGCCCCATTTGTCACAATAGTCAAAAACATTTGATGTATTTTCCTTCTTTGCAAGAAACAAATGTTGTTACCAAAAGTGTAAACGTTTTGTGGAGAGTTACTTGCTCATGGTGTCGGTAGGCGATGGTCTCAAAAGCAGGGCAATTTTAATACATAATTAAATACTTTACAAGTTCGTAGGGCCCCTGTTCGATAGAAGAAGAAATGAATCAGGGCCCTAAATGTCCCTGTTCTGTTTATGACTGTACACTCACACACGCACCGACTTTTTACAAGCATGTAAAGAACATGACATATTCTATTTCACTGCTGACCATTGTCCTCCCGGTCCCGCGGATTCTATTAAATCTGCGAGAGTCAGATCGTTAATGTCACATCAGAGAGCCCCGTGGCTCAAAGTTATCTTTACCCCATCTTAACACCCTTGTTCTAGTCCCCCACCCCCCGCCTTGTACCCTAGTATACTCCCTAAAGTACAATCCAAGATACAAATCTAGACCGGCCATTTTCTATATTTAATTTTGCATGGGCTTCAAGCAAAAACTTGATACTATACATAAACAGTCCTAGCAGTTCCCGGATAAGCCTTAGATACTAGTAAAAACATCGGTTATTCAATACCGGTAGAGTAGCTCTACTGTTTGAACAGAGTTGCCTGGGAGTGCGGTATGAGCGCTGGACTGTCGTTCGATCGTTTCGATGGACCCGGGTTCATACCCTGCCCGCTGTCATTCCCCGTCGTCCTGCGGGAGGTTTGGACTACAAAGTAAATTATCTTCAACTCTGAAGGAACATCCGAAACATGGAAAACATTTTACAAACAAAACATTTTACAAACAAAACATTTTAAAAACAAAACATTTTACAAACAAAACATTTTACAAACAAAACATTTTACAAACAAAACATTTTACAAACATTAGAGAAATAAGACGATTGCCAACGTTAAAACCTGAAGGCTTAAGGTCAAAATATTTATTGAACAGTTGTATTTTTTTTTTTTTGGTTTATAAAACATCATCATCATCATTGGCCTCCTTCAGTCGTAGAACAACTATGGTTCATCTCGAACACTTTTTCATATGACTGTGGAGCCCTATTTTGGAGAGACACTCCCGTCCACATATATTGAATGTCAAGGTAGCTTTCGATTTGGTTGTAGAGGAGCTGGCCAATTTCCGTGTGGCACGCTTTTCTTCAAGAATCGAGGCCCATGTTTTCTCGCTGTCCATAGCTTTTTGTGGTCACCGTTTCTCTCCAACTAGTGCGGTCTAAGGCTATGTCTTCCCAATGGTCAGTATCAATGTTCACTGATTTTAAATCCCATTTTATCACATCAACGTAACGGAGGTGGTGGCGACCAGTTTTTCTTGAGCCAGACGCAAGTTGCCCGTACAGAAGGATTTTCGGGATGCGATTGTCCTCCATCCGGCGAACATGTCCGAGCCAGCGCAGGCGGTGTTGCCTGAGGACCGTAAGGATGTTAGGAAGGCCCGTTCTCGCTAGGATCTCAGTATTACACACTCTTTCTTTCCATGTTATTTTTAAGATCCTTCGAAGGCAGCGCAAGTGGAATGAGTTTAGTTTTCTCTCTTGTTTTGTGTAGGTTGTCCACGACTCACAGCCGTACAGTAGCTTTGTGAAATCGAGGGTTCGAATCTTTCCAAGTGCACCACTATTGTTGCTCATTAATCACTTTACTTCTATGACATATCCTGACCAGATAAATACGATTTTAAAATTAAATCTATAATATTAATATAACAATAAAAATTTAGGTACAAACACTCACACTAACACACAGAACACTCACACACAGAACATGCACACACAGAACACACACAACCAGCACTTTATGAATTAAAATTCTACTAGTCGACCCAAGGCGTAGCATACGCCGCTATTTTGCAGAGCTGGCCTTAGGCCATTGCAACCTATGCGACCGCAGAGGGCCCCGCACTTTCATAGGACCCGCGCTAATTCTAGGTGTAAATTATTAAATTAAACCATTTTATAACTTATAACAGATTTCCCGCGGCCTCCTGATTTATCAGGAGCTCCTGGAAATCTCCTGAAATTGCAAAATATACGAAAAAGTCCTGGAAATATCGGAAATTATTAAAATCTTTTGATAACTCATACAAATCTCCTGAAATATATGGACGAAAAATGTCATTTTGGGGTGTCATTTAATATGGAAAACGCCAATTCTACGCGCGATAAAGATAAAAAAAACGGCATCTGGTGAAAGAAGCTTCTCAAACTAATGAAGAATTCATTACTTGACATCAACAATTCTCGTAGATAGATTGAAACATTTGGTAATTCTTTCTAATGATCTATGTAGGAAATATAATTTTTATGACATACTGTATGACTTCGCTACACGCAAGGCTCGTAAAGTAATTTTGTACGAAGTAAACAATGAATAAAATGCAAGGACGAATTTGTTTTCTAATACAAACTCTTAATTTTCAATTATTATCCGTATCCCTACCCAAACTGGGCCCTGCGCAATCCGTTTCGAATTGGGCCCTGCAATGGTTGAGTCCGGCCCTGCTATTTAGTGACCTGTGAATACTTCTTGTTCTGCCCCCCCCTTTTTCCTCCACCCACTTACAATGACACACAAGACAAACAGGCTAACGCATCCACGTCCAGACTATATACTACTGTTGAGCAGTCAAAGGTTATTGAGACGTTCATAATCACTTACAGTAATTTACACTGTTCATTTAACATTATAATATACCCGCTAAAGTTCATCAACTATAAGTCTTAGTCACAGATATGGTAGCATAAGCGAGATGTCAAAACAACATCAATTTAGCATGTTCAATACAATAAATGCAAAATAGAACAACAGCTGATAATCTTCTATACAAATAATTGGCTTGATAGTTGTTTTCTTGGTTTGCAATGTATGCATAATTAAAACATAATATTACAAAAATTGTGACATATTTTATATGTTGGAGTGACAAGGTTGAATATGGAATCTGTATATACGAGCCTGTCACGGTCGCCCACTAGCCACCGTTAAGACCGATTTTATTTTTTAAATTAGCATCAACAGTTTTCTATCATAATATCGTCAATATTGATCAATATTGTGTTATAAATGAACGAAATGGTGAGTATAGATATAGTTAGTGTTTGATTCTAATAATGCTGACATTACAAACATGTTTGATTACATATCAAGGGACTTTGGGAATTCGAATTTCCACTCGAGTTGAGCGCCTAAAGACAGCACAGTAAGCTTCTCACAGGACCCCCCCCCCCTTTCCTCTTAAGTCCACAACGGAGATTGGAGAAGAGAACAGTGAGCAGGTTGTGGCATGACATGTGCGCGCACTAGGTTATATAAAATAAAACAAAAGCACTTGACTAGGCTTCCGAGCCTGGGGTTCGAATCTCGGTGAAGACTAGGATTATGAATTTCGGGATTTTAGGGCGCCCCTGAGTCGTCCCAACTCTAATGGGTACCTGACTTTAGTTGGGGAAAGTAAAAGCGGTTGGTCGTTGTGCTGGCCACATGACACCCTGCTCGATAACCGTTGGTCATAGAAACAGATGACCTCAACATCCTCTGCCCCACAGATCGCAATGTCTGATAGGGAAACATAACTTTAATTAAGAAATTTCCTTGTCAAACCTTGTGATCTATAGGGGATCAGATGATGTAAAGGTTTAATGTCAGATACCTGGTAGAGCTCGCTGGACTTAGAGGCGCCCTAAAGATCCCGAAAGTAAAAATCCCAGCCTTAACCAGGATTCGAGCCCGGGACCTCGAGTTTGGAAGCAAAGCGCTTTACCACTCAGCCATCGCGCCTCCAATAACTATAATTATAAAAACTTTATTCTGGATAATTCATTACATACACTGCGTTATTTTTTTCTTTCAAATTTTTATTTTATTCCTTATCATGATGCTCTCTATATAGATCTTTGATTATTATTCAGTAGATTACATTGCCTAAAACACATTGGACAAAACCGTAAGGTCCATGTTTTCACAACAATTAAGGGTTCACATTGTTCAGAAAAGGTTCGAACTTGACGATCCTTAGGTTGTCTATTGTCCTCTGTTGTAGTCACATGTACGCACACATACAGGCCAAACGATGACAGATTACACGAATTCGAAAGTTCATCTTGATAGCAAGTGGCAGGGTTTAAATAGTCCGATATTTACAAAAAAAGAAAAGGTGGCTTTGATTATAATTACTTTCACTCAATTTCGAATGTAGCCCTCTGGCCATGGTTGACCAACCATTCTAACAGTGTTCTTCCGTCTACAATCTGTACGCTCATTCCAGTATACAATTTCCAACGGTCACTGCAGCGGTGGTTTGGGGGAAGGGGGGAGTAAAAAACAGCAGGATCTCATTCTGACAAGGGACGCTACTGTCAACAAATACAAAAGATCAAAAGGGGAAGCCATACTCGGGAAACACTTATCGTCTGCCGAAGAGAAATAATGAAGAAACCACACAAGCTGGTTCCGTTTGTTTTCTTAGCGTCAGATCTACCGCGTCGAGTTTCAAGCTCGGATGATTTCCCTTTCCTGTCACTGGCGACCTGTTACATCATGACCTAATTTTAGAGTTCCTCATTTCATCGTCAAAGAGGTCCGTACATCTATTCCAAATTTTTAATTTACATCCACTTCCCGCCAAATTTTTACTTGACCTCAGACTAAAATTAATATAAAGATTGAACAAGATTTTTAATGATTTGCATGGTTTCCAGATAAAATTAAATAAAAAGGATTAACAGTATACTTTGTCTAGACCGCTTGAAAGTTCTTAGAAGCCGTTGAGTACAATGTTAATTACCAGTTCATCTACTATTAATGTACTCCCCCCGTCATCAGAATCTTGCCGAAAAGAATTGGACCAGCCAGCAGACGTAGATAAGAAGATATGAAATCAAGTGTTTCTCTAACTTTTGGCCCGGAGATTTCATACATTGTGGAAAACCATAACCATAGCACCGCTGATATTGGTGTATCCGCTGTACAAAAATAAAGGAAGTGTATGTTTATTATAAAGGCATATGATTATATATCAACATGGAAGCACCGAGGAATCAAATTAGTACAGCTCTTCCGTTTGTTACTTTTATTTAGGTGGCAATTTCGGAAGTTCAATGAAGTATTATTTAGCTTATTGTGAACATCTGCAGTTGAAGTACTTTCATGTAGACTGAGCTGCGAAAATGCATCCTCTTGGAGTCTCGTGTGCAGAAATCATCCCCGTTTAAGAAAAAAATACAAAGTACTTCTTTTTAGTTTGAGAAGAACTGAATAAAATCATGTCAGATATAAAGTATTTATTTACATTAATATATATGGCCACATTTTTATATGCTTGCGAGTCGTGGACGTTGAATGCAGAGCTTGAGAGGAGGATCCTAGCGATGGCATTGAGATGCTACAGAAGGATCCTAGGCATCACATTCAAAGACCGCATCACAAACCAAGAAATCAGAAACAGGGTTACTGTAGCGATCGGAGCCCATGACGACCTGCTAACTATTGTAAAAAGACGAAAGCTTAAAACCTTTGGCCACATTACAAGATCTACGGGGCTCGCAAAGACCTTCCTTCAGGGAACAGTGCCAAGAAAAAGAAGAAGAGGCAGACAGAAAAAGCGATGGGAGGACAACATTAAAGAATGGACGGGCCTGCCATTGAGAGAGGTTCTAAACAAGGCAAAAAAAAGGGAGGAATGGAGAAAGACGGTCGACAAACCTTGCCTAGTGCCCCAACGGTCCAACAGACTAAGGGATAGGTAAAGGTAAATATATATATATATATATTGCTTATCTAGTAACATATGTTTCTTCCGAAATGCTTGTCTAGTCAACTACATTTCTTCCAAAATGGCTATCTAGTCACATATATTTCTTCCAAAATGGTTATCTAGTCACATATATTTCTTCCAAAATGCTTATCTAGTCACATATGTTTATTTAAAAAATGCTTATCTAGTCACATGGTTTTTCGAAAATTTGCTTTTAATATTTAAATTAGAAAAGTGAGAAGAATTTGAACGGACCATTACAAGGAAATACACAAACCGAGGTTCTAGTTTTATTAAAGGTTTATCAACTTCAGTTCAATATGAACTGTTTTAAACAATTAGGCCTCCCTAAAATTATTCCTAATGAGATGGAAGACAACGTGTCCAGATCGAAGCACCGAATAGCCCCCTTCAATGCAGCTGCCCGGTAAGTAAGGAACAGAAACTACAGGAGTAAAGGAGTAACAGCTGATACACCTCGGCCACTCTTTTCCCCCCCCCCCCTGTTCCTTCAACCACTGAGTGAGGCGCTGTCATTGAGCTGTTCAAGGTCAAGGACGCACCCTTTTTTTTTTTTCGTTGTCTCTCCACGGCCGGCCGGCGATTGCATGATAAGTCTTTTTCCTTTCAACTCGGCTTCCCCCGTCCTAATGTCCATCATCGCACGAGAGGTCCGGAATTCAGCACATGTTGTTTTAATGGGAATTTTCGGTGAGGTAACAAGTTCAAGGTCATCACTGGACGCCGCTTTGCTTTTTTTTCCCCGCGTCCCCCCCCCCCTCCTATCTTGTTCTTGATGAAAATTTTCCACTTACTAAGTAACCCAGGTGGGAGATCTATTTCCCAAAGCCTTAATTAGAAACGTATTGGGGGCGCTGGACGATAGTTGGCGATGGTTGAGAGAAATATGGTCGACACATGAAATGTTTCATTAGTACATGGTTTAACAAAATAATTAAATTCGAGTGACAGCAGAAGTACTGCAATATACCGATTGGTATATCCATTGGACCTCATTCACCAATCGTAAACAAATCCCATTTAGTCACGTGATCTCATTGATAAAACAACGAAAAAAAAACTGTCACGTGACAACCATCATGAATTAAACATGAGATCGTGAATTATATAGCAGAGATAGAGCACCACCTGCAAGTCCAGGTCTTAAACATCGTCCATATCTTATCTTATCTTATAAAATACAGAAGTTACTTCAAAAAAGATGATTATGTCCTAGACATGCATGTTAACCAATTACTAATATTATAGTTTTGCCCACAACAAGCCTAAATAGATCTAGACTACATATACTTGACCTAGGCCTCCATTCATATAATTTATAATGCACAATTTTAAGTATATTCGATTTTAGACATTCTCCAGGGCCAGTTTTACAAACTGCGAATCCCACAAATTCCTTTTGTGTTAAATATCACAACTATTTACATAATTAATTTAAAAAACAAAATATATATTCTGAATTTCTAGGAAAAACTTAAAAACAGTATGATTGTTCTCTTTCTTTAGGTCCCGAGTGTTTAAAGAACCGATTTACATATTAAGCGATATAGTATACCTAGACTGGAGACTTGTATCTCTCTTAACACTGCACAAAATATGTCGAGATAAAATGTTGAAAGCTGAAACAACTTGATGGTTTGTTAAGTAGTTATAAGAAGTCAAGTTGTTTTTTTTCAAACGTAATCTGTCACATAATACTAATAATCATTATAATGTTTAGTCCGAGTAAATATTATTATTGGAGGCGCGGTGGCTGAGTGGTAAAGCGCTTGACTTCCAAACCGAGGTCCGGGGTTCGAATCCTAGTGAAGACTTTAATTGCGGGCTCTTCGGGCGCCTCTGAGTCCACCCAGCTCTAATGGGTACCTGACATCAGTTGGGGGAAAGTAAAGGCGGATGCTCGTTGTGCTGGCCACATGATACCCTGCTTGTTAACCGTAAGCCAAATAATCAGATGACCTTTACATCATCTGTCCTATAGACCACAAGGTCTGAAAGGGGAACTTTACTTTACTTATTATTATTATAATATTATCAAAATTATTATTTAGCCATTTTTGGATCCAGAATTTAGTTCTATAAAGATATAGGTAATCAATTTATTTAAAATCATAAGATCATTAAAATCAACAGACTTGGATTATTTAGATCTAGGATTGTCGAAACATAATCTCAATGGAAACTAAACTGCTTCATAGCATTGATTTGCGTGAATATATAGTTCTGTGATTAATAGCCCATTCTATTTAAAATTCGCAAAATGGGATTGCGTTATTTCTAAACTTTGAAAACTAAAGATCATTACTTTTCTAAGGCAGAAAAGAGCGATTTCCGAGAGTCGGGGCTAATTTCCCTACAGCATGAAAATAAATTACGTACATAACGATCGGACACGAATACGTTTGTTTTCCAGTCTAGGTATAATATATATATATATACTGGATACACCACTACATAACGAGCTGTCTTTAGTTTTCCGCTATAGATAAAAATCTCACTAATGCGTTTTACAAAATAGTCTTAAAGTATTGAGAAATATATATATATATATATTTATTTATTTATTTAGCTTATCCAAAGTAATCTATAATATATTTCTTAATCACTGAACCATAATCTTCAAGTACAAAAACAAAATTTAATAAAATACTCTGAAAGACACAAAGATAAAGGCACATTCCTCGTCCCATATGCTAGGACAAATTTGTACAAATACTCCTTCTTCCCTAGTGCTATTAGAGCATGGAATGGGTTGCCTGAGCCAGCCAGGAAAACCAGTGACTTGGCAGAATTTAAGTCATTGGTTAATATGCATGACTAAATGCATGACGCGTAGGACGTAATCATCTTCTTTTTTGAGGTAACGTCTGTATTATATAAGATAAGATAAGATAGTTTAAAATTATTTTTTATATTAATTTATTGATGGTGTTGTTTTTTTTATATTCTTTCGTTAATCCATTTTGTTTTGTAAGTCCAGAATTTTAAATGAAAATGGCTCCCATCATGATGAAGAAATAATCGATGATACCAAAAACCTATTTATCAAATATAAACAACTACGCCAGTATGATTAAACTTCTTGACTAGGTCAGCGTTCTTTGCTTATGTGGCGATAAGAGGGGGCAATCTATAGTACATAAGGTGCGATATGCCCGTGGCCGCCCCGAGGGTCATTCTGACCAGCTAATGGTCAGTTGATAAAGACGCGTGCCATCTTACTATCACTCGTGTCCAGACAAAGCGTATCACGTTCTCTACAAGTGTAATCAAAGTGTCGCGTCATTTTGTATCCAGGGCGCCGGACGCGATAACAGCAGCACCCGTTCCTATCGGGTTACGTTATTTGTTTGTCACTCGGACACAGTGATGACCTTTTGACCAGGCTCACATATCTCACGCGGTCGATGCAAAGTCTGTCGTTACGTCCTGAAGTGTTAGATATATGTTGTTCAGAAAAGAGTGGGTAATGGTTAAGTTAAGACTGCCTTAGATGCAAACATCTAGGAGATATTGTATGAGCTTTTTAACAATGTACTTGGTGTCAGAAGTGGGTAGGTGAAGACAAAGACATTAAATCTAATATGATTTTTTTTATTCATTAGAATGTTAAGAAAAAAAGGCGGAACAATGAGAAAGCTTGACAACAACCATAGCGCCGTAGCAAGGTGATGGGCCCTATAATCCCAACTGGTCCAGATAAGTGATAGGATCAAGGCGAATTGAGAAAGTTAAAAGCATGAAATAGCGCTAAACAAAAAAAAAACGGTAAAAATATTTCTAATCGCGCAGATTTAGCGTTGTTGGTCTAGATCTATTACAAATTTCATTACACGACTGAGCCAAACTAACTGAGACAATTACACTTCGTATAAGCTTTGACTATTTAAAATTGTTTTTGTTTTTTTTTTCACTTTTTGATTCACGTTGATAGTTTCGTTAACTGCCTCCATCTTGAACTGTCCATTTATGAAGTTTGAAAATGAATGCAGACTTCTGCGATCAGAGGATGATGTTCACTCCTGCACGAGTATACTTCGCATTTCAAATGTTTCTGGGTGGACTATTATCTTCATATGATGTCAGTATTCTGTATAGTGTACTGTTCTATATTGTATGCTATCACCTAAAAACTGTTTACTATAGCCGGCTAAACGTTTAAACTTATAGAAAAATATAATACTATAGCAAGATTGTATAAATTACAGACAATATTTAAAAAAAAAAAGAAGATAATTGCGTCCAAAGCGTAAAGTAAACATTAAAGTTCCCCTTTCAGACCTTGAGATCTATAGGGCAGATGATGTAAAGGTCATCTGTTTCTGTAGCCCAAGGTTAACGGGTGTGTCATGTGACCAGCACAACGCCCAACCGCCTTTACTTTTTCCCAACTAATGTCAGGTACCCATTAGAGCTGGGTGGTCTCAGAGGCGTCCAAAGATCCCGAAATTAAAAATCATAGTCTTCACCATGATTCGAATCCAGGACCCCCGGTTCGGAAGCCAAGCGCTTTACCGCTCAGCCATCGCGCCTCGTCCTAAGCGTATCCATGGGTTAATCTAGTCATGCATGTTACGTAGAGACTCTGATATATCATTTTTCCTGGCTGATTCAGGCAACCCATTCCATGCTCTACTGGCACAAGGGAAGAAGGAGTACTTGCACGACTTTGTCCTATCATAAAGAATAAGAAATGTGTCTTTTTGAATATTTTAAATAGATAGCGAAAGACAGTCACACATTATGGACAAACTATTCTATTTTTTTGAAAGTTTACAGATCAGTACACTACTACACTATAGAACGAACGGCTTTATGTCTCGTCAAAATGTCAGAGACGCAATCTGTTAAGCGTCTAAAAAACACAAAGTCCTGGCAGTGTTCAGTTTTCATGACAGTTTACAACAACAACAACATAAAAAAGAATTTTTACAAACCATCGCTCAGAGTGAGTCTAAGGGTAAGGAAAATGTGTTTGCCTAGATGTTATAATGTGTGTGTGTGTATATGTAGGTTTTTTTAAATGTGTGGGTGAGCGTAAAGAGTTGTGGGCGGAGGGTGTGGTACATGGTGGTCGAACAGACGGCTAATATCATCACACTGTTCACCAGTGTATCTCAAAGCGTTGGGTCGGTTACTCCGTTCACTGGCAGCGATTACGAACGATACGATACGATACGGTCATAAGGCATCTCTTTAACTATTTGGATACGATGTGCTGCGAATCAATGCATAGCAGAAGAAAGTGCCATTACAGAATAAAATGGGTTGCCTAAATCAGCCGTGAACACCCTATAACTTTGTAGAGTCTCTGTATAATTAACATACATGACAAGATTAACGCATGAATACGTCTATGACGTAATAATCTTTTTTTGTAGGAACGTCTGTAATTTAAAAGATAAATCCAAAAAAGACGTAGATTTAGAAAACAAAGTCCCCAAGAAAAAGTAACTTGGTTGGAGATTTTGATTAACTCACAAACAAAGGGAGTCCCTGGCGTTGTGGGACATGCGGCATTCAGTGTCAGATCAGAATTGTAAAAACTATACTAGCAATGCAGGTCGGAACTATTCAGAGCGCCCGGACCACAACAGTTTGAGACTCACAGATTTCTCTCGTGATGTAGCTCAGTGGGTGCTACCCCCTTCCCCCCGGTTGGATGACCTTACCGGTTTTTTTTTACTGAGTGGAACTTTTTTTCCCATTCATAATTTTTCATCCCATGGCCTTGAACATAAGTACCGCGTCACTCCAATGTGTGTGAGTCTGTAAGCGGGTGTGAGTGTGTGTGCGCGACATCGTCCTGTTGGCGTTAGAGGACGGGGTGTGAGGCGGAGAGGACGCCAATGCCTCACGTACTCAGTGTGTAATGCAAAGTCGGACTCTATTAGACAGTGGCGGCGCTGCAATGCTGATCGTGAGCACACTAACATATCCAGAAATCGGAGGTGTAATTTGGCTATAGAATAAACTCGTAAGTGTGAACCAAGTTTAAAAATTCACGACAGGTTAAATAACAAGAAAAACAGGTTAAATAACAAGAAAAACAGGTTAAATAACAAGAAAAACTTTTAAAAAAAATATAAAAAAAAAAAACAATTCCCCTTTATACTACTTATAGAGTGATTACTTTGCTCTTAATAAGTAATGATTGTTAGATTTTTTTTTAAATTGAATATTTTTTACCCCGCCTATCTTCCCAAATTTAAATTAATTTCTTCTTATACTTTGAAATAATATAACGGTCAAACAGACATTTTTCCAGTGTGGCCAATGAGACAGTAAATCGTTTCCCCATATATCAAAATCGTTAGAGCCGTAAAAAAGGTTGCGGGGAAGCTGTATTTAATTTCGACTTCCCCTTACCAGCTGAATCTATCAATGTGCCGCCCCTGAAGCAACACGGAAACCCACTCTAATTTATTCAACACATTTAATAAGCATGACTCCGTGTTTTAGATGACTTCCATTTGAAATGCGTCAGTCGTAGTCTCAACTAAGGAATGTGTTGTCAGTCGTAGTCTCAACTAAGGAATGTGTTGTCAGTCGTAGTCTCAACTAAGGAATGTGTTGTCAGTCGTAGTCTCAACTAAGGAATGTGTTGTCAGTCGTAGTCTCAACTAAGGAATGTGTTGTCAGTCGTAGTCTCAACTAAGGAATGTGTTGTCAGTCGTAGTCTCAACTAAGGAATGTGTTGTCAGTCGTAGTCTCAACTAAGGAATGTGTTGTCAGTCGTAGTCTCAACTAAGGAATGTGTTGTCAGTCGTAGTCTCAACTAAGGAATGTGTTGTCAGTCGTAGTCTCAACTAAGGAATGTGTTGTCAGTCGTAGTCTCAACTAAGGAATGTGTTGTCAGCCGTAGTCTCAACTAAGGAATGTGTTGTCAGTCGTAGTCTCATCGAACGGATGTGTTGTCAGTCGTAGTCTCAACTAAGGAATGTGTTGTCAGTCGTAGTCTCAACTAAGGAATGTGTTGTTAGCCGTAGTCTCAACTAAGGAATGTGTTGTTAGCCGTAGTCTCAACTAAGGAATGTGTTGTCAGTCGTAGTCTCAACTAAGGAATGTGTTGTCAGTCGTAGTCTCAACTAAGGAATGTGTTGTTAGCCGTAGTCTCAACTAAGGAATGTGTTGTTAGCCGTAGTCTCAACTAAGGAATGTGTTGTTAGCCGTAGTCTCAACTAAGGAATGTGTTGTCAGTCGTAGTCTCAACTAAGGAATGTGTTGTCAGTCGTAGTCTCAACTAAGGAATGTGTTGTTAGCCGTAGTCTCAACTAAGGAATGTGTTGTTAGCCGTAGTCTCAACTAAGGAATGTGTTGTCAGTCGTAGTCTCAACTAAGGAATGTGTTGTCAGTCGTAGTCTCAACTAAGGAATGTGTTGTCAGTCGTAGTCTCAACTAAGGAATGTGTTGTCAGTCGTAGTCTCAACTAAGGAATGTGTTGTCAGCCGTAGTCTCAACTAAGGAATGTGTTGTTAGCCGTAGTCTCAACTAAGGAATGTGTTGTTAGTCGTAGTCTCAACTAAGGAATGTGTTGTCAGTCGTAGTCTCAACTAAGGAATGTGTTGTTAGCCGTAGTCTCAACTAAGGAATGTGTTGTCAGTCGTAGTCTCAACTAAGGAATGTGTTGTCAGTCGTAGTCTCAACTAAGGAATGTGTTGTCAGCCGTAGTCTCAACTAAGGAATGTGTTGTCAGCCGTAGTCTCAACTAAGGAATGTGTTGTCAGCCGTAGTCTCAACTAAGGAATGTGTTGTCAGCCGTAGTCTCAACTAAGGAATGTGTTGTCAGTCGTAGTCTCAACTAAGGAATGTGTTGTCAGTCGTAGTCTCAACTAAGGAATGTGTTGTCAGTCGTAGTCTCAACTAAGGAATGTGTTGTCAGTCGTAGTCTCAACTAAGGAATCTGTTGTCAGTCGTAGTCTCAACTAAGGAATGTGTTGTCAGCCGTAGTCTCAACTAAGGAATGTGTTGTTAGTCGTAGTCTCAACTAAGGAATGTGTTGTCAGTCGTAGTCTCAACTAAGGAATGTGTTGTCAGTCGTAGTCTCAACTAAGGAATGTGTTGTCAGTCGTAGTCTCAACTAAGGAATGTGTTGTCAGTCGTAGTCTCAACTAAGGAATGTGTTGTCAGTCGTAGTCTCAACTAAGGAATGTGTTGTTAGCCGTAGTCTCAACTAAGGAATGTGTTGTCAGCCGTAGTCTCAACTAAGGAATGTGTTGTTAGTCGTAGTCTCAACTAAGGAATGTGTTGTTAGCCGTAGTCTCAACTAAGGAATGTGTTGTTAGCCGTAGTCTCAACTAAGGAATGTGTTGTCAGTCGTAGTCTCAACTAAGGAATGTGTTGTCAGTCGTAGTCTCAACTAAGGAATGTGTTGTCAGTCGTAGTCTCATCGAACGGATGTGTTGTCAGTCGTAGTCTCAACTAAGGAATGTGTTGTCAGTCGTAGTCTCAACTAAGGAATGTGTTGTCAGTCGTAGTCTCAACTAAGGAATGTGTTGTCAGTCGTAGTCTCAACTAAGGAATGTGTTGTCAGTCGTAGTCTCAACTAAGGAATGTGTTGTCAGTCGTAGTCTCATCGAACGGATGTGTTGTCAGTCGTAGTCTCAACTAAGGAATGTGTTGTCAGTCGTAGTCTCAACTAAGGAATGTGTTGTCAGTCGTAGTCTCAACTAAGGAATGTGTTGTCAGTCGTAGTCTCATCGAACGGATGTGTTGTCAGTCGTAGTCTCAACTAAGGAATGTGTTGTCAGTCGTAGTCTCAACTAAGGAATGTGTTGTCAGTCGTAGTCTCATCGAACGGATGTGTTGTCAGTCGTAGTCTCAACTAAGGAATGTGTTGTCAGTCGTAGTCTCAACTAAGGAATGTGTTGTCAGTCGTAGTCTCAACTAAGGAATGTGTTGTCAGTCGTAGTCTCAACTAAGGAATGTGTTGTCAGTCGTAGTCTCAACTAAGGAATGTGTTGTCAGTCGTAGTCTCAACTAAGGAATGTGTTGTCAGTCGTAGTCTCAACTAAGGAATGTGTTGTTAGCCGTAGTCTCATCGAACGGATGTGTTGTTAGTCACTTCAGATTTAGTTTACAACCAATAGACACAATACAAGCAAACAAATGGAAACACTTTTTAAAATTTTATCAGCTTCTTCATGGAAACTGGAACCTAGCTGGACACGGTTCTCAAAAAACGGCTCTAACGATCTTTCTTGAAATTTGACATTTGAGGTTGGGTAGAGAATTACTAGTTAATTGGCCACACTGGGAAAACTCTAGTTTGACTTATAATTTTTGGGGGAATTATCTTGTAAAACTAAATTTTGTCTAGACAATCTTTATATTGAAATAGACTTTCAAGGACATTTTGCGCACGGTCTTCTTAATCTGGGTATTTTGGCCTATTAGAATTTTATATACTCTCGGTATATTGATATATTCTCTTAGCCAGGTTTTGTTTTTTAGTGGGTTTGGGGGGAGACCATTTGTTATAGTCGATTGCTCTTGGTTGAGGTCATTGAAGGTGGGGTAACAAATAGTTCCATTTTTTTAATAAAATCTATCATTCTTTACTTATAAGAGTAAAGCAATTGTCCTTACACAAAGTCATCAGCTTCATAGAGGAGGAATAGTCTTTAACATTGTTTGTTACCTGTTTTTATTATATTATAGCAAGTAGCAAGTATATTATACACAAAAAAGGCTGCCAGAACAGTGTGTTGCCTGCACAAACGCAAAGTAGGCTAAATGACGCCGATGTGCTATAAGCAGCACATTGGCCAGCGATTTTCTAAAACCATTCTGGTGCAAGCTCGAGAAGTAGCTAATTATGTAGGCATTATCTTATCTTATCTTATCATGTTGTTTGGATGTTTAAATATAACTGAATATGTCATGTATGTGTGTTTGTGTGTGTGTTTTTTGTGTAAGTGTGTGTAAATTAAAACAGCTTGTGAGTGAGGCTTAGAGGTTTTCGCAATATGTGTGGGCGTAGCAGCAGGAAATCTGAGACGCTATGACAAGAGTGAGCACACAGGCTGGGGTCGGTGTGAGCGTATGTCGGTGAAGCGTAGACATTAAAAATGTACTCGCTCACTCCAACCAAACCTCCCTACCCCCGAGTCCCTCCCTTACTAGGAGATCGCCAGGGTCCTGGGGAGGATTTATGCATTCCGTCATTCCCATGTGGGTGTGCGGAGCATAAAAATCATGGCTGCTGTCACGGCCGATAAACATGCGGACCAGTGGATTGACCTGGTTTAGGATCGCCATGAACTTTCAAACTTGACCATTCTAAAGTTTCCGCTGTAATATTCTTTTAAAAATTCACCGCAAAGATTTTTTTCTAAAGTATTCTTTCACAACCCCCCCCCCCCCCCCTGTATTAATCAGAAACAATATGGAAGCATCTGTCGTACAAAATATTTTATAAAATATTTTTGGTAAATAATCCGTTGTAACCCGATAGACCCCTATCAGATGCTGTTCTTGAGCCTTTGAAACCCAGGCAATTTTGTCCAAGCCAATTCCACTCTAGTTTACCAAAAAAAAAACATAAAAAATATTGCATATAAAAATTGATCCAGTGTTTCCGACGTAGAACACAGACACTCGGAATATTTTGGTAGACAGAATGAGTTATCATCATGATGATCTTTGACACACTACAGTCTTCTTTCTTTGACACACTACAGTCTTCTTTCTTTGACACACTACAGTCTTCGTTCTTTGACACACTACATTCTTCTTTCTTTGACACACTACAGTCTTCTTTCTTTGACATACTACAGTCTTCTTTCTTTGACACACTACAGTCTTCTTTCTTTGACACACTACAGTCTTCTTTCTTTGACACACTACGGTCTTCTTCCTTTGACACACTACGGTCTTCTTTCTTTGACGCACTACAGTCTTCTTTCTTTGACACACTACAGTCTTCTTTCATTGACACACTACAGTCTTCTTTCTTTGACACACTACAGTCTTCTTTCATTGACACACTACAGTCTTCTTTCTTTGACACACTACAGTCTTCTTTCTTTGACACACTACAGTCTTCTTTCTTTGACATACTACAGTCTTCTTTCTTTGACACACTACAGTCTTCTTTCTTTGACACACTACAGTCTTCTTTCTTTGACACACTACGGTCTTCTTCCTTTGACACACTACGGTCTTCTTTCTTTGACGCACTACAGTCTTCTTTCTTTGACACACTACAGTCTTCTTTCATTGACACACTACAGTCTTCTTTCTTTGACACACTACAGTCTTCTTTCATTGACACACTACAGTCTTCTTTCTTTGACACACTACAGTCTTCTTTCTTTGACACACTACAGTCTTCGTTCTTTGACACACTACATTCTTCTTTCTTTGACACACTACAGTCTTCTTTCTTTGACATACTACAGTCTTCTTTCTTTGACACACTACAGTCTTCTTTCTTTGACACACTACGGTCTTCTTTCTTTGACACACTACGGTCTTCTTCCTTTGACACACTACGGTCTTCTTTCTTTGACGCACTACAGTCTTCTTTCTTTGACACACTACGGTCTTCTTTCTTTGACACACTACAGTCTTCTTTTTTGACACACTACAGTCTTCTTTTTTGACACACTACAGTCTTCTTTATTTGACACACTACAGTCTTCTTTATTTGACACACTACAGTCTTCTTTCTTTCACACACTACAGTCTTCTTTTTTTTGACACACTACAGTCTTCTTTCTTTGACACACTACAGTCTTCTTTCATTGACACACTACAGTCTTCTTCCTTTGACACACTACAGTCTTCTTTCATTGACACACTACAGTCTTCTTCCTTTGACACACTACAGTCTTCTTTCTTTGACACACTACAGTCTTCTTTCATTGACACACTACAGTCTTCTTTCTTTGACACACTACAGTCTTCTTTCATTGACACACTACAGTCTTCTTTCATTGACACACTATACTCTTCTTTCTTTGACACACTACAGTCTTCTTTCATTGACACACTACAGTCTTCTTTCATTGACACACTACAGTCTTCTTTCTTTGACACACTACAGTCTTCTTTCATTGACACACTACAGTCTTCTTTCATTGACACACTACAGTCTTCTTCCTTTGACACACTACAGTCTTCTTTCTTTGACACACTACAGTCTTCTTTCTTTGACACACTACAGTCTTCTTTCATTGACACACTATACTCTTCTTTCTTTGACACACTACAGTCTTCTTTTTTTTTTTACATTCGACATAAATGTTTCATACAGTTCATACGCTATTCAATATTTGTTACAGTATTACATAATTCTATGTTGGGTATTACATTTGCAACATTAAAAGATAGATCTATAAATATATTGGGTATTATATTTCCGATATTAACAGATATTTCTATAAATATCTTGGACATTACCCTTTAGGCATTATATGATTATCAGATAGCTTTAATTAATATGCTGGGTATTACATCGGAGACATTAACGCAGGTCCAGGTGTCCTGCTTATATAAACTGGTCACACGAGGCAAGTATTAAGTCCAGCTGCTGTCAAAACCTACAGGTCCGTGGGGCAGGTCATGTACGATTCACCCTAAAAAATACAACACACGATGTTATGAGTTTAGTCATCCCAAATCACGTGATATAAATTTACTTGCAAATTAATAATTTTAAAAATAAAATACAAAAATTGCATAAAAAAAAATAAATTACTTCTGAATTAGAAAATTCTAGATATTGAAATATTCCGCTATAATATGTGTATTGTCTATGGAAACGACAAAATCCTGGCCGTGTCATAGAAAACGAATAGGAGAGAGGTGGTGGGGGGTTAGTGCCTGAAATCTATGTGCGAGATTGGAAAGATGCGCAGGATGCAAATAAAACACACATCTAGCTTTTTTTTTCCCGCCATGTATGAGATTCTCCAATGGCAGACTTATTTGTAGACAAGTCACAGGTCTTTAAAACATTTGTTTCTACTGCAGTCATAGAATTGTCAAAGAATATGTTTGCTTACACAGCAATAGTCTTTAAAATCGCATACGAATGTTTAAATGTTTATGCAGCATATAGAAAATAATTTAACTAGGACCCGATTCTTCAGTCTAACACTTTGCTCCAGACATAACATGATATGTCTGGGAAAGGAGGTTAATTTTGCGTTGGCGGGACCATCGGGGTGGGATAACCAAGGGGCTGGGGGTGGAGATTAAGACGCTGCACACTCCTCCAGGTTTTAAAAGTAAACTAAAAAAAAAAAACAACGTATGTGCTGGCCTCCCCCTTGCTCCCACAGTTCATTTTTTCTTAGCCAGCCAACAGAAACCTGCGCTTCACTACTTCCGCTTCCGTAAGCAAAACTGATGTAGATGTTTCACTTCCTGTGACGAAGTGGGGGTCGTGACCTCTGACACACCCACCTAGCTATGAAATCACAATACTGGCCTCACTTCGAGAAGAAGTGGGTGTTGCCGGGGGGAGTGGGGGGGGAGGACCATGCACAGGAAGTGTATGATAATAAAAAGGCATGTGCGTAACCTCAAGGGCTAACCATCGTGAGTAGATGTGGTGGTACCTCCTGGCCATGTTAACAAGCTAGGTAGTTGCCTGAGATAATCCACTGGACTCGTGAGTGCAAGGGAAGACGTTCAGATTTTGCCTGCGGCTACCTAGCGAAGTGGGCAGAATGTTTATTGCTTCTCCTAAGCGAGGTGGTGGAGTTGGCGTGGTTTCTATTGGTGTCTAAACATTGATAAGATTTGAGCTCATTAGCTTCACGTGTAAAGGTTTGAAGCCATTCATTGTTTATCTCTGCTTCCTGGTTCTAACTTTGAGCTGATAGAGGGACAAGCTGGGAGGGGAGAAGAAATAAAAGAAAAATAGAGACAAAAAGGAGCTTAAAAGAAGTAGAAAGAGAGAGAGAGAGAGGGAGAGAGAAGGAGAGAGAGAAAGTGAGACAGAGAGAGAGAAATAGAAAGAGAGACAGAGAGAGAGACAGAGAGAGAAAGGGACAGAAAGAGAGAGAGAAGGAGAGAGAGAAGGAGAGAGAGAAAGAGAGAGAGAAAGTGAGACAGAGAGAGAGAGAAAGAGAGAGAGAATGCGATAGAGAAAGAGGGAGAGAGAGAGATAAATAAAGAGAGAGACAGAGACCGAGGGAGAAACAGACGAAAAAAAAGAGGTTAGAAGAAGTAAGAAAATAGAGAGAGAGAAAGGGAGAGAGAGAGAGAAAGAGAGACAGAGAGAAAGAGAGAGAGAGACAGAGAGAGAAAGGGACAGAAAGAGAGAGAGAGAGCACCATTCAGTAAGACTGTAGTTTAAACCCTTCTTTCCCCCAACAGATGCTGCTGCTACAACCCCATGTTGCAATGACTTTTTAATACCACTCCTGGCATCTGATAAACATGCTAAGTGTCAAGGTCATTAAAAGGCTAGTCGTTTTAAGTCCCAGACTTAATGTCCAGACCTCTGCCAGCGTCATCTCCTTTGCCCTAACAATCAGAAAGTAGTTCCTCTCAAAGTAGTAAAGACACTCTAGAAAAAAAAAACCTTAGAACAGCGGTTCTCAACCCTTGGGGAGGGGGGTCGATTAATTATTTTTCAGGGATCGCCTTAGACCTTCGAAAATACGGATTCTATTTTGTCCATTCTTCTATTATTGTGGGGGTCGCGGCATTGTAAAAAGGGGTCGCCGAGCTTAAAAAGGTTGAGAACTGCTGCCTTAGAACATGGTGGAGATGACGTACATAGGTAAATAACCTCACTCTTCAATCTTTGAAGTTTAAGAAGAGAAAGTTCTGAGTTTATGGTGGTTAGTGGGCCTGTCGTTTTCTTAACAGTATTTTAGTTTTATTTGAATTAAAAGCATCGCTTATATATCATTATTGACACCTAAGAGACAGACAGAGAAAACGACGGGAGGACAACATCAAAGAATGGACAGGCCTGCCATCAAAAGAGGTTCTAACTAAGGCAAAAGACAGAGAGGGATGGAGAAAGACGGTCGACAGATCGTGCATGGTGCCCCAACGGTCCATCAGACGAAAGGATAGGTAAAGGTAAAGGAAAGGTAAAGATAATGTAATTAATTGTTTTAAAGAGCGTCTATATTGCGTCCAGAGTAAGGATATGGGTTGATGTCATGATGCCGGATCGCTGAATGTAGCTTAGATTCTTTAATGGCGCTTTTATATAAACAAGAAAGATAACTGTGTCTATGACGTAAATAATGAAGTGATTATCTGCCCCTGACTATTTCTATTTCGGTCTAACAGACGGACACTCACACACCGACAATACAACCACAGTGAAAAGAGTGAATTATTTGCTTAACCTTCCGGGTTATTGAGGTCATTTAGTTTGAATGTCTTTTTTTCCCCGTTTTTAAATCCTGGAAGAATTCAACTCCACATCTTCCCCTACTTTCGTTGAGAAAATAAATTTACATAATTGCTCTTAAATCTATCACTCCGTGGTCAGAGGTTCAAATCTTAATACACGCGATTTATTTGGACCTCGTCTGAGCTGAATTCGGTTTTAATGCACAGAAAACAACACCCCCCTCCCAATCAAAAAATGGAGTCGCGGTGGCTGAGTGGTAATTAAAGCTCTTGGCTTATGAACAGGGGGTCCCGGGTTCGAATCCTGGTAAAGACTGGTCCAGCCGGACTCAAATGGGTACTTGGCATTAGTAGGGGGGGGGAGTAAAGGCGGTTGGTCATTGTGCTGGCCATATGACACCCTCGTTAACCGTGGGCCACAGAAACAGAAGACTTATGCATTATCTGTCCCATAGTTCACAAGGAATGTGTCATAGGGGAAATTTACTTTTTTATAGCAAAAAAAACGAGAAAAACAACAACAACAACAAAAACAAAGAACAGCTTAACACGTATATACAGGGGTGTACCAAAGTGTGGTCAGCTTGACCAGGTCTTTCATACACATCAGTCGCACGCATTCATTCTCTTTCAAACTGAGAAAGGGAACTGGCCATATTTAAAATGGCCTGACATGGAATAGTCAGGGATAATTAATATTTTTTTAAGCATCGCAGAGTCGTGCTGTGTCTTTTAAATGCTCCATCAGAAACAACTATTTCTACAATTATCTCCCCGCTCCCGCCTGTCCAGCCCCGATTCTGACCCCCCTCCCCCTTTTTCTAATTTCTGTTTTCTTGACCAAGTCACTTATGCTAGTTTTAGTTGTAACGTTAAATTTCAGATCAAGAGTCCAACCAGAGCCCTATTTGCGTCCGTCCAATGTGGTGGCTACAATTAACACCCTGTCAAGTGAAGAGAGAAGATCCCTCCCCTCCCCATGACACAGTGAATACGTAGATGTGAGTCATTCTTAAATGAGTGAGCTTTTGGTTTCACATGGCATTTATCCGATGGGTGCCAGTAGCGGAAGAGGGAGTAGCACCGCCCGGCGCCCAGACAGAGTCGAAATCATAATTTAAATGTTAACCCAGCTATGGATGAAAAAAAATGTAAAAAAAAATATCTTTGGACTTTTTTTTAAAACGCTGGCGTTGTTATCTAGATTACACAACACTAACCAACAATATAAGAACCATTGAAAGTGATAAAAAAAAGAAACAAGTATATAAACCTAGGCTTAGAGATTAAGCGACTATGGAAGCTATCTAAAATAATATTTTCCGTTATATCAACCGAGGGGATAGTGACAACTGACATCGCAAACACGTTCGACGCCCTAAACATCCCTAGGAAGATTCTCGTCACCTGTCAGAGGGAAGCACTGCTGCAGTCCTGCTACATCTCCAGAAAATTCCTCAGTGGGCCCTGTTAAAGGGACTACAATGACTTGTGTCTCCCTCTTACGAAGCTTGACCCTGGCAGTGCCAGAGAATGAAACGAGTTAATTTCTACAATAAAAATGATATGAAAAAGAAGATTAAGAAAATTTATAGGGGCTCATAATGTCATACAAAACCCGCTTTGACCTATATATTTTGTCGCCTCTAACTCAGACAAAGTCATTTCTATCAGAAGATCGATTTAAATAATCTGCACTTTTTTATTTTATGTCAAGAAGATTAAGATATAGATCGTTTATGTGTGTGAGTGTATACATGACTGCGTATGTGTCAGAGTGATTGTGAACTGTGAAGTATGGAGACAGTTACCAAGTATATTAACTCTTTCTCACCGTAATTATTTTTCGACGTTTTGAGAGAATTGTTCTTTTTTTTCACATTTGTACATTGTACTCTATTATGATAAAACTTCATTTTCGTCTGTTCTCAGAAAACGTTTTACTTTTGGTCTAGAATTATAGGAGAATGCATGCTCTTTTTATAAAACTCCTAATTAAAGTTTATAACATAAAAAATTAATTGAATTTAATGGGGTCAAATCAACGATGGTATCATTAATTAGGAGAGAAAGAGTTAAATATGTAGCTTCATCTCCCAAGTTTCTCCCCTCTCTTTAAACGTTCTGTACTGTGACACACAAAAACAAAAACAAAAAAATAAAAAAAAACACATAAACTACGGCATATAGTGAATAAACCAATGGACATTAAACTTCAACTGCTGTAAATTGATAGGATTTTTTATGAGTTCTGTTACGATTAGCAGAAGTAACACTCGACTTTAGAAAATATTTTTATTTTACAGGCCTATAAAATTGAAGTTGGAGATCCAGTGTCAAGGGTGAATAACTCATGGAGGTAAATTGCGTGATAGATCATAGTGGCAGGAAGAGGTATGCAAAATAATACAGACATGTGTTGGACTGGCTCATTTATATAGGTCGTGATAAATATGCTTTGCAGGTGGAGCCGAAGTCTACCAAATTATGACCTTAGACCCGCAGGTCATGTGACCTGTAATAGATCTTAGTAACAAGTCAAAGCTGCCCGTGTGAAATCATGACGAGAATTAAAAAAAAAAGAAAAATAACCTCTGAATTTATATCTTCCCACCATTGATAATTGTGTTGCTGTCCAAACTCTGTTATTTTACACGAGTTTATAACTGTTATGTTTACATGTCTGCCTTGTAAGTGGCCACGTGCAATAATACAGAAAAACGTTAGCATTCTTAAGAGTTTGTGATACTGAAAAGTTGATTTCATTTTGATTCAGATGCGCAATAATTGATTGTGAGTTATTAAGGTGTTTGGTTTTGAAGAAGTTACAGGCTTTCAATCTCTTGTAAACATCTATCATTCAGAAAGTCTCCTGGACATTTGTTTATTTTCTAAATGCCATTAAATCTGCCCCAACCCCCATTGTCTTCGTTAGAAAGAAAGTGACGAGTGTACAATCTGTTTCCGAGAAAGGTTTACTGTCGCTATCAAGGAATTGAACCCTGGACTTGAAAGTAGATCTTAACGAATACAATTTTCTGTCGATATTAATTTAATTGCAAACGATCAATGGACTTCATTCACCAATCGTAAACAAACAACTTTTAGCCTCGTGATAATATTGATGAAACAACGAAAAAAAACGTATCACATGACAGCCTTAGTGTATTACGTAATTTGTATAGAAGATATAGAGAATCACGTGGCTAAATGTTGTTTGTTTACGATTGGTGAACGAGGTCCATTGCTACAGAAACCCTCGAACATAAAGAAAATTTTACATGCGAGGGTGGCCAACCCCTGATGACAGCGTTGGACCAAATGCAACAGGACGTCCAATGCCCGATACATGACAAGCCCCTTCAATGCAAAGAAACCAACTCTAATTGGTACATGGAACGTAAGAACCCCTGAACCAATGCGGTAAACTGACCAACTCTTACACTGCCACTGAGATATCTTTATGGAGAGACAGCTTTCCGTCCAACGCGGCGAACGGCGCGGGATGATCTAAGTCTACGTAAGTAAGATCGTCGTCTAGAATTATTTCAAGAACTACAATTGAACATATTTAGACTTTGTTTAGTTGAGTTCTTTCTAAAGAATCGATGTACACTTGTAATGAGGGGCTTGTGGGGGGGGGGGGGGATGGCAAGGTGGAGGTCATTTGTTTATTTTCTAAATGCCATTAAATCTGCCCCTACCCCCCCCCCCCCATTGTCTTCGTTAGAAAGAGAGTGGCGAGTGTACTCTGAATGATACGGGAGAGTGAACGTTGACGCCGTGTCTTGCGGCGGAAGTGAAAGAGAAGACACCGCTGACAATGAAACTCTTC
Source organism: Biomphalaria glabrata (assembly GCF_947242115.1). Lineage (NCBI taxonomy): Eukaryota > Metazoa > Mollusca > Gastropoda > Planorbidae > Biomphalaria > Biomphalaria glabrata. Next base: position 47,684,140 of record NC_074715.1, on the reverse strand, counting down.
ATTAGTGCTCATTGAAGAACGGTGTCATCTCGTTTAACCTTTCTATTTAAGAAGGGGTGACGAATAAAATGGCACCGAAGCCCCCCTGCTGTCGTCTGCTGCTCAGTTTGTCTGTGCGGTGACGACAGCCAGCCTGCTATGACCTTGACGATGACAAAAAAAGGAGACACTAGGGAGCGCTAAAATGTCAAATCATTTACCAATGAACTCAGACGTTAGGAGGTTTACGCCAACGCCGTAAACTCTAGCAGGTGCCACGGGCGCGCTGACAGGAAAAGGGAAGGAAAAGTGGGCATCCTGGTCAAGGAATGACCAAACGTGTGCCGCACCAATGTCGGATGGCCCCAAAAGGTCGGAAGGGTAAACATGTAGTTTCTCACCTCTGACCTACGCGCTTTGTAAAAGCGCGTGCGTATAAAGTGTTGACTAAATTGAGTGTGGGGGGAGAAAGGGGGCGGGAACAATGGGCCACACAGCACTCCATAAACAAAACCACTTATAAAGACACCTTAGTCCAGGAGTGACCCAGGGTCATTCAGACTACCTCGCACTGTGAGCTCTTGGAAGTAATGAAACTTGTCGTCCGGTCATCTTTTGTGCAGACAAGGCCAAGCGGGTAGAAATGCCCAGGATACTGTATAGCAACGCCTTAACCCTTAAAACGCGGGTGGCAGTTTAGCCTCTAAACATCAGAATTGTAATTCCATTTGGTATGCACTCACTGTAAAACAGCTCAGCACTTTAAGGGTTAAAGACGCCGAGCAATCGGACTAAAGCAGTGTACAAACTGATGAGCTCTTGAAATCAACTTTCTAGAAATAATGACACTTTACCTCGAAAATTCCCCCAGTCGATAATATGCTACACCTGGTATAGCTGACCTGCGGTCACAACAACGTGTCTTGGCGTACGAGAAACTAATCAATATGGACCTGACCAGACTTCAAGACCTGACCAGACTTCAAGACCAATAATCGAAATTTCATGCATGCAAATGTACGCCTAGGGTTGTACCGCTGGACAAGTGACAGAACAGACCCAGCCGCTCTCTTGATATTCTGCTAAGGACAGATGCTGACCGAGAAGAATGAAAGAAACTGCCACAGAATCCCTGAAGACAATTCAATGGATGATAAAGATGATGATAACGACGATGATGTAATAACATAGCGAACGCAATTCACGAATGGCATTGAACTTGACTTCGTAACCAAATACCTCGAGTTCAAATCTCCAGTCTAGACTGATGATCTTTTTGAGTTCAGGTTTCTGATGACATCATTAAATATGGCCGACACTTAACCCTTTCTCTCCGTAATTATTTACCACATTCTGGGGGGAATCAACGTTGGTATCGTCAGTTACGAGAGAAAAAGTTAATGGGTCTCTGGTAGTGTGAGTAAAGCAGTTAGTCGTTACACTGCTTGTACTGGACACGTGACGCACTTGTTAATTGCTGACCTCAAAAAAGGTTAACATAATGCCCCCCCCCCCCAAACCTTTTACAACCGCGAATCTCCAAGGCTTCAATGCTCCTAACTACTGTTACCCCAAGCCCAATTAGCCCGGTAGGTTTACATACGTTTGAAGAGGATGCTCAAAATCAAACACGTGCCTAATGTTCACATATGCATACGTCTCCATTCTTGCCCCTATCGCCCTCATAGAACTCACCAAGGCCTGGGTTATAATATGCTAATATCAAGGTGATACAGATCTGTAAAGGTCACAGACAAAGGTGTACGAGTTTGTTTTTTGTTTTTTTAAAGGCGAAATGAAGTTAACGAACTACGCTAATGTAAAACGAGATGACCAGACAGTCCAGTCCGCCTTAAGAACGTGAGGCACAAAACAACGAGTCTGTCACGTGCGGTGTCGCGCTCCACACTGTCCAGTCCTTTTTAATTGTTTCAGATCTGCTGACCTGCCCTGAGAGACACGACGCCCACAGCTTTTTAAAAGTGACCATCGCCCGTTTTAATTAGGTACTTCAGCTTTTTACCGCCAGACGATATAAACAAGCGCGTCGGATGGATGTTAGATTTGTTTTGACCGTAGAAGGTTAGACATGGCACATAATGGGAGACTATTCAGGAAAGGAGGGGGGGGGGAGCTGTTTTAAAAAAAGGGGGGGGGGACATGCTGGTTGGCAGAAGTATACTAATACTACTATTAACCTTTTCGAGTCAATTAGGCATATTTTCAACCTCACGAGCATGGCCCTAACGTACAACAAGGCGAATGGAAACACCTGCCATTAATATTAATTTTATATTATTCAAGCCCCTATCGTCAAGGGGGGGGGGCAAGCCTCGCAGGGAGTCAGTTTGATGGGTGTGGGGGTGATGGGGGGTAACTGACACTTTAAAAATAATCTACGCCTGATGCAAATGTTACTAGTGCTACTCGAAGGGAGTGAGTCTCGCGGACTGAATACATAAATATAAATCTACATTTTGCATTCATTTTTTAAAGCCGGAGAAAGGGGGGGGAGGTAACAGCGGTCTAGTTTTGATAAATAAACATAAATTGTTAAAATAGGTCACTGGAGGAATACGATTAGGTCTGAATGCTACTAGTGGACTTTTATCGACTACGTTGAACGAACGGTAGGAAACACTCCAGAGACCGCACCACAAATGAGGAGATTCGGAACAGGATCACAATGACCCCACGACCTGCTGACCACTGTAAAAAAACAACAACAATAAATTTTAACTACGTGATGACAAGATCCACAGAGCTCGCAAAGACCTTCCTTCAGGGAACAGTGCTTAAGATAAAAGACATATTGGAATGGAGTATATAGAGGAAGACGGTCGACAGATCATGTGTGGTTCCCCAACCGGTCGACAGATCATGTGTGGTGCCCCAACCGGTCGACAGATCATATGTGGTGCCCCAACCGGTCGACAGATCATGTGTGGTGCCCCAACCGGTCGACAGATCATGTGTGGTGCCCGAACCGGTCGACAGATCATGTGTGGTGCCCCAACCGGTCGACAGATCATGTGTGGTGCCCCAACCGGTCGACAGATCATGTGTGGTGCCCCAACCGGTCGACAGATCATGTGTGGTTCCCCAACCGGTCGACAGATCATGTGTGGTGCCCCAACCGGTCGACAGATCATATGTGGTGCCCCAACCGGTCGACAGATCATGTGTGGTGCCCCAACCGGTCGACAGATCATGTGTGGTGCCCGAACCGGTCGACAGATCATGTGTGGTGCCCCAACCGGTCGACAGATCATGTGTGGTGCCCCAACCGGTCGACAGATCATGTGTGGTGCCCCAACCGGTCGACAGATCATGTGTGGTGCCCCAACCGGTCGACAGATCATGTGTGGTGCCCCAACCGGTCGACAGATCATGTGTGGTGCCCCAACCGGTCGACAGATCATGTGTGGTGCCCCATCCGGTCGACAGATCACGTGTGGCGCCTTTTGATGACTGTCGTTGATTTGTAGTAGCACAAAACTTCTGGCAAACAACCAAACCGCTGTATGTTTGTAGATGTTTTGTAAAATGTTTTGCATGTTTCAACTTCAATTTGAGATAAAATGAATACATGTAGTAGACTTTAGTAATGATATATAATTGTATTCTGAACAAAATCTAACGCTCTACACACACTACACAAACACGTCCTTTCAGTCTGGCGTTCTGGTCCTCTATCCTAGGTCCTCTATCCTAGTTCCTCTATCATAGGACCTCTATCCTAGTTCCTCTATCATAGGACCTCTATCCTATGTCCTGTATCCTAGGTCCTCTATCCTAGGTCCTCTATCCTAGGTCCTTTATCATAGGACCTCTATCCTAGGTCCTTTATCCTAGGTCCTTTATCCTAGGTCCTCTATCCTAGGTCCTCTATCCTAGGTCCTCTATCCTAGGTCCTTTATCCTAGGTCCTCTATCCTAGGTCCTTTATCCTAGGTCCTCTATCCTAGGTCCTCTATCCTAGGTCCTCTATCCTAGGTCCTCTATCCTAGGTCCTCTATCCTAGGTCCTCTATCCTAGGGCCGCCGACGACAATGCCACATATCTTGCATCATTCACAACCAATCGATAACCTCCTCCCACCGTCACGGTGGAAACACACACACACACTCCATAACAGTGCCCCATAGGCACACTAAGTTTAGTAGTTGAATGTGAAGGAGCTACTATATACTGCAATTTTAAGACTTCAAAATATGGAATATATGGAAAGACATCACATGATGGACGAGCCTCGCTCTGAATGACAGCAGACGACAGACACACAAAAAGGAACGGGACAGCACAAATGTAAAACTTAACGATTACATAACATTAAGTCGATTGGTCAACCTCAGGTGACAATACAAATAAATAAATTATCATATAGTTTTAACATTAATTAGATAATCGACGGATAATGTCATCAGTTCCATTGATATTAAAGATTGTGTGCGTGAATGGGGGCGTGAACATGGCCAGCCTTCTGTTCTAACAAAATTTTCTATGAAAATGAAATAGATTGTTTTAAGAAATAACAAACTAACCCATCATTTTGTAACTCGATTTGTTTCAACAGTTGGTAATAAGTAATCGACTTTTCTTGTGGGTGGGAGTATCGTAATCGTTCTGATCGGAATTGAGTTATCAGCATGTCAGACCGCTGACCACCAGAGAATCGCCTGGTTTTAATCAGCAGAGGAACGGGCGTCGGTGGGGAAGGGAGTGGGGGAGATGGAGAAAGATAAAACAAATGACCACATGCTAGTATAAATGAAAATAAATTGACCACCAGCGAATGACCAACGGTCAGTTAACGTAATGCATCCTTGAAACTGTTGCCGGGGGAAAAAAATAAAATAAAACTTACATAGAAAAACAAAGGCCCAACATTCCGTTATTTCCGATGTATTGCAATTAGCTGCCTTACTTTGTAGGCCGTCTAATTAAGCATGTTACTTAATATGTTTAATTACTATCGAAAGGTCAAACTCGTTGACCAGCATGTTAAATCCAATAGTAGCATGTTTACCTACCATTTTTTAGTGCTAACTTTTCCACACAAAAAATTAACATATCTCACAGTCTGATAGCATCACACGAGGCCTCTCCGGTTTACATTTTATCTGGAATCACTTAACAGCTATATAAAATGTAAACGAACATTGAAAACAAATCGTTATTGACTTTCCCTCTATATAAGAGCGAGGCAGAAATTATTCCGACGTTGCAGGACCTTGTGAAATCTATGACGCTCACCACGCCCTCAAAGCTGTACATTGTGTATACAGAAATGAACCTCACCTTACCTCACCTAGCCCTTAGTCGCTTGACAGACTAAGTAGACAGACGACCTAGACAGACTATATATACAGAGCACACAGACAAGCACATAGACAGATCACACAAACGGACCACATAGATAGACCACAAAGACAGACCACATAGACAGATCACACAGACAGACCACAAAGACACACCACATAGACAGACAAGAGAGATCATACATTAAAATTCAAGAGACGAGACATGCATTGCGAAACGGCCAACTAACAGCCAGTCTAACTAGAGGGCCGTATGACATTCAATTGACCACGACCTCTCCGCCTAAAAAAAAAAAAGAAAAAGGGCCACGTCTCCTCGGTTAATCAGCTGTCCACTTGGGACTCATGGCAGACGTCATAAATAAAGCCACTGAAATGAGCCAGAGGAACATCCCAAAGGAAGTACGCCCGTCTTGTGTGTATATGTGTGTGTGTGGGGGGGGGGATGTTCTCGAGACGATGTCCAGTAGACTGGAGAGACCTTTGAACTAGCCTATAACCACGGGGGGTAATTTAAAATGGTCATAACAAGGCGGACTTGTGACTGATGACCCCCAAACTTCCTTGGACGAAACTGACCAATTTCTCACACACACTCACCCACCCACCTCGCTCCCTCCTCCTTTTTTTTTCAGAGGAAAAAAAATCAATGTCAAGCAATTTCAATAAGACAAAGAAATAAATACAAGTACAAACAAACAATTCGAAATATTATCGAGAACGTATGTAGTAATGACAAATTTAGGATCACATTTCGTAACGGAGAGAGAAAAAGGCGAAATAATTTTTTTACAAATCAATCAAAAACTTACAATTAAAATGCTATTTAACTTTAGTTAAAGCTAGAATACACATCCTCTGTTTGGGATTCCCTCAACTCAGAGAAAACATAAAGAAACTAGTACGTATACAAAATAGGGTAGTGAGATTTATAACAAACGAATATTTCAATTTGATTAGACTAACACCATAAGTAAATCACTAAAACTTAGAGAGACACTTTAGGACAGAAGAATAAAAAGTAAAGTAGCTATGATACATTAAACACCAAACCATAACCCAATGAAACACTCAGAAAGACACAAAGATAGGGGCACATTTCTTATTCCTAACGCTAGAACTAATTCGTACAAGTGCTTCTTCTTCCTTAGTGCCATTAGAGAAGGGAAAGGTTTGCCTGACTGAATCAGCAAGGAAAACCTACGACTTAGTAGAGTTTAAGCCATTAACATACATGACTAGATTGACACACGAAATGTGCAGAACGTAATTATCTTCTTTTTTTTAAGTAACGTCAGTAATATATAAGATAAGATAATAAAGACTACAATGTAAAATGGATAGGAAATCATAAAAACAAAATTTTCTTCAAATTTCTTCTTTATTTCTTACATTCTATCACTTTGGTGCCAACTTTGGATGTGTTCAAATTTCGCTTAGGATTAATTAAAATTTTCGTTTTCTAGGGCAGGTGTCTCTTGACTTTTAATGGACTGACACTTAAGTGAGGAAAGTAAAGGCGGGCGGTCGATGTGCTGGCTACATTAGACTAGACCCTAATTAGATCTTGGCCACAGAGAAGCGGTAACTTGTCATCTGAGGTTCAATGATTTGTTTAAAAGTACACTTCTATAAGTCTAAATATAAAGCAAGGCGTGGGGGGGGGGGTATTGACAGTAGAACAGGAATCAAAGGACGGTACTAACACCCAACTGAAGGAGATGGCCCAGAACGAAGTCCGATGGCGAAGTATTGTTGCGTGCCTATGCTCCACTGGGAGTCAAAAAGATTAAACAAAGAAGTAAAGAAGGCAGGATGCCCGCCATAGGCATAGGCAAAGTAGGCAGCCTCCAAGGGCCTCCGACTCTGTAAACAAAAATAAAAAATAAGCAAAGTGTTCCACTAAATACTCAGAATGTGCGAAGTGGTCCATTTAGTTTGGGAAACACTTGGCTAGACCAATATACGAGATGAACTGCGCAGTAAATCAGATAGCTTTCCGTATAGTTTTTCTACTATAGTTGTGTTTTAGGCCCAGTTCGGGCCTCTTGATAAGAATGCAGTTTGGAAAGAAATGGTTTTGAAGGACATGGTCATCATTCTCTTGTGACATTTCTCAAGGGCATAAGCTTGAACTATTCTCAAAATAAATGTGTGAACTTTATTTATTGGAAAGATGGATGAACTCATTGCGTAGCTGCTAAACACGGACAACAAATCCTATACAGTGATGTCCAACTTACAGACAGTGGGCCACATCCGGACCCGTGGCACGATGCTATCCAGTCTCCAAACTCTCTCGGTTCCATTGAAGTTGTGAGTGGCGAAAATTTATTTCGTCCCCAGTGCCGAAAAATTTCGGGCACCACAGTGGATATACTCCACCAACGAACTACTGCTCCGCCAAACTAAGATTTTACCAACGAACTAATGCGTCCATCAAATAGCTTCAATCTGGAAAATTTCGGGCCCCACTGATCGAATACAATCAAGGACACATAGTGGATATTTTCTGTTATATTATCAGTTATGATTTAATTATAAACACAAAAAACACAGATGATTAAAAAACAATTTTATTTTATTAACACGAACAAGAAAAACGAACAGAACACTGCCATGTGCCCAGGGGCGTAGCTAGGAATTTGCCATCATTTGTGGGCCCGGGGGGGGGGGCTTGATCTCTTTTGGGGCCCCTGCATTTTGCCTAATATTCAATACTTAACGTAAAAAAAACTCATTTGGGGGCCCCTTCAAGTGGGGGCCAGGGGGGATTTTCAATTCTCCCCCTCCTCTCCCCCCACCCTAGCTACGCCACTGCATGTGCCAACAGACGTATAACATACTTAAGAAAACACGTGAACACATTCAACAAGGGGGATTACAGACATACAAACAAAATCCTCCTCAGTCTGCAGTTAAATATATATCAACATAAATACACATATCAATGTAACATACTCCACCAACAAACTAATGCTCCACCAAACAGAGATTTTACCAAACGAACTAATGCTCCACCAAACTAATATTTTACCAAACGAACTAATGCTCCACCAAACAGAGATTTTACCAAACGAACTAATGCTCCACCAAACAGAGATTTTACCAAACGAACTAATGCTCCACCAAACAGAGATTTTACCAAACGAACTAATGCTCCACCAAACATAGATTTTACCAAACGAACTAATGCTCCACCAAACAGAGATTTTACCAAACGAACTAATGCTCCACCAAACTGAGGCTTACCAACAAACTAATGCTCCACCAAACTGAGGCTTACCAACAAACTAATGCTCCACCAAACTGAGGCTTACCAACAAACTAATGCGTCTGTCGTTTTAACTTCAGTCTGTCACCAAGCCACCAAGTAAATACGATAGTTATCTGAAAGGCGATAATCTTTTAACTTCGGGGGCTAATTGGATAATTGGACAGGAAAATTTTATGTTAACAGAAGCACACCCTCCTCCTCACGGCCCTGTCTGCCCCCTCCCCTCCCTGTCCCCCTACTCCTCCACTCCGCATGTTTAATTTATTCACCTACAACAAAAAAAAATATTATAAAACCTAATCTACTGGAGTTAATTAGGCGGGTGTGGGGCTAGTCTTGGAAAGAGGTAGAAAAAAAAAGGGAGGTAATAAGCTAGTAGTCACGCGTGCTTCTCTCCCCTAAATGATATTTCAAATATCTCTCCACTTTCAGCGGGAAAAAACAAACAAACAAAAAAAAAAACAACATGTTTTAAATTACGGTATACTTTTTTTTAGTAGCTAAAGTGTACTCTAGGTATATAATGTTCTCTAACTTTATGTTGAATATTGCCAGTGCCGTGTTTACACTTAAAAAAGGCCCTAAGCTATTTAAGAAGTAGACGCACTTTACTACAAGTCATGATTTTATATTGCAGTGCTAAATATTTCTTGGGGGCCCTTAGCCGCACCTTGTGTTGCTAATTTGTAAATCCGGCCCTGTAGATTGCAGAGGGAAAAAATGCGACTATTATGTTTGCAAGGAATAATTGTACCTGGGCTAGAACTAGTTAGAGGTGGCAGAGGAAAAGAAGAAAAAAGTTTAAAAGGGAGTGTGGGAGGTATGTGTGTAGGCTAGTGTGTGTGTATGTGTGTGTATGTGTGTGTGTGACAAAGTTGATTTTGGATGAAGCTAAACTGTGAAGATACAAAAAGATAACGACGTTTGTACTGTGTAGACAAGACAGAATAAAGAGAAGGATGGAGAGAGAGAGAGAGAGAGACAGAGAGAGAAAGTGAGAGAGAGAGAGATAGATGAAGGATGTGAATAGAGAATTAGAGAGAGAGAGACTGATTGTGTGAGAATAGTTCCCGGATATAACTCATTTTGTAAAAGGTTAAAGTTCAAGTCACACCTGTATCTATCAACCTTCATCCTTGTGTTTTAAAAATCAGTTTTGTTTTTTAAATCACATTTTCAAGTGCATAAACAATGCATATATAAATTTACTATTATATATATATATATATGGCTGCCTGGTCGTGCGGTTTGCACGCTGGACTGTCGTTCAGATTTATCGATGGTCCCTGGTTCAAACCCTGCCCGCTCCCATCCCCCGTCGTCCTGCGGGAGGTTTGGACTAGGAAGTAATTATCTTCAACTCTGAAGGAACATCCGAAACATGTAAAACAAACATATATATATATATATATATATATATATATATATATATATATATATAAATATATATATATATATATATATATATATATATAAATATATGTATATATATCCATATCCATATCTATCTATCTACCTACATATATATATATACGCACAATAACACACACACACACGCGAGCTTCACCTCAAAGGAAAAGTTTGTACGAACTAATATCAAGGTCATAAAAGAAAAATTATTTAAAAAATTACTTTATAAGATTTTTGAAAGTTCAATTTCGTTTCGTCACCCGAGGATTGGTTGTCAGTCAGAAACACAAATTGTCTAGTCTAGAGTGTTACAGTTTAATTACTTTTAACGCCGGTCAATAGGCCTACTACGTCAGCGGTTCTAAATTTTGTAAAGTTATTCGTAGGGACAAAAAAATAACGATGGGGGGCAGGGACAATGAGGTGCACTTAACAGAATCGACTACATTTGTACTTGTAATTGGCAAGACGACTACTCTGATTAAAAAAAAAGAAATTTCTGTCGTCTTATAATCATTGAGATGTCTCGAAAATCCCATCATCGGGGATTCGAATCCAAGACTGAATTTGGCTGTCTCGGGATCTACTATTTTGTCATAACATGCCATCAACTTAACCCATGGATACATTACGTGACCCTGGATCTAGGCTTTGGAAAGGGACAATATCATGCTGATCAAGATCTCCAAAATGTACGAAAAGCCCATTTACTTTGTAGTTTAATATGTTCTTCAACTCTTCACGTTATATATATATATAAATAGATTTAAGGATTAAGACAGCCTTAGACAAGAAGAATAAAGCTGCTCTATCAGATAGTCCTAAAACTGCATTTTTGGTTGTTGTTTTTTTAATGCATTAATTGTTGCAAAGTTGGCTGTCCCGAAATCAGCTTGTTAAGCCATAAAAAAAGTTCCCCTTTCAGACATTGCGATCTTTAGGGCAGATGATGTTAAGGCCAACGATAAACCAGCAGGGTGTCACGTGGCCAGCACAACGAACAACCGCCTTTACTTTCCTCAACTTAATTCAGGTACCTGTTAGGTTTGGGTCGACTCTTGGCGACGCCCTAAAAGTCCTGAAATTCAACATCTGTCTTCAGCGAGATTCGAACCCAGTAAAATTCCCCTTTCAGGCTTAGCGATCTATAGTGCTGAAGATGTAAAGGCCATCTGTTTCTGTGGCCAACGGTTAACCAGAGTGTCTTGTGGCCAACTCAACGACCAACAGTCTTCACCAATCAGGTACTCATTAGAGCTGAGTGGACCCAGAGGCGCCCAAAGATCCCGAAATTAAAAATCCAGATTTGTTACATCATAGTTGATAATAAACGGATTTAATGAGAAGAAACAATTAGCAGTAATTCACTTTGACGCATCTGTTGTCTATCCAAACCGAATGGGCCATTTATCTACATACAGAATTATGCAGCCATACTCTTTATTTTCGAATATATTATTCCCCCTCAGGTAAAATAAAAACATTGACTGTAAAGTTGATAGTGAAATATGTAGAAAAAAACAAAATGTCTGACTAATAATCTCACGTCAATCAAACGTCGGATTAAACGCTTAGCAGATTTTTTTTGTCATCATCCCTTTTCACTTCTGCAGCTAACTTACGAGCAGACGATAGTAGTAGAGGGCGGGGTAATTAGCCGCGAGGACAAAAATTTTCGTTTGGTTGCCTTGATGTGAAAGGAAGATTTGCGAAGGAGAAGACATGTTCACTGTCAATTTATGAATTGAACGTAGCAGGGGTGGCCGATGTGTGGCTTCCTCGCCCTGGGGAGACGTCGGTTTGACGCATGTAATGTGCATAAATACATATTTAACATGTCTGCACAGACTAGACGGTGAAATTATTAGTTTGAGGTACTTAAGAGGCTTTGACTAGATGAAAAAAACAACAAAACAACCCTTTAAGGTAACAATAGATCGTTCATAGGACAAGCGAATGAGAATGGGAATGATGGTGAAACAGAGATATGCAGTCTGGTGACATATCTTTAATCAAAATGTAAATTAGAACTAAGAGCTAAACTGATCAGAACATGCATTGGAGAAAGTGCGTGTGTGTGTGTGTGTTGGGGGGAGTCTTTAAAGGTTTTGAAACCTAAATAAAAAGTGAACCATAAGACTGTGGCAGCCGTCAAGTGCGTCACCCTTAAAGATTAGATTTAATGTACAAGCACACTGCGTCTTTCTTCGCCCACTATGACTTGCTTTTAGACTTAATTATTAAGTGCATTAACATTTTGAAGCTTAAAGAAGGCGAAGGCCTTCACACAAAAACAAAACAAAAAAACACGCACTAGAATTTGCCATATTAATAAAACCAAGTTTTGCAGTTTTGTGGTTTTTCGTATGCCATATGCTTCCCGGCCACTGCCTGAATGGTCCACTAATCATCCGTCAGTTTTAGGTTGATTTTAAAATTATAATTGATAATACTTGACTACAAAGCATTCGCTTTCGCTATATCCACGTTGAGAATGGGTTCAGTTCTCTCCTTTTCATACACGTAGTTCTAGATGAGCTCTGAACAAGCCACCCTAACTCTGTCTAGTTGAGTCATTTACAAGTCAATTTTGAGACAGTCCTAAAAGGTTCATGTACCACACATGCTAATTACATTCAAACACTCGTTTTAGAAACACACACACACACACACACACGCGATGACCGATTCAGGACACGATGACCTCAATTTGTATGTCCTTTTTTTCCCCCCAGAAGTAGTTTTATAACTACGTGTAGCTCTAAACCAATACTTACACACACACACGCTCGCGCGCACACACACACACATACTCTCTCTCTCTCTCTCTCTCTCTCTCTCTCTCTCTCTCTCTCCTACTAACAAGATTTAGGCTTCATCTATTCCCCTTGGTTCTGGTTTCATAAGTTATTGTTAGTTTCAAACGTTTCTCTCTACAAAGTGTAAAGGGAACTTAAAAAACGCCACATCTGTAAGGTACAATTTCTTTCCCTTGTTCGATACCGATTAAAATAATTATTTACCAATAAATAAACTAATTGGTTCATTTGTTATTGATTTTGTCTGTGTATGTATGTTTGTCAGGTACAAGAAATATTTGTGCCAAATTTCAACTAGTTCCGAGACAGGGTGTGGGAGAAAAAATGTATATAAAAATTGTACCATACAGACAGACAGACCGACAGACAGACAGATCTAGTGAGTTGTTATAAGAATTGAAAAGCATAAAAACAATAGTGGCCTTTTCCTACAGGAAAGCTGAAAATTTCGCAAATCTTCATCTTCAACTAAAAAATAAATAAACAAGCTTTATTCGAAATATTGAGCTCGTTTTCCTGATATGTTTTGTTTTCTCCCATGTATGTACTGAAATCTATACACGCCCTCTTTCTAAGTTTTACGATGCACTCTGCTGGATGGGACGCCTTTGAGGTTAACTGTACATTTAATACTAACTTATCATGAGTTAACTAATAGAACGATTGAACTTAAAAATCGTTTATAAATTTTTTTAATTGGGGGGGGGGCGGTTGAGACAAACAACAAAATAAACTTCGCAGCAGTCGTTGAGCTACGAATCAAACCAGTGGCGTTGCTAGGGTGGGGAAAGGAGAGGGAGAATTTTAAAATTCCTCCCGGGCCCCCACTCGAGAGGAACCCCCAAAAGAGTGTTCGAAATGTTTTTTTTTTACATTAAATATTAAATATTACGCAAAATGCAGGGGCCCCTAAGGAGGTCAAGCCCCCGGGTCCCAAAATGATGGCTAATTCCTAGCTACGCCACTGAATCAAACTGAAACTTAGCAGGCGATATTTACAACTAATCCAACATTTGTCCTACTGTCAGTGTTGGAGTAGGTCCAGACATTAAAGAATGCGGCATGGAAAAACGCAATCCTGAGCTGCTTCTAATTCTTTAAAAAAAATGTAAAAAAAAAATTGTCTGATATTTGTCTTCGGAAGACTAGACGGGCAATTTATCAATTTTTAAATATATTTGATTTCTCCTCGTCTGTACTGGACTGTGTGTGTGTGTGTGGGGGGGGGGTATAGTTTTTCTGACCATGCAAAAGGCAATATGACATGGGACTCGACATTTCACCATTTTAGACGTGTAAACAAGGTATAGAATACTAAAGAATACTTAGTTATAATAATCCCTTTTACTCCACACTAGAAGTAAAATAAAGAATAAATGGAGAAATATTTAGAAAATTTAAAGTAGTGTGTGTCTGTATGAGATATCAAAAGAAATAGACATTTAAATGTATTATTCTAAAAAGTGTAAACAAATTGTGGTATCACTGCCGATCGTCTGTACCCCGAATACACATAAATGGTATCTACGCATGATTGCTGATGCGAACCTGCACAAATGTTGACATAACGAGATTTAGTCTTGGTTACCTCCCCTGAAATTATTTTTCCAAGTGGTGGAAGAGAATTGCGAAATCCGAAGACAGTGCAAGGGAAAGAAGCACGTTCGTCAACATTTATCAAGTGGCAGTGAGAAAAGTCAAAGGAAATAATTGTGTCACAGACAGTGCAGGGGAGAGGACTGCTTAGAGACGCACTTTTGGTGACTGCTAGTGAACGCACAATTATGACGACGTTAATTCAAAGCGAGACTGTAGCTGAAACATAGATTTATAGACAGCTGTGGCGTTGTAGAGGGCCAGACCTGTGACGTGGCAACGAGCTATTGGTCTAAACTGCCCACAGGTTGTGACGTTGCAGGTCAGTGTTGAGGCCTGCTATAACGATTAGTCTCGGTCGAGGCTTTTTTTAGGAGAACCATCTTCAACCGTACCTCAACGTGATAGTGACTGAGACTAGACTGACCCCGTTCTGATTTATACATTCATATTAGATCAACGGCTGTTGTGTTATAATATCTAGTGATACTTCTATCTTTTTACATTCATATTAGAGCAACGGCTGTTGTGTTATAATATCTAGTGATACTTCTATCTTTTTACATTCATATTAGAGCAACGGCTGTTGTGTTATAATATCTAGTGATACTTGTATCTTTTTAAATTCATATTAGATCAACGGCTGTTGTGTTATAATATCTAGTGATACTTCTATCTTTTTACATTCATATTAGATCAACGGCTGTTGTGTTATAATATCTAGTGATACTTCTATCTTGTGTCTGTATTCGTATGTAAGTCTGTTAACAAGAACTCAAATAGAGTACTACTACGCGTACAGAAATACTCAAGCAATCTTCTGATCAACAAGAACCCTACAGACCCAGATTAGACATATTACAAATGTCAATGATATATCTTGATCTACATGTTTGTAAAATAAAAAAAAACAACACATAAATAACATTCTGTGAAAATAATTCTTAATGAAATTAAGTATCTTAATTTACGTAGATTGTAATAAGTTCCCTAGTCAGGCTTCTTATGCTAAAAAAAAAAAGGACACCTAGCTAGAGTTTAGTACCCCCTTTCAGACATTGCAATCTATAGGGCAGAGGATGTTAAGATCCCACATATATACGGTCTATTCAGGGGCGTTCTAAAAATCCCGAAATTCAAAATTCCATTCGAATAATGCCGTGAACTAGAAATTCAATTCATATGCATGACAGCAGACAAATTGTGAAAACAACTTTAGAAGGAAGGATGTGCTAATGCTAATATGCTTATATTGTGTTATTGTTTGTTGTGAATGTTTTTGTGAGAAAGTACTAAAAAGGATATGATGTACAAAAATGATAATCTTCAATGTCTACTGATATTAACACAAAGTCTCTGTTCGTTAACTGCTATTATCTTAGCTTTTCTTATATAATACAGACGTTACTTTAAAAAAAAAAGAAGATGATTACGTCATACGCGTCATGCATTTAGTCATGCATATTAACCAATGACCTAAATTCTGCCAAGTCACTGGTTTTCCTGGCTAGCTCAGGCAACCCATTCCATGCTTTAGTAGCACTAAGAAAGAAGGAGCATTTGTACAAATTTGTCCTATTAATGTCTACAGTATTTTATTTATTTCTCTGTGACAAAAGAACACAAATAATGTCTTGAAGTTGGCAATCACGTGTGTTTAAGGAGATAGCAGAATTACATGCATGAAGTTTAACTCGAGTATGCTCTCCTGTGGATAAGGTGAGCCATTAAAAAGACAACCGTCTACTCGGGAACTAGGCGAAGAAAAAAAAAGGGGGGGGGAGAGGCGCTCAGGTAAGCGATGTCAGACAAGATGCCAATATGTCACAAAGTGAGGCCGTCACGAGTTGACCCCCGTCTCATCTACACGGGGTTGTCACATAGAGTGGTTGGGAGGGAGTGGACAAAGGGGGGGGGGTCTGATGATATTGATGGCTGAAAAAAAAAAAAGAGAAATAACGTATTGGACAAACCAAGTTAGAGGCAGGTCTGGGGACAACAGAGAATAAGTTATGTCAAGTAGTTCGCTTGTTGTGTGTGTGTGAGAGTGTGAGGGAGACATTGACTTGTGGGGAGACAGACATCTAAGAAACAATTCAGTCGAAATAAAAACAGAAAAAGGAGAAAAAAAATCGACCCTGACCTTGAAGTGTCATGTCAACTCAACCTGCTACTGCGTTGAGCCAGGTCACTGACCTATGTCGTCTGAATAGTTTAGGTTTAATTATGTTATATGTATAAGACTGAAAAGAGAATTCAAGCCTTTGAGACAAAATGATACAGAAATATGCAAGGTATCAGACACCTGGAAAAGAAAACAAATGAGTCTACTTTTAAACATGGAACTTATAGTCTCATATTAGTCGTAATTTTCACATTTCTGAGGTTTCCTTATTAAAAAAAAAAGAAATATAAGAGTCGAAAAAATTAAAAAGAAAAGAAGAAGAAAAAAATATAAGAGACGAAATCTGGACTGATTTGGTCATATTGTAAGACCAGACTCATTGTCAAAAGTCCTCCTTTAGGAAGCACGAAGAAAGGATCGTCCAAAGAAAAGCTGACTGGACACTGTAAAAGAATGGACCGGCCTCTCTCTTGATATCCTACTAAGAAAAGCTGACCGCAAAAAAAAGTGGAGGGCATCTTGTTACGCGAACTAAGACTGTCCTTGTCATCGGACAGATGAATGGAGAGTTTTTTTTTTGTTTTTTTTTATCTCATTGTAAAATTAATATTTTGATATAATACATTTAATTTTACTTGAATATATTTTTCTCCGTTAAATGTTGTGACTTCTGAGAAACAAGCTTTATAGGTCTCTCCCCCCCCCCCCCCCACCCTCAAAAAAAAATATATATAAACGATTTTTAAGTTCAATCGTTCAAATAGTTAACTCATGATAAGTTAGTATTAAATGTACACTTCACCTCAGAAAAAGGTTAACTTGATCTCAGATGTCAGCTAATAGCAAGGTCTCGGCGGAAAATGAACTTAATTCTAAGAAGAAATTGCGATCCAACCACTTAGGGCAGTGATGCCCAACTTCTCTCGACCAGAGCGCCATAGACATTTTCAGTCACCACTTCTTTTTTTTTGCAGTTCCTCTATCCAGCTTACAAATTCTTCATCGCAAAACTTGGAACCTAGGTGGACATGGATCTCGAAAACGATTTTCCTAGAAATTTCGAAATTTTTTTTTTGGAAAAGAATTACTAGCGATTTGGCCAAGCATGGAAAACTCTGGTATGACCGTTATACATTTTCAAAATATTATCTTCTGAAATTAAATTTGATCTGGAAGTCTCATTTTAAACATAAAGGCACCTAAGTGTACAGTTTCAGAACCACTGTACTGTGTAAACATAAAGGCACCTAAGTGTACAGTTTCAGAACCACTGTACTGTGTAAACATAAAGGCACCTAAGTGTACAGTTTCAGAACCACTGTACTGTGTAAACATAAAGGCACCTAAGTGTACAGTTTCAGAACCCCTGTACTGTGTAGATGTACTATTACTCGTGTCTGTTAATGAGAGAAAGTGACGATGTGTTACCCCACTACCAGCTCAAGGTTTATTGCATGTCACGTGTGTCCGGCCAATACAACATTGATCTACAACTCTACATTGATCCTAGGCGGGAAAAACGTCGTCTGCTTTTTGTTTGGAAATTAAAAAGTCAAACTGGACTTCTGAGGAAACAAAATAACTACAGCCACTGAGCAGTCAATCTTAGGTATAAGACTGGCTATCTGGAGTATTCTGAAACATCCAACCTAATAATAAGACGAAAAAAGGAAATAATTTAAATTATTGTTTTGTGTCGTAGGTAAAAGTGTAAAAAAGCTCGACAACTGTATGAAAAAAATATTACGTTTATATAGAGAGGGAGTGCTGCTCATTCCTTGTGACCGTAAGAGGGGCGCCAGAAGAACGTGACACCCCCGTGAAGAATGAGCAAAGTACTTGATACTGAGTAGCTGTTAAGGAGTGTGTGTGTTTTTTCGTAGGTGATATTGAAAGGGAGTATTTATTGTTAGTTGCAGAGAAAGAGAGACAATTGTCAGTAACCTAGACTTAGACATCGAGCTGACAAAAAGGATAGGAAAAGCTACCACAGCATTGGCAAAACTCTCCAAGCGCGTCTGGGAAAATGGTAAATTGACCACAGCGACCAAAATCCTAGTCTACAACGCCTGTGTTGTGAGCACTCTCCTCTATGGCAGTGAGAGCTGGTCAACATACATGTACCAAGAGCACAGATTGAATAGTTTCCACTTGCGCTGCCTGAGACGCATAATGGGCATCTCTTGGAGGGACCATGTCTCCAATCAGGAAGTTTTGAGATTGGCCAATATGAACAGCATGTATGCTCTCCTGACACAAAGAAGATTACGCTGGCTCGGACATGTCACCCGCATGCCAGATGGCAGAATCCCGAAAGATATCTTATATGCTGAGCTTGTGGAAGGAGTCAGACCCAAGGGCCGCCCAAGACTAACATATAGAGATGTCTGCAAGCGAGACATGAGAGCCTCAGGCATCAGCGAAAGTATGTGGGAAAACATAGCCAAAGACCGGAGTACATGGAGACAGACTGTGCGTGCTGGGACAACCCTTGCTGAGAACAAAAGAATTGAAGCGGCTTTAATCAAGAGGGATAAAAAGAAAGTTGCCCTGTCTGCTAGCCCTAAATCAGAGGCATACACATGTACGAATTGTGGCAAAGCCTGCCGTTCTAGAATTGGCTTGATTAGCCACACCAGATTCTGCCCCGTCTCAAGATTAAGCCAAAACCAGTGACTCATTTGGGCGCATCCATTGCCTTTCGAGACAAAAGGAGCCATATATTTATTGTTAGTTGCAGAGAAAGAGAGAGCATTAATGTTAGTCTCGTAGGATGATGCAAGATAAGTGGCGCTGTCGTAAGCTGAGTTAGGTACGCCAGACGACTCCTGGATGCTAGAGCGTAAAGACGTATTTTAGCTAGATTTAAAATATAAGTTATTTTCTTTTCATCTCAAGCTAAATTCGCCAATATCGCAATTAAAAAAGTTTTATTTAGTTTCGTTTATATTCAGAAGTTTATACAAGTTATTTAAAGTTGTATAAGTTAAAATATAATAAGCCTGTAGCGGTTGAGTTTAGTTCACCGGCTGTCTGGTGCTATAAGTCAACGGCCGTCAACAGCAGTAGCTTACAGGAGGGGATGTTTACTTATGACCACGAGAAGGCATTTCATTCCCTTATGTGAACGTCTCCAGGAAAGCCTCCAAAGAAGAATGGGGAGATTACTCTCGTCCTCGCAGTCCAGAACCTTCAGCACAATTTTACTCATCACGCATAGTCTCCCCTGAATTCTCGCCACCATGAATGATGTATTGTGAGCAATATTATGTTCTCCTTTCTCGTAATGCCCTCAACTTAGAGGCGCCACTGCATGCATGCACCGCACAAAACTGAACGCGAGTACGTTTGTTGACCTCGTCAATAAGCTCAACCCCCCCCCTTACCCCAATGTCGTCTGCCTCATTTATCTAGTAGCCTACATCGACTTCCAGGTTGACCTTCTCCAGGTAAATTCGTTGTTAATCTATCACAATGCCCCCCCCCCCTTTCCCCAAAACCTGCCTCTTTTTCTTGAGACCTATCTATTTACCTGAACAGGTTTATGTTTGCCAGCACGATGTGGACCTTTGATCGAATATATCTAAAAGGCCTCTAACGCAAACCTATACATCTTAGAAAAAATCCTATCAGATATAGGTCAGTTTAAGCGTCTGCTGTTTTTCTCTCGCATCTTTGTAGGTCACATTATTAACTAGGTCACAATGGCGGAAATGTTTAAGTATTGACTATCTTCTGTAAATCTATTGCCTGTGACTTTGAGCAAACAAACTGGGTGTATTGGTCTGTGTAATAAAGGTAGAGATAACGCATATAGTGGTCAAAGTTCTTTATGTAAATTATGAAATTTTGTTTTCTAATTAGCTTTGAATGACAATGTATTTGCCTCATTGAATATTCTAATATAACAATCACGCTTAATGAAAAAGTTGATAGACAGTGACAGAGGCGTAGGGAGCAAAACGTGAGCCCAGAATAAAGGTACATTATAGGCGCCATCCCTCCCTCATTTTCCATGAACATCTCATTGACATAAAGGCTGCATAGTTACCACCCTTGGCCCCTCCCTCACTACCTCTCTGAACAGCAAAAGTTAGCCTGGTAAGGGTCAGTTGCAGCTCTTCGGTGATAGACGTGGACAGGGGATCTAGGTAATAGATGTAGTAATCTAAATATTTTGGCAATACTTTTCTTCTTCTTAAGGTGCTGTGGCTGAGTGGTAAAGCACTGGCTTTTTAACCGGGGGTCCTGGGTTCGAATCATGGTGATGACTAGGATTCTCAATATCGGGATCTTTATGAGACCACCCAGTTCTTATAGGTACCTGACATTAGTTGGGGAAAAGGCTGGTTGATCGTTGTGCTGGCCTCATTGCACCCTCGTTAATCATGGGACAGAGAAGCAGACGACCTTTACATCATCTGCCCAAAAGATCGTAGGGTTTGAAAGGGGAACTTGACTTTTTCTTCTTCTTTTACAAACGGACAACACAGAAAAGATAACCCTTACATCATACTGAACAAAAAAATAAAGATTTTATAAGAGTTATCTCAGCTTGTTTTAGCATTTGTTCATAAAATCTGCGTTCTTTATTTCAGTAACAAAATTATTTCCTTTTGGAAGACAAACAAAGACAGATCCCGGATGAGTGAAATTCATGATGTGGAGGCTGATCTGCAACAGCTTGGGGTTAGGGCGTGGAGACGAAAGGCCCAGGAGAGATCTGAATGGAGGGATGTGATTAAACAGGCCAGAGCCCTCCATGAGCTGTAGCGCCACTGGAATGGATGGATGAATTGATGGATGGATTGATGGATGGATGGATGAATTGATGGATGGATATTTAGAAGACAAAAACGTAGCCAATTTTCAGTAAGTCTTTTATTTTATTATTTTGCAATCTAACCATACAGAATGGACATACAGGATGGACATACAGGATGGACATAAATTCACTGGCGGATCCAGGGGGGGGGGCGGTAGGGGCGATCGCCCCCCCCCCCACTCGGCCGACCCCCCCCCCCCGAAGGGGGTGGCGGACGAATTTTAGTATAGAATTCACACAATTTGTATACGAATTTATTACTTATGTTAATAATATATACTAATTATTTATATTTCAACCTATTTTTAGATTATTTCGCCCCCCCCCTTTCTAGTATTTTGGCCGATTTGGTAGGGTCGGGAGGGGGCGATGGTATCAATCCGCCCCCCCCCAACCATAAACTTTCGAGTGGGGGGGGCGGTCCTATTTATTTGTAGATATCACAGCTTGCTAACAGAATCAATTAAATATCTATATGATTAAAACTTTTTATTGGTATTTAACAGGTCTTTATATTATGTCGTTCATCTTTGGCCGATTGGAAGGGGAGGAGCGAATACCTCTACTGCCCTTCCCATCTAAACCCTTTGAGTGGGGGGGGGGGGCGGTCCTACTTTTATGGAGAAATCATAATATGTGAACAAAATTAGTCGAATATCTATATAATATAAACAGGTGGAAGGGCGATACATGCAATCACCTTCCCCCCCCCCCCCCCAATCGGACAAACCAATACTTTTTCTTTTTGTATTATAGTAAGAAATTACAAAATAAAAAAAATCTGTCACTAATATAATTTATATATGCTATAAAGTAAATTCTTATATCGAGTCGCCCAACCTCTATTCTTTAATGCAAAATGCAATCATTAGCAGAAATTATAAAAAGGAGGGAGGATTAATCATTTTCATTTTACCGCCCTTCCCCTTTCCAGACAGAGTTTGTGTAATTTCACATGAATTTATCATAACTATTTTAAGAAAGACTTTGCTTTGGAAAAGTTATAATTCAAACGAAATTTTTCAATATAACAGTCACGGTTGAGATGAGTTCAAAAGCCAGATAATCTTTTCCTAGTAGACTTTTTCCAACCTTTACTCTATCTCATATTTTTCTAGTTAAATAAATTTAGGACTATAACTCACAATTTATGCTTACATTTTATTGAAATATTATTAATCGAATTTTTTTTTTCGGCGGCGATCCTCAAAGCCTTAATCTAAATATGTTGGGTATCTTATCTTTTCAAAGAACAAATCGGTTGTATTTGCAATGTATTAAGGGACTATAAATTCATATTAGAATATTTTCCACATTATTCAAAAGGTCCTTTATAATAGAATGAATAATGAGCTGTAGGTCAGGAGAATGCGTTACTGCAGTGAAGAATGCCAAAAAACGCTTTTAGCGTTGAGGCTTCGCCCCGAACCTCACTGATGAATAATAAGCTGTAGATGTCAGGAGAATGCGTTTCTGCAGTGAAAAATGCAAGAAAACGGTTTTGGCGTCGGGGCTTCGCCCCGAACCCCACTTATAAGTAATAAGCTGTAGATGTCAGGAGAATGCGTTTCTGCCGTGAAAAATGGAAGAAAACGCTTTTTGCTTAGGGTCTTCGCCCCGAACCCCACTGATAAACAATGAGCTGTAGATGTCATGAGAATGCGTTTCTGCAGTGAAAAATGCAAGAAAACGCAAGAAAATATATATATGCTGTACGCACGTTTATGCATAGGGTTAGGGTTTACTGGGCGTTAGGGTTAGGGTTTGGAAAAAAATCGCCCCCCCCCCCCACTCCAAAGTTCTGGATCCGCCAGTGGGACATATAGACACAAAAAAAAACAACAACAAAAATACACAACAAATAACTAAATAATAATATTCTATTCCTAAAATATCAGTAGAGCCACGGAAATTAAAAACAAAATGTAAGAACAAAGTCTTCTGGGATGTTTTTATAATTTAAAAAAAATCAATTTAGAAAAAACAAGTTATTTAGATAGTCAGCTCAATCTAGACTAGGCCAAGGGGAGCTCACGGTCTTACTATACAATTATGTCATTCTTCCGAGACTGGCACAGTGGTCGGTCTTGTCGACGTCCCACCCCAGTGGGGCGGTCAAACCATCTTAAGACGGGATCATGTTCGCTTCCAGACTTGGCCTTGTTTCAGGTCAAGGCGACATCAGAATCAGCTGTTCGGTGACCTAGAGACCCGAGAGATAGTCACAAGACCGGAGAATGAATAAATACAAATTAGAGAGAAAAAAAAACAAAACCAGATAGAGAGACCAAAAGATTCAGAGAGAGAACAACCAAGAGAGAAAGAGAGAGACATCAAGAAAGAGAGAGACCAAAAGAAAGAGAGCGACAGAGTAAGAAAGAGAGGTGGTTAAAAAGGTTATCAAATATTATAAAAAAGAATGATTATTAATCTGTATTAGTATTTACCAGTTTCTTATTGGAAAACAGATCTGCTAAACAAGGACTTGCTACTCAATATTATTTCCGTTGTACTGGCCACATAACACCCTCGTTAACCGTCGGCCACAGAAATAGATAACCTTTAATTATCTGACATAAAGATCGTAAGGATTGAATGGGATACTTTTTTTTCAGGCAACTATTTCTTTACCAATTACTAAAAGATTTTTTTTTTAAACTTTTAAAGAACTTAGTTGTGATATTATTGCAGGAACACAGAAATAGTTTACGGAACTTTAAGGAAAATTACCGTAATTCAATGGTAGATATCTACTTTCCAGTACCCAGTAATAGTCACCTGATTTTAAATACTGGAACTTATCGGTACTTACCTGAGCTGCACTAGGTACACGTTTGAAACATGTTACCAGTACAAAATACTTACCTTCGTTTGTCCCCCCCCCCCCCTGATATTTTTTTTCCAGCGCCAGGATGAAAGTGGTTAATAGATGACTTAACGACATGGTTACTGATTATGTCAAGAGTTCTCTTTAAGCTAATTGTTTGTAACCCCACCCCCCTCGACGCACACACACACATACAGAGAGAGAGAGAGAGAGAGAGAGAGAGAGAGAGACATGCTCTGGAAACTATTCTTCAAAGAAATAGATTCGTTTACAAGGCTAACACTCAAACCATTACACATTTAGACCCAGAGACCAAATTACTAAAATAGAATTAAAAAAAAAAAAGTTATTTAAATCGGCACACTGGGTTAGTAGGTCATGACGTTCAGGTCAAGTCTGTGATTCTGTGTGAGGTCACCGTCAATCCGAACTTGGTTACCGACCTTCTCCAGAGGTGTCTTCGAATCAGTGTCGGCGAGGGAGGTACGTAACAAAGTATTGACACAGACACTGTCACATACATGAAAACGTCACCAGCAATATTAATGGCCGTGGTCGGCGTGCTGTCATCACCTTTTGTTGATGGTCTAATAATATTGACTTACTTCGAGTTCGCGCATGACTTCAACAATGAAAGGACAAGGACTCTAACTCTGTGTCATACAATTGACCTGTCCTGTGGTCTTTTACGTCTCATGAGACGATCGTCTCCCTTTGCGACTTGGTGCGTTCCAGTTGAACGTAACATATTCTACAATTTTCATGCCAAGGGTATATTTGCGGAGCGACAAAATCAAGGCCGTTTGATTGGAAATATAAAGAGGGCTAGTGTTTCTTTCCAGAAAAGTATGTCCTGGAATGAATAGATGCGGAGGGTGTAAATAAAAAAAAAAGGTGGCGGGGGGAGGGTCCTACTAACGTTATGATAGTAAATAAGGGGGAAAAAAAAGGGGGGGGGGGGTATCTGGTAAAAAGAAAACAATATATATATAAACACACAGAATCAACGGGCTTAGCCGGTGTTGAATGCTAGTTGTGATATAATTGTAATAAAATTACTATACAATTGTAATAAAATGTAATACAATTCTAATATAATTGTAATTGAAAGCGTCCCTCAGAACTCAATCCAGTATATAACACCCAGTAATACAATGCTATTACGTAATTACGTCTACTGCAAACAGAAAAGAGAATACTTTAAAAAAAAAACAAAGCCTATCTAAGGGAAAGAACCACTAATTACTGCAATTTATCTGAAAATTAGAGAGTTTAGCTCCCTTTCTGCTATAGAAAACAAAATAAATTAGTAATAAATGATTAACATGGTTAATTTTTGAATTGATTGGTGTATTGTCATTGACAATGAATAATTATGCAAAACTTCAAAAGTAATAAATGGGATGAAATCTAAATATACATCCACATCTCACATTAAGTAACATTTATTCCCCATATCTGATGTTATAATCTGAAGGAACATTCGAGACTGTCAACTATCAACTGTTTCAAACCCGAGGCATTGGGCAACACACCATCCCGACCCACACCACAGCTACACCTATGTAGCGCTCACCACGTCTGCATCTGGCACGCGCCTTATCACCAACGTCATCATCTCACTGCACAGTTGACAAATCACCCCCCCCCCCCCCACACACACACACACACTTTCGCCATAGAACGTCACCAAATAACAACTCTCATTTGTGGGAGTCAAAACACCTGCCAACTAAATCTTCTAAAAATAAAACCACCGGCCACTATACACATACAAAGTCTAGTAACAGCTGCTAAAACAATCGTTATTACTAGAATATAGGGAAACAATAGCCTGGCCTTAGTGTTCACGTTCCCAAGGCCGCCCACAAATCTTTTATCCAGGCACGATCCCTCTACACCAGAAGAGGATATAGTTGTCTTTCTTTGTTCAACTTTGAATGGACAATAAACATAGATTGACCTGTAGATCCGCTCAAAATGTCCATAAAACCTGGAGTCTCAATAGCTGACCACGCCTCATGCACTGATTTCCTCCACATACTGGTGTTTGCATGTTTAAAGTAGCCTACACTAACTCGGTAGAAGTAGCTATATGATTGTAGTAGCCTTCGTGAGATTCTTATTGCATATACCAACTTAGTAGAATTGCTTGTATGATTGTAGTAACATGAAATAACTTGGTAGAATTGTATGTATGATTGTGGTAGACCATACTATCTTGGTAGTAGAGCTTGTTTGGTTCTTGTGGTCCAAACCAACCATCAACTTGGTAGAAATGCTTGTATGATTGTTGCAGCATATGCTAAATTGTAGAAATGCTCGTATGATTGATGTAACCTATGATAAATTGGCAAAAGTGCTTGTATGATTGATGTAGCCTATGATAAATTGGCAAAAGTGCTTTTATGATTGATGTAGCCTATGATAAATTGGCAAAAGTGCTTGTATGATTGATGTAGCCTATGATAAATTGGCAGAAGTGTTTATATGATATTAGTAGCCTATACTGAATTAGTAGAAATGCTTGCATGATTGTTCTAGCGGCCGTTGCCTATGCTAAATTGCTAGAAGTGGTGAAACCTGTACTTAACTGATAGAAGTGCTTGAATGATTGTTGCAGCCTTCGTTGTATTTGTAAAGTGTTTATATGCTTGTTGTAGCTTGTACTTAGGAGAAATGCTTGTATGGTCCTTGTAACGTAACACCTTTTTGTAGCCTATCCTAAATTAGTAAAAGTGCTTGTATGATTCCTGTAGCCTATACTAAATTAGTAAAAGTGCTTGTATGATTCCTGTAGCCTATACTAAATTAGTAAAAGTGCTTGTATGATTCCTGTAGCCTATACTAAATTAGTAAAAGTGCTTGTATGATTCCTGTAGCCTATACTAAATTAGTAAAAGTGCTTGTATGATTGCTGTAGCCTATACTAAATTAGTAAAAGTGCTTGTATGATTGCTGTAGCCTATACTAAATTAGTAAAAGTGCTTGTATGATTCCTGTAGCCTATACTAAATTAGTAAAAGTGCTTGTATGATTGCTGTAGCCTATACTATTGTTAATAAAAGTATGATTACAGTTCTGCATGTAAAAGTTCTAGTTTGATTATTGGAACATATTCCAACTTTTTAAAGGTGCACATCTCCATAAGTCTAGCGTACGAGAGCAACATGTGCCCGAGAGCTGATTGGTTGAATTCTATGAATGATTCGATTCACCTCCTCATGACACTTCCTCGTGACAGCTGGACATATTGCTATACAATGATAGTATCTCTGCAGACGACATCTTCTTTCACAGCTGCCATCTTGGTTTTAGCGTTACACACACACACACAATGTAGTCACAATCTAGGCTAAGTGTAAATCAAAGTGCAGCATTGACCTATATCAAATTGATATCAATCAGCTTTGAATATTTTTTAGAGTTTTTCTCTATCATGTTTTGACACTAGCAAAACATGTTGATCTTCAGTGGCAAAGAATTTTTTGTCTTCTGCTGTACTTTAGGTTTTGTTTTGTTTTCACGCTTGAAGAGTTCTATTTATTGGACGCTATTATATAACATAATGTTTTCTAGTGTTGAGTCAGATAGGGGTTATATGTCGCCTCAAGACTTAAAATTGAAATAGTGTTTATATAGGCTTAATCCAATCAGAGAGAGACAGACAGACAGAGACAGACAGACAGAGACAGTTTGTGTGTGTGAATTTGTGTGTGTGAGTGAGAGTTTGTGTGAGATTGTGTGAGAGAGTGTGTGTTTGTGTGTGACAGAGAGAGTGAGTGATGAACTGTTTATATAGGCCTAATGGAGACCAACATTATAGCAGGCCTCGACACTGACCTGCAACGTCGTAACCTGTGGGCAGTGGAGACCAATAGCTCGTTGCCACGTCGCACAGACCTATAAGGTGGCAACGAGCTATTGGTCTAAACTGCCCATAGGTTGTGACGTGGCAGGTCAGTGTTCAGGCCTTCTTTGACGATTGGTCTCGACCTAATCCAATCAGAGAGAGGGAGTTAGTGTGTGTGAATTTGTGTGTGTTAGTGAGAGTTTGTGTGTGTGAGTTTGTGTGTGTGACAGAGAGAGTGATAGAGGAACTGTATAGAAAAAAGAAAAAGGACAGAGCAGAAAAAGGCTGAAGTGAAATACAGAATTCAACTAGCCATGTCCCCCATCCCCCATCTCACCCCTCTCTTCCTGTTTCTTCATACCAGGCAACAGTCCAATCAATTTGAGATCGTGATTGTTGAATAGAGATTTAAGCTTGAATAATATCACCCCCACCTACCCACACAGCCTAGACATTGCAAGCCGACATTAAACCTTGGACCCTTTAATAACAATGTCAATCTATCTAGTTATAAGTTATGATACACCGCAGTGAATGCAGGATTACGTCACGACACTGCGAGGCACGCACCGACCTGCTAATCACACTGTAAATACTCGATCACCGAAATCCGGGAAGTGATCAAGACCTACTTTTGACCTTAGTTCTAGGAAACGTGAGGAGCAAAACATTGAATTTAGATCTAGTTTAATTTTTACCAAGCTTAAATATCAACTCTTTCCGTCCGTTCGTCTGTCTGGACAAAATTTTTTTTACACGTTTATTCTCTCACTTTCCATTCTCGAATCAAGTTGAAACCTTCCAGAATAATTCACTGTCGATGACAATATTGAAATCAATCCAAAAATTATCCAATTAGTTAATCAATTAGTGTACAAGCATCCTGCCAGACGGGGGGAGTTAATATAAGCTTTGTAAATATATAATGAGGTCTTTCATATTTCAAAATCAGCGCGGCAAAATATATATTTTCTTACAAAGCTTATATCAACTCTGTCTGTCTGTGTGTCTGTCTGTCTGGCTAAAAGGTTGTACTCGTTCTTTCTCCCACACCCCAATCTCGGATCAAGCTGAAATTTTGCAGAATTATTTCTTTTACTTGACACCACAAGAATCAATTAAAAAATTAATTGTTTAATTAACTATTGGTAAAAAAAAATACTTTGTTTGGTATCTCGAACAAAGAAATAAAGAGTACTTGACTGATGTGGTGGAATAAGCTGAATTAGTCCCCTTTATAGATTAACGTCTAAGGCTTATTACAAATTTAATTATATAACTGATCCAATCTAATTGATACACTTAATATAAGCTTTTCCCCGTTTCTTCAAAATGTAACCAGATTGAGATATAATGGGACTTGAATAAGGAGAAGTTGATGTTGTCATCACTCGGCCCTCAGTAATCAGTATCGGGTTCTTAACAATAAGTATTGTAGCAGTCAGTACTTAAGACCCAATACACATCACTTAGCATTCAATAATCATGCAATAGGTTATATCACATATCACTTAGTCATTAGTAAGCAATGAATGAGTCAGTGGGTGAGAAAGGACTTTATTTGTTTTCAAATAACGGATAGTGTCACTAATCAGGCAGAATCGCCGGTAAATTAAAACTAGATCTATGTCTCTCTGTCATGTACACTCCGAATTCTATGAATGACACATAAACATCTGTGGAAAGAAAGTAGCCTAATTATACAGGTCAGCCTGTGAATACACAGACACACTGTAGGGAAATGTCCATAAGTGTTGAAACTCTTCCTACCCCATTTATACATTTACTTTTTTTTTCCAGCCCTCCGGTCTGTGGCAACTTTCCCACCCCTCCCCCCTAGGCTTAACTATCCTTCTTAGTAAAACATTTAATCGCTCCTTAGCTTCATGCATAACTACAAATTCAACAAGTACTTCCTCTTCCCCACACCCTTCGCCCCACCCCTCTTTATACTATCATAAACGCAGTTTAAAATGTGTACAATACGCGCCCAGCCCAACCCGTTATTCTGACCTCAGTACCGGCAAGTTTGAACAAGACCTAGCTCGCTGACAGATCGGATAAAAACATTCTAGTATTCATAAAGAAGAGGAATTGAAGATATAGTGTTGCTGAATTAAGTAGGGCCCTGAACCTTTTTTCTTTTCTTCATAAGTGCACGGACCTGTTGAAAAATGATTGTGACGGTTGTATTTGGACGCCGTTGCGTGAAAGAAAGTAGGTCATCGCTTATCAGTTTGTGACTTTAGT
Source organism: Biomphalaria glabrata (assembly GCF_947242115.1). Taxonomy (NCBI): domain Eukaryota; kingdom Metazoa; phylum Mollusca; class Gastropoda; family Planorbidae; genus Biomphalaria; species Biomphalaria glabrata. The sequence goes on along the minus strand of NC_074715.1, from coordinate 47,653,859 downwards.
CTAATCCTTGGGGCGCACTTGGGAGTCGATGTGCATGGGGAGCCCTTGTGACAGGGGGGATGGGCCACGCTTTAAACTCGAGGGTCTCACAACATTTTGTTAATAGCTTGTCTTCTAAGATGTGATCAACACTAAGTCACAGTCACACTACAGTGTCTAAATACTTATGTGCAGATAGCAAAGATGAGGTTATAATATTGGTTGTAAGGAGAGGGGTTGAAAGGGGGGGGGAGTAGGTTATAAAAGAATCAAGGGGGTAGTCAACAGTTCCCATTTTAAGTTTTATTGCCCAAACATCAAGGCTAATCTGATGGCGGGAGGAGAGCCGGAAATATTGTGTGTTTTTTTACATTTTGAATGTGTTTTTCTCCTGTTCTAGAAGTAAAACCTACATCACCTATACATCACCTATACATTACCTATACATTACATATACATTACCTATACATCACATATACATTACCTATACATTACCTATACATCATCTATACATCACCTATACAACACCTATACATTACCTATACATCACCTATAGATTACCAATATATATCCTATACATCACCTATACATTACCTATAATCACATATACATTACTTATACATCACCTATACATAACCTATACATTACCTATACATCACCTAAACAACACCAATACATCACCTATACATTACCTATACATCACCTATACATTACCTATACATTACCTATAATCACATATACATTACTTATACATCACCTATACATAACCTATACATTACCTATACATCACCTAAACAACACCAATACATCACCTATACATTACCTATACATCACCTATACATTACCTATACATTACCTATACATTACCTATACATTACCTATACATCACCTATACATTACCTATACATCACCTATACATTACCTATACATTACCTATACATTACCTATACATTACCTATACATTACCTATACATTACCTATACATCACCTATACATTACCTATACATTACCTATACATTACCTATACATTACCTATACATTACCTATACATTACCTATACATCACCTATACATTACCTATACATCACCTATACATTACCTATACATCACCTATACATTACCTATACATCACCTATACATTACCTATACATTACCTATACATTACCTATACATCACCTATACATTACCTATACATCACCTATACATTACCTATACATTACCTATACATTACCTATACATCACCTATACATCACCTATACATTACCTATACATTACCTATACATTACCTATACATCACCTATACATTACCTATACATCACCTATACATTACCTATACATTACCTATACATCACCTATACATTACCTATACATTACCTATACATCACCTATACATTACCTATACATCACCTATACATTACCTATACATTTAAATTCAATGACGTTAAGTGCTTCTGTCAAAACATAAGGTGTTCCTATACACCAAGGAATTACTTTAGTAATCATTGTAACAAATCATTTCATGTTCAGTTTAACAATACGTTTAACAATCAGTTAAGAAATAAAGTTAACAAGTTTAATAATAAAGATTAGTTGAACAATTAGTTTAAATCTTAAATCTAATAGAAACATGAAATGAAAGGGATGTTTGAAAAGGGGTCAAACCAAAAAAAGGCCAAAATGGCAAAACAATCCGGTATGAAAGCGGAATTGAAGAGTTCACTTTGTACAGCGTCATTACATGCACAGCTCACTATATGCACAGCTTCACTCTATGCACAGCTTCACTCTATGCACAGCTTCACTATACAGCTTCTTCTGGCATTTTACGTCTCGAGAGACAATCTTTTTCTTTTGCCATTTCTCTTGTGACTAATGAGGCCAATCCTAGTTGAGAATAGTAACAGGCTTAAAAAAACAAAACAAAACAACAATAACGAAAAAAAAAAACAAAGTTTCCGGAAAAATCCGGTTGTTCAACGCTTGTCAACCATAAAAACAAATTAATGGACATGGTTTGTAAGCTTCCTACTCTAGAGATTCTTGTAGGGTTAAAAGTTAAAAGGATAAGGTTTACGGATGAAGTTTTAAGTTTTAAAAGTTTTGGATATGTCTTCAGTATTAATGATTATTTCGTCCTAGTCTAAATCTTCTGAACGACAGGGGAGAGCAGCGGCAAGGGTTCAAACTCGCGACAGTTATGATGACAGTCCGAAGCGCGTCAACGCAAGACCACTCAGCCACCTTAAACTCACATTAAACTTGCACTGGTTCCCTCCATCCAACATTCTGAGAATCATTTTGATGTCGCTCTAATAAACATCTACGTACGTGGATGTCGTAAACAGCTAAATAAACACACACACGCTAACGCAAACACACGCCCTCACACGTGTGTGTGTGGAAATAGAACACCGACGATAAACTGAAGGCAATTAATAAGAAACCCTATTTACAAAAGGCTCATATTCATGTGCAATTATTACACGTAAATTTGTTTAGAAATATAATACTGCAGTCTTGGCCATGTATTAATTTGCTTTCACCTTTAACGTATCCTTCGTATACCATAATAATTAAGACATATTGATGTCCATTATTTTATTTAACGCAACGTATCAATTAGAACAAGCGATCACACTTAGCAGACTTTCACGTAATGGAGGGTCAGAGTGTTACAAGATCATCTGTCATCATCGAGAAGTTATTATTATAGCTTTTATATAGCGCTACTTTCATGCTTATAGCATGCTCAGAGCGCTTTTGGTCCAATCTCTTTTGTGGACCAGTGGGTGGGGGGGGGAGGGATTATCTAGGAGTTGGTTTTCCGTGCTGCCTTTAGGCGCTCAGTAAACACAACTCTTCCCGAGTCGGGTGTCGAACCTCGAGACAAGCGCACTTGGCCTTTCGACCACGCTTCCCACACAGAGTTCATAGAAGTCTAATTCATAAAGTGCTGGTTGTGAGTGTGTATTGTTAGACACCTTATTTATATAGGTTAGTTATTTTAGTTATTTAGCGACGCACCATAGTAGACGCATATTGAACGGGACTAGTGACGTTTGGGATATGTTGGGTTAGAGACCGAAAAATCAGTTAGCGATATAACATTACAGGGTAACGACGTGTTTAGTGACAGAGACTTCTACTGTGGCCTTTTATCAGAATAAATCCATGTGAACTTGTTCATCAGTGTTGACTACATCTCTTCACTTGTTAAAAACAGATGTACTTGTTTTTGTCTGACTTGTTGGTCAACTACACGTAATACACCCGAACAATTACACCCAAACGATTGCAGAGTAATTGGTTGACTTCAGGACAGCCTGAATAAGCAACATCACAGTGGCGACCCCGAACCTCGAAGCCGGACCCCTGATGAAGCTGAACATCGAACCGGACCTCGAAGCAGAACGTTTACTCAGGTGAGGGTCGTGCACTCGAAGATATAAGATTTCATCGGAGTACGGCTGAACACAGCATCATCGCAGAGTGACTTTGTTCTAGATCTACATGTTCTTGATCGCACGTTCAACGAGCCGTTAACTCAGGGTGACCTTCGTCAGGACAGTAATCATCGCAACGTCTGGTCTACTTAACCAGTATAGTATCAAAGCCTGATCTTCATATGCTGTATCGACCTACAACCAGAGAAACCGTTCATTCATAACGGGTGAGAGATCGTTAGTGAACCTGTTGGACATATTTTTTCTTCGTCATAGGAGCCACATCGAGTATCAAGTTTTACCTCGCCAGTTCGAGAAGGACAGTTTGCCCGCTGTCAGAAGTATTGTGAGTACTACAAGTTTGGTAGCTAACTAAATCGAAATCGCTCTGTCGTCTTACCCTTGGAGAGATTATTGTGGAGCAGTTTGCTCATTGAACCGGTTGCTTGCCACGTTTATAACGGTCACTGTGTTTAACCTTTGGAAGGTTAGTGAAGTAATCTTTATTAGTACTGAATATTGATATATTTAGTATTCGTCGGTCTAGACCATACCTAGACTTGTTAGCAGTGAAGTTGTGGAAACAGCTACATCCACTTAATTTCGTTGTAAAAACCGTTAATCGTCTAACGGAACGTCGTCGGAGGTGACCTTGGTTTCACCTAGTCTACATTGGACAGTTTGGTCTAGTGAAGCAGAGTACAACAGCAAACTTCGTCGTACTACCAGAGTAGCAGCAGAAGCAGTGAACTATTTTAGAGAACCGTTATTCGTCAGCCCAGATCAAGTCATCGTCAAGAAAGTCGTTATTCGTCAGCCCAGATCAAGTCATCGTCAAGAAAGCCGTTATTCGTCAGCCCAGATCAAGACATCGTCAAGAAATTCGTTATTCGTCAGTCGTCCAGATCAAGTTGCCGTCAAGAGACTGTTATTTGTCAGTAGTCATCTACACAAGTCAAGTCATCGCCAGAAGAACCGTTAACCTATTCGTCAGTAACTGTGTACACAAAGTCGTCGGAACTACACATACGGTCATCAACAGTCGTCAAAGAAACTGGAACATTTTGCTGTGGCATATCAGGACATCTGTGGCATTACGTGGGATACTGGTAGCACCGGAGAACAGAGTCAGAACTGGAAGAGAGGCAGTGGAATTTGTTGTGATCTAGCATATTCGGGAGTCCGAACAAAGGGATCTTTCTTATCAAAAGCTAAGTGCCATTTTTCTTATTAGTATATGTTTAGATTGCCCTTAGAAATAGATTTTGTCTAAATTTGGTACGTTAGCCTGAGTAAAATCAGGTGGTGCGCCTTAAAACCCGTCGGGGTAGAAGACGTAATTTAGATGAAAAGCTATATTATACGTTTAGAGTTGTAATTTGTTTTGTTTGTGTAAACGTCATATCCGTTGTTGCCTGGTTACTTCGTGACGTCATCATTGTGTGCCATATTGTCATATCCCAACCCATAGCGATAGTCTCATTTTAATTATTTCATTTGTTGATATTATTTTAAATTATTTATTTTTATTAATTTAATTAGATCTGTATTTTTTTTCACTTAATGATAGAAAGTGCGGGTAGGATTCTTTTACTGTGAATCAGACTAAAATAATTTTAGTTTGAGCGGTTAAAATCAAATATGATTTTGCCATGAGAATAATGCCGAAACTGGCTATGTAGTCAAACACTGTCGTCTGGCTAAATATAGATCTACAAATTTTGTACATCTCTTTGGTACAATTAAATCATCTAGACTCTAATTTGAAATATTATTAATTGAAAGATGAATGAAGGTAGTACATTCTAGATATATATATCTTGTTGAAGATATATTTGACATTGTATAAACATATCTGTTTTATATGGTTAAATAGAACCATAATCTACTCTAGATCTAGACTCTAGACAGTCTTTGAATTTACTCTAAACACTTCACTGTGACTTCAGTCATACCAGATTTTAAAATTGATCATAGTTATTCATACTAGATCTAATAGTCATAGTGCTCTTGATAACTATAGATCTAAAAGGTATTATTATACATACTATAATATACTAGATTTAAATTTGTGTGATACTAGATCTAATATACAGATTTGAATATAACTCAGTCGACTCAGACTAGATCTACACATTTACTAAATCTATAGATAGAGACATAACACTTAAAACTGGTATAAAAGTGTGTAAAAACCTAAATATAAAATAAATTTAAAGTATAGCCATAACCAATATAGGCTAAGTAAAATATATATAAAATATAAAACACAATGGCTACATCATCATATGTGGACCTTAAGGAGGTTAAGGAAGCAGCTATGCAGGATGGAAAGGCCATGGAGCTAAAAGGAAAGGACTTAGCAGCTTATGTACAGCAAGTTGTGAGGGAAGAAACGGAACGTCAAAGACAGAAAGAAGAGATAGAAAGGCAAGACAAAGAAAGAGAAAAAATTAGAGAACATGAAGCCAAAATGGAGAAGATGAGATTGGACGCAGCACAAGCCAGAGTCCAAACTGAACAAGGAAATAACACAAATAACTCAAATAATTATACCACTCAAAGAGACAACCCTAATTCGCAGACATGGCTAAAGAGAAAAATACAAAGTTTTGATGAACAGAAGGATGACATTGGTGATTTTCTGAAAAGATATGAGGCAAAAATGTCTACATTTAATATGCCTGAAGAAGAATGGTCTGAAATACTGATAGACTTTGTTCATGGTCAAGCTCTAACAATATGCCAAAATCATGACCATCATATTGATGATAGCTATCAAGTTTTAAAAAGAGAGTTATTGAATGCCTATGGTCATAATGCTACAACTTTTAGAAAGAAATACTTTGACAATATACCATCATTAGGAATAGAACCCCAAACTACTATTAATATGGAAAAGGATTTTTTCAATAAGTGGGTAAAATTAGAAAAAGTGAATAGCTCTTATGAAGGATTAAAAAATTTTATTTTAGTGGACAACTTTGTAAATAAATGTGATCCTCAATTACAATCTTTTATTAGAGAAAGAAACCCAAAAACTATAGATGAAATAACAGAGATAATGAGAGTATACAAAAATGCCTATCCAAATAAACCATTTTCTGATAGAGATAAGAGCAAAGTAGATTTAATAGGATACACCAAAGAAAATGTTGATAGAAGTAGAAATAGAAACAGATCAAATAGTGGAAATAGAAAATATAGTGAAATAACCTGTTTTAAATGTCAAGGAAAAGGTCATATAGCAGCTAACTGTAGAAGAGGGAATAGTAGGTCTGGAAGTAGAAATAGATACAATGAACAAAATAACAATAGATATAGGAGTAGAGATAGGAATGACAGGGGAAATTATAGAAATAGGAGTTACAGTAGGGAATACAAAAATAAAGGTGCAGATAGGATATATTTCATGGAAGGAAATAGGAACAATTTTGCAGTGTACCCAGGGTTTGTAGATAGAATTCCGGTGGAATTAATCAGAGATTCAGGTTGTAACACTTTGGCAGTAAAAACTAAATTTGTCAAACCTCATTGGTATAAAGGGTTTACTAAGAAAGTAGAATTAGCAGATGGCACCGTAAGGGAATTTAAAGCTATAAGGGTGTACATTGAAACTCCATTTTTCACTGGTTATTGTGATGGCATTGCAATACCAGAAATGAGATATGATATGTTAGTAGGAAACATAAAAGGAGTTAAAGAATGTTCTAGAAAAGAATTAGAAGACTGGCAAAACAAATACAAAAACATAAGACAAAATCATGGAAACATAGAAACACAAAATATAACAAGTATGGTAATAACAAGATCAATGAATAAACAAGATGAGAAACAGGAAAATACAATAAATGTAATAAGTAAGGATGAAGAAAAAGAAACCAGTAATGTAATACAAATAGAAAATACAGATATTAAGGAAAGAGAGATAGAAAATGAAACACAAAATAGTCTTGAAACACAAATATCTCAAAGTGAAAAAGAAACAACACCCACATTTGCATTAGAACAAATGAATGACAATATTATTGGGAAAATTTATTCAAGAATATCAGATAAAAACAATAATAATCCAATGGAGAAATTTTGTATAGAGAATAAAATATTATTTAGACAAACAAGTAATGATAACAAGAAAATAAAACAACTTGTCTTACCACAGAAATATTGGAAAGATGTTTTAATCATGACACATGATAATAATTTAGCAGCACATAGGGGAGTAAAGAAATGTTATAGGAATTTGTCAAAACAAGTATTTTGGCCTAAAATGAAAGCAACAATCAACAAATACATAAACTCATGTGACATATGTCAAAAGAGATCTAACAAAAGCCTAGTGAATAAAGCACCTATTCAAGAAATGGATGAACCTACAGCACCATTTCAGAAAGTATCTATTGATTTAATAGGTCCTTTAATTCAAACTGAAAATAATAACAAATACATTCTAACAGTAATAGACATGTTTAGTAGATACCCAGAGGCAATCCCATTATCAAATACAAGTGCAGAAAACATCATTAATGCCATAACTCAAAAAGTAATTACAAGACATGGTATACCTAAAATTATATTGAGTGATCAGGGATCTCAGTTTAAGTCAGAACAATTTAAGAAATGGACTAAACAATACAATATACAACACATATACTCTTCGGAGAGTAATGGTTTATGTGAACGATATGGTGGTTCATTAAAAAGATCATTAACAAAGATAATTCAGAATAATCAGAACAAGTGGGATCATTACATTAACTATGTACTATTTGCTCATAGAAACAACATCCATGAAGCAACACAATTTTCACCATATGAAATAATACATGGAAGAAAACCTAGAGATGAATTAGATGTGTTTAAAGAAAATATAATAAGCAATGAGAATAAATTAAACAATGACAGTGAAACAACAATCACAACAGAATTGAAAGAAATATGGACTCAAGCATATAACAACAATAAGAAGTACAAACAAAGTGCTCATGAGAATCTAAATAAGAAAAGACAATTGAAAACACTAGAAGTAGGAAACAATGTATTAATATTAATAAATGACCTGAAAAATAAAATTGGTAAACAATGGAAAGGTCCATTTAAGGTGATAAAACAAATTAGTGATGTGAATTATCAAATTGAAATAAATGGGAAAATTAAAACATATCACATAAATAATTTGAAACTGTATCATGATAGAGAAGATGAGTTAATACAAAACATTCAGGAGGAAATAGAAAATACATTTTCAGAAAGAGAAGAATGTTTGATGATAATAACAAATGAAAATCACAATGAAAATGATATTAAGGAAATACCTGTAATAGAAACAAAAGAGAATCAAACTTGGCAAAAGATTAATCTTAATAATTTAACTAAGGAAAAGTCAAAAGATATAACTAAAATAATACAGGAATACAAAGAAATTTTTTCCAGTATACCAGGAAAAACTAATATTATTAAACATGACATTAAAGTAACAGATCCAAAACCTATCAAGCTTAAGCCATATAGAATACCGCTACATTTACAAGACAAAGTAAAGAAAGAAATAGACAATTTACTAGAATCAGGTATAATTGAGCCATCAACATCTCCTTATGCTTCACCAATTGTGATAGCCAAAAAGAAGAATGGAGATATAAGGTTATGTATTGATTATAGGAAACTTAACAACATCACAGAATTTGACCTATATCCAATGCCAAATATAGAGGATATTTTACATAAATTAAATGGAGCAAAATTTTTTACTAAATTGGATTTAACTAAAGGTTATTGGCAAATACCTTTAACAGAAAATGCAAAACCTTACACAGCATTTGTAACACCATATGGTATTTTTCAATGGAATTATATGAGTTTTGGATTAGTAAATGCACCTGCCACATTTAATAGAATGATGAACATGATAATTGGAAACAAAGAAAATGTTATTTGCTATTTGGATGACATATGTATTTTTAATAATAGTTGGGAGGAACATTTGGTAGATGTAAAAGAAGTGTTCAAAATAATAAAAGAAAGTGGACTTACAATCCAAGCAGAAAAAGTAGAAATAGGATTGGAGGAAATAATTTTTTTAGGACATAAAGTAAATAACAACATGATTAGCCCTATTGAAGATAACATAAAGAAAGTACTTAATACTGAAATACCTACAACAAAAAGACAAATTAAAAGCATATTGGGAATAGTAAATTATTACAGAAAGTTTATAAAGAACTTAGCAGAAATAGTGAATCCATTAAATGACTTACTTAAAAAAGGAAAACCTCAAAAAGTAGTTTGTAATGAGGAATGTGTGAAAGCTATTGACAGAATTAAAGATGTTTTTAGTCATAAACTAATATTAAGACTACCTGATAAAGACAAAATATTTTATGTCACAACTGATGCATCTGGTAATGCTATTGGTGGTTGTCTAATGCAGAACTATGATAACTTACATCCTATATTATATGTAAGCAGAAAATTGTCAGAGGCAGAGAAAAAATATAGTGTCATTGAAAGAGAAGCTTTAGCTGTAATATGGGTAATTACTAAGCTAGAGAGCTATTTAATAGGAAGGAAATTCATATTATTAACTGATCATAAACCTATTCAGTATATACAGCAAAAGAGCATGAAAAACAGTCGTGTTTATAGATGGTTCTTAGCACTACAGGAGTATAAATTTGAAGTGAAAGCTATTAGTGGATCTGTGAATATTGTAGCTGATCTATTGTCTAGAATGACATTGAAATGAAATAAGTTTGTAAATAAACTATGATTATATTGAGTATGTAATATATATTAATATATTGGCACCATTTATATGTTATGGAAAAGGGAGATAAGTAAATTTGATGTTAAGCATTTGAAAGTAAGTATAGATATTTTTTTTTGTATGAATCATTTCATATATCATTGATGAAAGTTAGTTCTATGGAAAAGGGTGAGTATAAAAGAAAAATGGACAAAAGCGTATAAAAGGGTGGTAAAAAAAAAAAAAAAATTATTGAATGTGTAAATAAAGTATATAATTGTTTTTTGAAATGTTGTATTTTATCAGATTACTGCCAGAGAAGAACACTTGTGATGTGTGACGTGCCCATAAGATGCCACATTTTCTTTTATGATGAACTGGGTACTAATGAAGATGATTTTGGAATGTTATGAACTGTTATGAACATTGACATGAATATGAGGAACTGTCAAGATGAAGATGTCAAGATGAAGAGATCAAGATTTTATGTTTGTGGTCTTCCCCTTAAATTGAAAATGCCCTTGTAAGACTTGACAGTAGTGGAAAAATATTGACATATTTTTTTTTTCAAGGGGGGGAGGAATCTGTTAGACACCTTATTTATATAGGTTAGTTATTTTAGTTATTTAGCGACGCACCATAGTAGACGCATATTGAACGGGACTAGTGACGTTTGGGATATGTTGGGTTAGAGACCGAAAAATCAGTTAGCGATATAACATTACAGGGTAACGACGTGTTTAGTGACAGAGACTTCTACTGTGGCCTTTTATCAGAATAAATCCATGTGAACTTGTTCATCAGTGTTGACTACATCTCTTCACTTGTTAAAAACAGATGTACTTGTTTTTGTCTGACTTGTTGGTCAACTACACGTAATACACCCGAACAATTACACCCAAACGATTGCAGAGTAATTGGTTGACTTCAGGACAGCCTGAATAAGCAACATCACAGTATGTGTTTTCGTGTGTGACTGTTGTTCGTATTTGCATCTTTCATGTTATTGTACAGTAGTAACGCTGAGATTGTCAATTGTAGTCAAACTGAATTTCCATTTGATTGGATCAATAAAAATTATCTAATCCTATCTTATCTTATCTAAGTGAAAATAAAAGAACATAAAAAAAAGGAACTCAGTGGATGGACTAAATCACGTTCTAAGAATTGGGCTAATTCTTGGAAAGATTTTTTATTTACTTCCGTCACCAGAGATTGCATTATGTATTGGCACTATACATACGAGTTGGAGTGACATAGTGCACGACAGATAGAGAAACAATAACAGTAAACGTTTGAACAAAGTTGTTGACATTATTTTGTTTCAGTATAGAATAATAGTTGAGTACAACCACTTGTCAGTAGAAGGAGATAGATAGAGAGAGGAATTATTAGAGAAAGAGAGAGATGAATAAATAGATACATGTTTAAATAAATACATTCAGTGCTGCATTTACCTATAGGCAACATAGCTTATAGCCCCCACTTGCTTGGGGTCCCCAAAAATGGTTTTAGAAAGATTGCCTTGCGTTGATTACAAGGGGCCTCATATCTCAAAAAGCTTAGGGCCTTATAAAGCCTACATCCGGCCCTGCCTACTTTAATAGTTGAATAGAACAGATACATAGAAACATAGAAGAAATACACAGATAAAGAAATAGATAGATAAAGAAATACATAGATAAAGAAATACATAGATAAAGAAATACATAGATAAAGAAATACATAGATAAAGAAATACATAGATAAAGAAACACATAGATAAAGAAATAGATAGATAAAGAAATACATAGATAAAGAAACACATAGATAAAGAAACACATAGATAAAGAAATAGATAGATAAAGAAATACATAGATAAAGAAATACACAGATAAAGAAACACATAGATAAAGAAATAGATAGATAAAGAAATACATAGATAAAGAAATACATAGATAAAGAAATAGATAGATAAAGAAATACATAGATAAAGAAATACATAGATAAAGAAATAGATAGATAAAGAAATACATAGATAAAGAAACACATAGATAAAGAAATAGATAGATAAAGAAATACATAGATAAAGAAATACATAGATAAAGAAACACATAGATAAAGAAATAGATAGATAAAGAAATACATAGATAAAGAAATAGATAGATAAAGAAATACATAGATAAAGAAACAATTGCTAGAGAGAGGGGAGGGTTGATGTAGAAGTCGGAGTAAAGAAATGACTCCCAAATGGAGTAGTTCAGCGCCGCAGTTATGTTTGCAGGGAGCCACAAATGCCAATAATGCATCCACTTGATTTTAGATTTTCTTTTCAGATATTGGCTCCTATATCTTTCAGACAAGGTGCCTGAGACAACATCGTTGATGCCGTGTTTACCCCGCTCTCTACCCATAGCGTCAACATAATCATTAACCTATACACTATTTCACTTTCATAGAGGGATATTCTTTAGTTTTTTTGTTTTTTTTTACCTTTACCTATCCCTGCTAGACCGTTGGGGCACCATTGGAGATTCGCCGACCGTCTTACTCCTTTCCTCTCTGTCTTTTGCTTTAGATAGAACCTCGTTCAACCGTCCAGTGTTATCTTCCCATCGCTTTCTCTCTCTGCTTCTTCTTCTTTTTCCTGGTACTGTTCCCTGAAAGAAGGTCTTTTCGAGCCCCGAACACCCCGTAATATGGGGTCAAAGATTTTTAGCTTGCGTTTTTTGTGTACAATAGTTAGCAGGTCATCGTGGGGTCTAATCGTTTTTTTTTGTTTGTGATACACAAAAATACATAAAAGAAAACAATTTCCATTGAGGTCCTACTTGAAAAGATCTTATTGTTGGTTGGGCATTATGACGACCTCCTGACCTTTATTAAAGGGCAACATGTCAAGAGGTATAATAATTTCATTAGACAATTCTACAGGATACAGTACCAGGAAGAAAAAGGGAAAAGATGAAAGACAAGTTCAAAGAATGGACAAGCGAAATTCAAATGACCGCAGAATGGGTAAAGGTGTAGGGGGCCGTGAGTGGTCAAAACATTACTTAGGTCGCCGCAACAATCTAGAAGATTTTAAGATATAGTAAAAAAAAAATTACCTTTCAGAAAGGGCAGATGATGTAAAGGTCATCCGTTTCTGTGGCCCACGGTTAACGAGGGTGTCATGTGGCCAGCACAACGACCAACCGCCTTAACTTTCCCCAACCAATGTCAGGTACTTATTAGAGCTGTGTTGACTCAGATTCGCCCAAAGATCCCGAAATGAAAAACCCCAGTCTTTACTCGGGACCCCGGATCGGACGCCAAGCGCTTCACCGCTCAGCCACCGCGCCACCTTATAAGATTTCTAAATAAGCTAAACGCTGCAACCAAAATCTTTGTCGAAAGACAAACACCAATAGGACACCAGCTCGAGAAAAACGCCCCTAAAGATTTTAAACATCAAACAAGCAAAATAAAAAAAAAAGTTTTTAAAAAATGCTTTTATTGAGTAAATGGAGAAGACCGTCCAATCTGTCAGTATTGCAAGGTTTATCTTTTGAAATATTTTTTCTATATAAAAACAAAATAATTAATTATTTACATCTAATTGGTTAACAAATTGGTTAGGTTTTAAATAGATTCATGTGTTGTCATGAACAAAAATTAATTCTGCATAATTTTAACTTTATCCGAGAAAAAATGTGTAAAAGAATTTACACAGACAGACAGAGTTGATATAAGCTTTGTAAAAACCTGTGTCGGTTTTAGCCTTTTACTTTTACAGAAAAGATACAAGATACCGATCCCAAAAATAAGCCGACACATTAACTGTTTTTTTTTTTCTTTATTTTCGTTGAATGCAACCCAACGTTTTGATGTAATCTTTGCATGTGAAGCTCGAGGGAAACCCTGGTTTTATAATCATTTATTAGGTTTTATAATCATTTATTAGGTTTTATATCGTTATAATGTTTTTATGTGCCATCCACAATCGTAGACAAATTTTAATTTAAACTTTAATTTTAATGCTACTTTCTGTTCCAGTCCACTATTTTAAACTGAAGGTAAGTTTCTAATTTACTCGAAAAACTTTTTTTTTTTTAAATCATAGCTCTGCGTTTAAACTGAAGATATATTTCAAATCTAATCGAGCGCCTTCCTTCCCTAGAAAAAAAAAATCAAACACTAAATCGAAAATCCAAATTCTGAGAAATGTGTTTTTATTTCTAAAGCAGCAGAACGTCTGCTAACAGGTTGTATCAGGATCCATATCTAGGTCACCCATTTCAATGACCATTATATAACTGTCAAGTAGTGTTTCCGCTCTTATTCGTTTTTGATCTTTTTTTTTTTTTTTTGGGGGGGGGGGGGGGAGGTTAATTAAAACAAATAAATAAAAGAGTTCAAGTCTCAAGCAAAAATAAAACATTCAAATTTAGAATAATCTATATAGAATGGACGTTTTTACACTGAATAGATGGCGTTTATAACATGTCACTAGAAACGTTTCGACACAGGCATAAGGACAGATAAGAAGTTAAAGCAAAGAACGACTGCTCTGGTCAATGACTTGTGTTCTGCTACTTGATCTAGTTTCCTTACTGGAAAAACCAAAAGCGGTTTAATTTTTGTTAGGCTGCTGTGTAGAGAATCAACAAAAAACATGATGTTGACTGTCATTGAGTGCAGCATCTGTTGGAATTCTGTACTCTCAAACCTCCCATCCCTTTTCAAACCACACTCCCCCTCCTCCACATCCCTTTGAGTTTTAGTGTACATACAGTTTAAGCAGATAATAAAAACATAGTCTAGTAAAAAAAAAACAAGGCTACAAAGACAGTTTATGTGGAAACAAACTCAAAATCGGCCCCTGAAGTGGTCCACCCAGGCAGGAAAAAAGGCAAGTATCAATATTTTCAGAAAGAATATCATAATAAAATTGTATCAAATTTAAATGACAGAAGAATGGAGAAAGAAGGTTGACAGATCCTGTGTGGTGCCCCAAAGGTCCTGCAGACCAAGGGATAGGTTAAAGCGAATGTGAAGTTAGATGTGAACCTGGCTTAACTGATGTCTTATAATGAATATCTAATTGATCTAATTGTTTTGTAAAGGGTCAATCTCTTATTCAAAGCCTCAAGAAAAAAACATTTACGTAAAAAAAAAATCCTTTAGTTTTGTGTTCCATGGCGTTAGGGTTAGGGTTCGAATTCTGGTGAAGACTGGGATTTTTTATTTCGTAGTCGTTGGGCTCCGCTGAGTCCACCCAGCTCTAAAGGGTACCTGACATTTGTCTGGGAAAAGTAAAGGCGGCTGGTCGTTGTGTTGGCCACATGAAACCCTAGTTAACCGTGGGCCAAAAGAAACAGATGGCCTTTACACCATCTGCCCCTTAGATCGCAAGGTCTGAAAGGGAACTAAGTAGACGTTTCGAGAGGCAGGATGTAGCCCCAGTCACAGGCCAAATATTGCCCGTAGGCAGCGCACACTGCTTTTTAAACAATTCCCATTGCGTTTTGTGTTCTTGCATCTGTTTGTTTTGTTTGTTTTACATGTTTCGGGTGTTCCGTCAGTTTGAAGATAACCGCATCCTAGCTCAGGGCTGTGGACAGGTTTCGAACCCGGGACCAACGAGACCATCGAACGACAGCCCAGAGCGCATACCTCACGACCAGTGTGTTTTGTGTATGTGCTTTTTCCATCTACAACATACTCTTAATAAAAGACAATCAGATATTGGCCAATAGCAGGGAAAAAATACACGTAGAATGAATGAGAGCAAAAAAATCTACAAACCACTGCGCACAGAATTCGCTTTCAACCTAATACAGAAGAACCCGATTAGGGAAATGCGCATGCTCTACTTTTGCTAATATGCAGACAGGCAAATAAAAGGATAGTGTTTTACGAGAATGGAGATACAACTCGAGTTAATCCAACTGCTGTTGCCATTAAGCAGATTACGTGAACAGAGAGTATCCTGTTTCTTTGTTTTGCTTGAGTCAGATGTTCGTTCACAATTGAAGATTACATTCTTGCTCAAACCTCAAAAGGACGAGGGTTGATGTCGGCGAACAGGGTTCGAACCCGGGATGATCGAGACCACAGTACAGAGCGCATATACCCTATGACTAGGAAATAACTCAGTATTTGAACTTAAAGTTATCTATTACACAAACATTGTTTAACATTTTAATATAGAACATTACTACAACGGTATCTTATCTTATCTTATATTATACAGACGTTACTTCAAAAAAGAAGATGATTACGTTCTACGCGTCATGCATTTAGTCATGCATATTAACCAATGACTTCAATTCTGCCAAGTCACTGGTTTTCCTGGCTAGCTCAGGCAACCCAGGTACTTCAATATGAATTTAGTAGCATAGAAAAGGCAGGTTACAGAAGTGGGAGGAGCTAACGATGGTAACTCTAAGAATGCAGAAAACAGGACAAGAGAAAGTGGATTGTCAAATAACTTGTGGTGCCCCCAAGCAATCAGCAAGTTTCCAAAGTATGTAGGGGCCCTACATAAATTATGTGAAAATTTAAAACATTTTTTATTTCGGAAATCTATCCTTATTAAACAAAGGGAACAGTCACTCCTGGGTGATGATCTACAAGATATTATCAGATGTGTATTTACATTTCGAGTTATCTAGAATGCCGCATCTCAGTTTGTTTGGAGTGAAATAGAAAACAAAAGGTCAAAGTTTACAGCTTTTGATTGAGCTTATTGATTGACATGATCGATTTCAAGCAGGCCACAGTGACCCGAGAGAGGACAGGATTGAGATTCATTTGTTTATTTCTCGTGACATCTGCTGGTAATCTTTGGTCACGGCGACCTTGGTCAGTGCACCCTTTATTTATATAACAGCGACATGAACCATTTAAAACTGATAGATTGGTAGACAGTCGACAAAGTAGATAGACAGGGCAGATAAACAGATAGGGATAGAGAGAAGAACGGACAGACAGACAGACAGACAGATAGATAGATAGATAGATAGATAGATAGATAGATAGATAGATAGGATAGATAGATAGGATAGATAGATAGAGAGAGATAGACAGACAGACAGGATAGATAGGTAAATAGATAGATAGATAGATAGATAGATAGATAGATAGATAGATAGATAGAGATAGATAGATAGATAGATAGATAGATAGATAGATAGATAGATAGATAGATAGATTACCTTAGACAAGGACAAATGAAAAAAAAAAACTTGCACTACACAGTTCAATTATAAACTTGTTCCGCAGACGACAGTGAAACCAAACAATGTTAAAAGGAGTGGTCCTACCGCATCCGCATTACGAGATCTGGTTTCTTTTCAAGTATTCAATACATGAATGAATGTCATTTTTGGCGGGAAATTTCTTAAAGCGATGTTAGCGAAGCATTGCGAAACTTCTAGTGCAGTGGTTCATAATCCGTCGTCAGTGGACCTCAAGAGATTTGCAATCATGTCATAGATGATCAGTAAACAAATTTTTAGGACATTCATTGAAAAAACAACAAGTTTGTTCTCTGGTGATTCCAGACTTTGCCTTGGTCATTGGTTCTTCAGAGATTCCAGACTTTGCCTTGGTCATTGGTTCTTCAGAGATTCCAGACTTTGCCTTGGTCATTGGTTCTTCAGAGATTCCAGACTTTGCCTTGGTCATTGTTTCTTTGGTGATTCCAGACTTTGCCTTGGTCATTGGTTCTCTGGTGATTCCAGATTTTGCCTTGGTCATTGGTTCTTCAGAGATTCCAGACTTTGCATTGGTCATTAGTTCTCCGGTGATTCCAGACTTTGCCTTGGTCATTGGTTCTTCAGAGATTCCAGACTTTGCCTTGGTCATTGGTTCTTCAGAGATGCCAGACTTTGCCTTGGTCATTGATTCTTCAGAGATTCCAGACTTTGCATTGGTCATTAGTTCTCTGGAGATTCCAGACTTTGCCTTGGTCATTGGTTCTTCAGAGATTCCAGACTTTGCCTTGGTCATTGGTTCTTTAGAGATTCCAGACTTTGCATTGGTCATTAGTTCTCTGGTGATTCCAGACTTTGCCTTGGTCATTGGTTCTTCAGAGATTCCAGACTTTGCCTTGGTCATTGGTTCTTCAGAGATGCCAGACATTGCCTTGGTCATTGGTTCTCTTCAGAGATTCCAGATTTTGCATTGGTCATTAGTTCTCTGGAGATTCCAGATTTTGCATTGGGCATTAGTTCTCTAGGCATTCTAGACATTACAAAGTCAGAAGCCAAAATAAATCATAAGCAGTGATTTACGGTGGGTGTGAAGTTGTTTGGTTGACAAGCTAAACGTTTTGTTCAATTTTACTTTATAAGTACATACGGGCATCCATAAAATGTATTGGCGGTAGTCTTCTTTCCCAAGGTACACAATCACCAAATAGTGTCCTCAGTTCTTAAGGTGTAAGAACCGCTGCTGCTGCCCACATTTGTCGTAGATGCAGCGCGAGTATATGATCAGCGTAAGAGTTTTTGAATGTGACGAGAGATAAAGTCACTATATGGACAACAAACTGAACTTACATGTATACGATGTCAGAAGTGGGCGTTTTATGAATGGGCTTATTAATATGTGCGTGATGTGTGTGTGTGTTTATCAGTTGAAAACGTGTATGTGTTTGCTAACAGGAAATGCAGGATATGCACAAATAAATTCAGTGTGTGGAAGGGTTGAAATAAATACTAAGACAGTTAAAACCTTATCCTGAAGAGAAACACTAAAACCTTGCCTAGATAATTGATCAAATGAAATGTAATTTTTTTTTTAAATGTTGAAGGATTAGTTTAAAAGTCTGTAGATCATTGCTATGCACCCAAGCATTATTATTATCTTATTGCCTAAGGAGAAAGTGAGATAGAGAGAGAGAGAAAAGAGAAATATATAAAGAAAAAGAGATTGAAAGAGAGTAAAAGAGAGACGGACAAAAAATATAGAAATAAAAAGAGCGAGAAGAGGAAGCGGAAGAGATATTCCTTTATCTTAATCTAAAATAGACATTATCACTAATTTAATGTTTGAAAAAAAAAAAAGGCAAATTCTATTGTTTAATTGAGAATCGGTAAGCTTTGCTCTGGACACGCTGGTAGAGCGTACATAACAGAGGTCTAAAGCAAACATCCTTAAGTAGGCTTCTTGACATTTCAAAGTTTATGGATGCCCGTATGGATTTAATAAATAAATATGTAAATGTAACATTGATCCATTTCCGACGCTTAATGGCGCATCCATTTTTTTTTAAATAATAAACAAGATCGTTTTTTTTAAGATGTCGAGTTCAAATTACTGCAAGGTCAATTAATCATCAATTAACTGAGTCTAGTAATGAGTCAATTAATCATCAATTAACTGAGTCTAGTAATGAGTCAATTAATCATCAATTAACTGAGTCTAGTAATGAGTCAATTAATCATCAATTAACTGAGTCTAGTAATGAGTCAATTAATCATCAATTAACTGAGTCTAGTAATGAGTCAATTAATCATCAATTCACTGAGTCTAGTAATGAGTCAATTAATCATCAATTCACTGAGTCTAGTAATGAGTCAATTAATCATCAATTAACTGAGTCTAGTAATGAGTCAATTAATCATCAATTAACTGAGTCTAGTAATGAGTCAATTAATCATCAATTAACTGAGTCTAGTAATGAGTCAATTAATCATCAATTCACTGAGTCTAGTAATGAGTCAATTAATCATCAATTCACTGAGTCTAGTAATGAGTCAATTAATCATCAATTAACTGAGTCTAGTAATGAGTCAATTAATCATCAATTAACTGAGTCTAGTAATGAGTCAATTAATCATCAATTCACTGAGTCTAGTAATGAGTCAATTAATCATCAATTCACTGAGTCTAGTAATGAGTCAATTAATCATCAATTAACTGAGTCTAGTAATGGGTCAATTAATCATCAATTCACCGAGTCTAGTAATGAGTCAATTAATCATCAATTAACCGAGTCTAGTAATGAGTCAATTAATCATCAATTAACTGAGTCTAGTAATGAGTCAATTAATTAGTTTCTTGAAACCAATAAGAAAAAGTGAAAACAAAGAATTGCAGTTTGACGGAGAGACAGACAGACGGACAGACATTCCACACAAAACTAATAGCATCTTTTCCCCTTTCGGGGGACGCTAAACAAAAAATGAAATTAATGCAGAAGTTTTCTGTTGCAAAATGGAACAGTCAATGTAGCAACGCAGAACGAGTTTAAAACTTTGTATCTGGTTTGGAGCCAGCTTCCAGGTGATAACATTGTCTCCTTTAAGCTCACCTCATAGTTCATTGTATAACCTTTTTAGATCAAATATTCACAATACAACTTTTTAAGAACATCTCAAGAGCTCACATAACTTTGTTCTTTAATTGTCGCACGAGGAATTGTTATGTTACACATTATGGCTTCACATACATAAACCATAACATTTTAGTTCGACGTCACATAATATAGTTTTGTTATTAAAGTGAGATTTAAGGTCAGGGGTTAGGGTTATGTTGTGTCGAGTTTGGTCTTACGCTTCAGAAAACTGAAATAGGTGAAATAATCTGAAAATTACGTATTTGAATAAAGCGAAACCACATTAGCATTTAGAAGTGCAATTTAAAGAAAAAAAAATAATTTCAAAAAGAGGCAAAACTTTCAACAAAATTATTTTGTTTGTCTCGGCGCTTAAGACGGGGGGGGGGTGAGGAGGGGGGAAAGCTGATAGAGTTTCAAGGCTACTAGAGACTAAACCTTTTTGTAAATTGAAGCTATTTACACATTGGGGAAACAAAAAAGTCTCTTATCATGACTGCCTTAGGTGGGCGTAAAGGAGCCGAAGAAATTTAAACTTTGACTTAGCATTCTTATGGGCCACAACCCAGCGTTAGGCTCCCAACGTATTATATCGCCCCCCCCCCTCTTTACACTCCCCCTCAAGGGGCGCCGCAATCCTTTTCTTCCTGCCCAGGAGATAGCGATCCTGATAGAGGCAAACATTGCTCTGGAGTTAATCGTTTATTGTCGTTATCGCGTAGGTCTCAGGCTATCATAGGGTGACGTACACTTTGTCGCTTTCAAGTGGTCCTCAAACTGAAACAGGAGGGAGACATGTCGAGCCTAGGTCTACGGGCACTCCATTTTGCTCTACATTTGCGACATTGGACTCCTATTTCTTGTATGTGTGTTATGTTTTAGGGGACGTCGCATGACAACAATATTGACGATAAAAGCATTACAAGGGCAGTAACTTTTGACAAAACAGAAACTACATTTCTTCTTCTTCTTCTTCTTCTTGGAACTGTCAGGTAGAGTTGAGCCTTTTGGCTCTTGGAACTCTAGGCCAGCAAAAGTGAACAAGAGCTCTCTCTCACCGGCCTAAGACACAGATAGAAAGAGTGAGAAAAAAGACATAGAAAAAGAGAGTGAGGGATAGAAAGAGAGTAAGAGAGAAATATATAGAGAGAGAGCGAAAGAGATACAGAAAAGAATGAATGGGATGCACTGGAAAAAAAATGAGCGAGAAAAAAAAAAGGAAAAGAGAAAAAGATACATACAGATAAAGATACATACAGATAAAGATACATACAGATAAAGATACATACAGATAAAGATACATACAGATAAAGATACATACAGATAAAGATACATACAGATAAAGATATTTTCTTTATTAAAATCCCGTATCACTTAACTGCTTACTGACAAACACTCTAATTGACCAGTCTTCTGGTCAACAGCCCTTAATTTAACAACTTACAACAGCTGTGCATTAATAATTGCAATCAAAAAAACTCGCTAATTGCATAAAAAGAACTTACTTGATGTGGAAATGAGTCGAAAAAAGAATAGATCTATATTTAATTGAAAAAGTTTGTATTTAAAAAAGGAAATAACCCGTTTATCATAGCTTGAAAGCTCCCCCCCCCCCCCCAAATCAACTAGTGCACGAAGAATGTAAGAAATGTAGATCAACTTATTTTTAGTTGTATTTGTTCGTGTGTGGGAGACCAACAGATTGTTATCAGCGTGAGAGTGACGAGATAACGCGTTTAGTAGTAAACTATAGTAAGGTCATCACTGGTCATTAGCAGGGGTGTCCGTTGACCCAGTCATTCCACTTCTGACACACATTAATTAATCAATTATTTTGTTTTAAAGCAGCACAGCTTGCTGGGGTGTGTTTGAATAAAAGCTGAAAGAGGAGAAGAGAGGCAAACAGGGGCGACATCCTGATGTAGGCCCCGCGATGTGCTCTGTAACGTGTTCATGTAGGTAGCTTATGCTGCACTTCTATTTACACAAGACTCTGAACCCCTGTAGCTCCGACACTGGTAAGATGGTCACTCTTTTATGCGAAAAAAAAATCTCCTTTAGTTAACACATGTGAATGACTGCCTGGCTGATTTATACGCTCTTCGGACTGATTTATACGCTCTTCGGACTGACGTTACCATGGTCCCAAATTCCATCTGAACAAAATAAACTCCACAAAACTTCCCTTTTGCGGACACTGCGCCCACCCTTATGAAACAGTTAACCATATCCTCTTTGAATGCCCCTTCCTAATCCACCTTAGGCAGACCCTACTTCCACTACAGCCCAACATAACCAACACTTTATGGCAGTGCTGAACAACTGAAGAAAACAGCACCCTATTTTTCATTGGCACAGTCTGCAAAAGAGCTGACAACTCAGCAGCAATGACGCTGGCTAGAAGAAGAAGAATGGTCCCAAATTCAAATTCCGCCTGCTGTCATCCACTGATGTTATAATTGTCATTTTTGAAGAAACCTCCGTAATTTATGTGTCAGAAGATTTAATGCACTGTCGCTTTAGATCTATTTGTGTTCAGATCAGAAGGTTCTAGGATTCATTCTGAATTTAGATTTAGTATTTGTTTTTTTTTTTTATTAAATTAAATACGTTTTTGAGAATAAAATCATCGCTAGTGGATGTAATGGGAAGATTGCCAGGTCTTGTTTTATGATATGGACTGTCATAATGATGTTTAGGAACCGCTGTAAAAGCATAGATGAAATATCTATCTCTTGATATATTTGGATAGATTTACTTCTTGGCTGTACACATATCGTAAAATGATATTAAAGTGTTTAAAAGCGTGATAGTAACACAGCCTAATGACTATGTGTATGTAGCTATCTACATGTGGCTATGTGTGTGGCTATGTGTATGTAGCTATCTACATGTGGCTATGTGTATGTGGCTATGTGTATGTAGCTATCTACATGTGGCTATGTGTATGTAGCTATCTACATGTGGCTATGTGTATGTAGCTATCTACATGTGGCTATGTGTATGTGACTATGTGTATGTAGCTATCTACATGTGGCTATGTGTATGTGACTCATGGGCGTAGCCAGGATTTTTTTTCGGGGAGGGTTTTGGGAGGGATTCCCCCCCCCCGGACCTCCCCCCCCGCGAAAAAAAAAATATATATATATATATATATGTGTGTGTGTGTGTGTGTACATAATTAATCTTTGTTACATTCTGACCCTTTCGGAAGACGTTTATTGTTTATTGTAGACTCCCCGCCCTTGCTAGCAAGGGGGTCTGGGGGAGTTCGTAGCGCTCCCCCAGCGCGGGGCGAAGCCCCGCCTCCGAGCTCTATTTCTGGTATTGAAAGCCAACAAAATGCATATTCTGAGGTATCTACAGTGCCATTATCTTGCTATTAAAAAGTTTTATTTCAAAAACCTAATGTGCTATTCTTACTGACTTAGACCCTCTCGCACCGTTCGGCGCATTTTCCGGCAAGCTGTTTCCGCAACTCTTATTTTGCGTAATTCATTTTGTCGGAAAACATGTCCCGCAAAACCTCATGCGACGCAATGTCACAACCTTACTAAGGATTCCACTCCCAGTTCGGCATAATTTTTCTTTGATTAAGACCCGATCTCTATGACTGACTCCTAAAATCTGTCTTTGCCATCTTTGTTGAGTCACATTTAGTGTTTTTCAATTTCGGCAGAAGACTATTCACACTTAATTAATGGAGCCCAAGCCACTGGTAGAAATTTGTAACCTTTCTTGACTACGCTCTTGGAATTACATGCCTGTATTTCGCTTTAGATTTTATATCGAAAAGGAAAGTTTTTTCGTCAAATCATCTGTTGAGGGGTTTTAAACTAAAAAATCTCTGGGTTTTTTTTTGTTTTGTTTTTAATTCAAAACCCCATTTAGCTACGATCATAGAATTTCGTGACTGTAGTTTGCTTTAAAATAATATTGAAGAGAGAGGTTTTCAACTCTAAACGCTCTGTAGGGGAATTTTAAACTCAAAACCATCTGGAGGGGTTTTAAACTTTAAAGAAAAAGCCATCTGGAGGAGGGGGATTTAAACTCAAAACCCCTTTGGCTACGCTCATAGATTTTATAGTGTGTAATTTGCTTTTTTTTTTATATTGAAGAGGTACTTTTTAGCTTCAAACCCCAACTGGAAGGGGGAGGGGGGTTAAACTCAAAACCCCTTTGGCTACGCTCATAGAATTTTGAGTGTGTAATTTGCTTTTTTGATATTGAAGATGGGGTTATCATAAATTTTGGATGGGGTTTTAAAATCAAAATCTTCCTCAACTGTGCTGTTGGAATTTGGGATTGTTGTTTGCATTTTTTTGTTTTGTTTTATAGAAGAGGGGGATTTAACTGCAAAAACCTCTGGTAGGGGGTTTAAAATTCAAAACCCCCTGTAGAGGGATTTGTATCTCAAAACCCCCTGATAGGGGTTTTTAAAATCTCAAAACCCCCTGATAGGGGTTTTTAAAATCTCAAACCCCCCTGGTAGAGGGTTTTTAACTCAAAACTGCCTCGGCTGTGCTGTGGTAAGTGATGATTTAGTATTAAAATCTCACCTAAAATAAACAAAATGAAAGCAAAAATCAGTCACTTAATTCCGCCCCGCAGGTGCGGGGGGGGATTTCATTTCGGGGGGGGGGGGGTTTTGAACCCCAAGAACCCCCCCCTGGCTACGCCCATGATGTGACTATGTGTATGTAGCTATCTACATGTGGCTATGTGTATGTGACTATGTGTATGTAGCTTTCTACATGTGGCGATGTGTATGTGACTATGTGTATGTAGCTATCTACATGTGGCTATGTGTATGTGGCTATGTGTATGTAGCTATCTACATGTGGCTATGTGTATGTGACTATGTGTATGTAGCTATCTACATGTGGCTATGTGTATGTAGCTATCTACATGTGGCTATGTGTATGTGACTATGTGTATGTAGCTATCTACATGTGGCTATGTGTATGTGACTATGTGTATGTAGCTATCTGCATGTGGCTATGTGTATGTGACTATGTGTATGTAGCTATCTACAAGTTGCTATTTGTATGTGACTATGTGTATGTAGCTATCTACATGTGGCTATGTGTATGTGACTATGTGTATGTAGCTATCTACATGTGGCTATGTGTATGTGACTATGTGTATGTAGCTATCTACGTGTGGCTATGTGTATGTGGCTATGTGTATTGATATATAAGACTAAAAAAGACAATGCTGTGTTTAAGACAAAAGTTTGATTTTTAGACATTTTTAAAACTAACAACTAGATGTATCAAACGAATTCAAATTTCATCTCTACTGCTACAGCTGTTTAAAAAAATGTTTTAAAATATTTATATTTCCATTTTGACATCGATTCGTGTTTCGGTTGTTGTCATCAAATCCCCCCCCCCCCTCTACCAGGCGGCGTACACTTTTTATCTCGTGTTACTTTTTGTTCATCTAATTACCTAAACAAACCAGATGTGACATGAAACTAATTAAAGTGTGCTAATCTCTACTAGGCTGGGAATTTCTACATGTCACACAATGGACTGGAGCTAAACGGCTTGTTCATGATTCAGCTAATGGTGACTTTATTCATGTCTAGGATTCATTTGAATACGTCTCGTAGATCAGAGGTTCTCGAACTGTGGTTCGTGGACCCACAGGAGTCAGAGAGGCGACATTAGGAGATCCGCAGAAAGATGAAAATTCCACACAATTCAAATAACCTCTGCGCTAAAAGCCAGTTTATCCCATCGAATCAATTTATTAATAATCCAGTCGCCCTCACCATTGTTTATTATGTCTATTTATCTTATCTTATCTTATTATTCTATGTCGACCACCGGAGGACAATGGTTATGCTTGCCCTGAATGTGGCAAAATATGTAGGTCACAGCTGGGGCTGGGTAGTCACGGTAAATACTGCATTACTCATTAATCTTCGGACTCAAAGACAGGCCTTATTATGTCGACCTAAACCATAGATATTCCCGACTATGTATTGGACCATTTTGCGCGAGGACAAACTCAGACCCCAATCACTTGACGAATCCACACTAATACTGAAGCATCTTATTGAAATATCCACTAATCATGAACATAAACCAATATTCGAACAATGATAGCATAAATGATAAAAAAAGATTCTATTTTGAACTATTTTCTATCCTGCATTGTCGGTAATTGTGTAGACATTGTTGACTGCTTTTCCTTCTTCTTATGAGGTAGAACGTGGATTCAGTGACGTCATGAACCTCACCGGAAACAAAAGAAACAGACTAGAAACGGTTGCTCTTGGACATTTGCAGTTGCTAATTAAAAACATTGAATCGATCTTAGAAACACTCAGAAAATCCTATCAAACTCATCCGAATCATTAAATTTTGTAACATTTTTCTTTCAAAACCAAAATTATAATTTCAATAAACACACGTATTATAGATTGTTGTGTTTTTAACATTATCAACTAAGCCTCTATGTAGTTGTTTTCACGTGGGTAAGTCTTGAATTTAGAAAGGGGTCCCAGGATTAAAAAAAAAGTTTGAGAACCACTGTCGTACATACTCCAACTAAGACCTTCAGTCGTTAAATGTTTGAAATGTTCAAATGGCACATTTAGAATACAGAATGATATAAGATAAAAATGAATCCCACTACCAAGAAATGCCAAGAATTAGACTTGGGGACATGGAGATATGGGCCTATAAGATTCGACTACAGTGACCAGGGTAAATATAACGTTACTGTAACAAACGGAACTACGAACGACAAAACCAGTTTACCGAAGACCACTTTATGAGCTGAAGTGTACTAGAAAGATATATGACTAGATCTATTAGTAGAACAGGCTTTGTGGGACAAAAATAATCTGGGCAATTTGTCAATTATTTATAGAAGAAACGTCACAATGTACTGTAATTTCACTCTCCTAATAAGAAAACCCGTGAAGTCCATTTTCTTGCAAAGGTTGTATCAATTCATTCTGTCAGTCTGATACCACTTTATTTCTCCAACTTCCCATTCTGGCATCAAGTTGAAACTGAGGGACTGAATACACAGTCAAAGACAACATATGAATCAATGGGAAAATATTAACCAAATAGTTCATTCATTAGAGGTAATTAATTAATTTTGTTTGATATCGAGAAAGGGAAATAATATTTACTGTTTGATATGTATATGGCTATAAATGTGGAGTTATTTCCATTAGCTAATAGTTTTAAAGTATTTTTTTTATTTGTTAAAATTTTAGAACACATATCCCTTTTCTTTCGTCAACCCAAGACTGAAGCCAAAGTGAGCTCATAAGGAGTTTAGAGGACTATATATAATCTAATGCTTTTTAGCGAGCCCCCGAAAGGGGAAAAGACGCTATTAGTTTTGTGTGGCCTGTCTGTCCGTCCGTCCCATTTAGATCTCGTAAACTAGAAAAGATAGTGAAAGTCCGACATCACAATATTTTAGACCATTCAAAATTCTGATGCAACGGCTACTTTTTTCTTTTCTGAAAGCGAAAAATCTAACTTTTTAAATCACTTATGCAAGCATTTTTTTTTCATAAAAATACAACAGTTTTAAAACTATTCACTATTAATAGTAACAAACACGGATGGCTTTTAGTAGGAAGGGCAGACTGCCACCGTATTTATAACACATTAATGCAAACGGTTGTAGTTTTTTTGTCAAATTTTTTTTTTTTATATTTGTATTCTTAAGTAATGTAAGTTCTGTTATACTAAGTACTTAATTTACACACACAAATATGTTTATTATTTTTTTAAATGGAAAAAATCTATTTAGTTTGCATATAAGTCAGACATAATTAAAAACAACAATTAATAAGTAGTTTTTCATATTATCGCGTGAACTGCAGCGCAATCGCAAACCCAACGAAAGAAAAAAAATATTTTTTTATAATTTTTTTTTAAAGGAAATATTTTATTTTTGAGGAATATGAGATGGGCCCTTTACAAAACAATTAGATCAATTAGATATTCATTATAAGACATCAGTTAGGCCTCGTTTACATCTAACTTCACATTCACTTTCAACTATCCTTTGGTCTGCTGGACCGCTGGGGCACCACACGAGATCTGTTAACCTTTTTTTCTCCATTATTTTCTGTCATTTGTCTTTGATAGAATTTCATTCTGATAATATTGAAAACTGCTTTTTAACCTGCCTGGGTGGACCACTTCGGGGGGGGGGGGGGGGCGATTTTCACGATCAAACGAGGTGTCTATTATGATTGAACTACCGTTACACATTAATATCTTTCTACTCTCAAAATCCATATTCTGGGAAATCCCGGTTTAAAACAAGTAATCAGGTTAACGCATACATTTATATTTTCTTTTTCACACCCCCTCCACAGTTAGAGATACATAGTGTGTCTGCTTAGTAATCATTTATGGGTGTTTAAAAATAAACACTATTTCCTTACGCTCTTGACTTCAAGCTCTACCCGGTTTGATTTATCTGACTCAATCCTTTTAAACTCAGACCATTACTAACCTGTTGCATTGTTAATGTTTATCAGCGCTTGGACTCAATAGAACTTGAAAATTCAAACTATGATATAGGATGATATCTTAAAGTTGTCACTAGACGGGCTATAACAGTGGTTCTATCCTGTTGTGTAGCAAGGCACCCGCGGGCCTGGTCTCAGGGCCTTGATTGTGCTCTCCCCACCTCCAAAGAAACCCGAAGGTTGAGTGTGGAAAATATTTTTTTTAAACAAAAAATCGAGTCACCCTGAAACCCTGTATACCAATGTTACCTTTTACCAGCAAATCTTGACATGATACCCAATTGTGTAACGACTTTTTGAAAGTATTGAATATGATTCAATAACGACTTTCTATTGTGAAAATAGCCCATATAATGAATTCATTTAACTCTGGATGTGTAGCAATGACAACAACGAAACTCTTTAATTTCAAATATTGGTAAATATTTTCTTTTTTTTTTAAACAGCTTTAAGATATCATTCTACATCAAAGTATTTTTGTTGTGAAGTTGAACCATGTTCAAGACAACAAGTTTGGTGATGGTCTGAGATGAAAGGAATGTGTTAGATAAATCAAAGATAAACCACCTCATACATGGACACTCAAAGTTGTAAAGAGTGCCCTAGAAAGTTATCCATTCAAGTCATCACACATGGGATGTCCCACAGATGACATACTTTAGTTATGCGCAGTATCGAGGCTCTAGAGACTATTTAGAATTTCTTCTTGGCTGTCGACTATTCAAAGTTTGAGTGCCACTGGGGAAGATAACAGATGGCGAAGAAAGTCGTACAAATAATGATCAGTAATGTTTGCGGTCCAAAGTGGAAAAGGGATATAACTCCAGTTGGTCTTAGATGACAGGATCGTTGAAAGAGACTCACAACTGAATAGAAAGCTGCCCCCCATTACTCCTGTTTGTGTGTTTACAGTCCCCAGACTAAATCTATGTGTATCTCTTCGAGTGCTCATTAAGTTTTAAAATATTGATTTGAATTTTACAGTGCAAGAAATTTACAAAGCTAGTGTAATTCAGTATATCAAGTTTTGTAAGACAAATATACAGATACCAGTAAAGACTCGGATGAAATCAACCAAACTGGCTCCAACGTCCGAATCAAGTTTTGTAATACAAATATACAGATACCAGTAAACACTGAGACGAAATCAACCAGACTGGCTCAACGTCCGAATGAAACTTTTCTTTCACTTCTATTTAATAATTTAATTAATAACTTCAATATAATTATTACTTGTTCATATTGTCTTAGAACTGAGGAGATAGAAATTTAGATCTAGAAGGTTATAGGGACTAACAGTTCACATCCTGCTGCCAGATATCAGGGCGCCAAGTTGGACAACAGACAATCGGAACAAGTACTTTGTATCATTTTAATGTTTATGGCGCACCCAAAGTTGATTGTGAGGTAGAAAATCGGCGCCCCACAGCACTATAAAGGAAAATAGAACACAGGAGATAAATTTAGTATCTAACGCTAATAGGATGTGATAACATCAACTTAAAGATACTCGTGTAGTCGACTACTATCAAAGTAATACTAAAACCAAGTAGCGTTCTTGTTCAGTCCTTCCCGTTCAGCAATAGATCTGACTAGCAGACGTCAGTGGGTCATTGATCGTCCTTGACCGATGAATTGTGCGGTTGTGTAACTTTTTACCTCCAATAAAAATTATTTCTTTACAAGGTCAAGGAAGTCCAGTGGTTAATGATTTTGGCGTCCGAGCTATTGCTAGTGAATGGGGGCTGGGAAAGGTATAGGGGGAGTAAGAGAGAGAAATGAATCTGCCAAGCACTCCCTGACTCCTCCTGGCAGCAGAAGTGGTCGATCGTATTTAGACTATTGAGATCGATTAGTCTGGACTGACTGGAAAGTCAGGTCAGCAGACGATAATGGTTTCCAAATATTTGTGCTTAAGAGCGGAAGTTGAAGATCTTGTTGATTTTTTGACAAAAATATGAATTTTGTAAATCATTGTGTCATAGTAATACATTTAATTAAAACTCTTGGCGGGAAAACATTATTATTATAGCTTTTATATAGCGCTACTTTCATGCTTATAGCATGCTCAGAGCGCTTTGGTCCAATCTCATTTGTGGACCAGTGGGGGGGGGGGGGGAGGGGGAATCTAGGAGTTGGTTTTCCGTGCTGCCTGTAGGCGCTCAGTAAACGCAACTCTGCCCGAGTCGGGTGTCGAACCTCGAGTCCCCTTCTAGGTAGCCAAGACAAGCCAAGTTCAAGCGCACTTAGCCTCTCGACCACATCAAACAGAAACGTTATATTGTAAACAATAATTTAAAAATTTCTTAGATTAGCAGGCGTCCGGCAAAAGGAGCTCGTGTTCAGCAGGCAAATGGCCGAAAGTGTTAAAATATCTGGCTGTCATCCCATTGTCTAATGCTATGGCATATTCACAGACTCTTACAAAGACCGCATCACAAATGAAGATATTAAAAACAGGATAAATGCAAAGATTGGACCCCTCGATGTCAAAAAATGCCTGCTATGTGGTCATATCACAAGGTCCTCAGGGCTCGCAAAGACCTTCCACCAGGGAACAGTACCAGGAAAAAGAAGAAGCAGACAAGAGAAAGCGATGCGAGAGTGTTGTGCGTTTGGGTGTCTGGTAACCCTATCGAGGTAGCATGTCACACCTAGCGAGCTAGCTACCAGAAGGTAATGAACCGATTCAGATGTAGCAAAGGAAACAGAAATGAAATAGAGACCAAACGTAGATTAATGAAAATAATCATTTATTCAACTTACTCTTAAGATAATACTAACATAAAAAAAAAAAAAAACAACACTCCTGGATTCAAATACGTTTTAGAATTTTTTTAATTTTTTTTTATTATGATATACGCTAGTCCAGCAACAATTTGGGCTTGATCATAGTGTAAGGGAGACAATTCAATAAACACTAATGACTTATAGTTTGTCAATGACTTATTTCCCTTATAACCAATTACTAACAAAACGTTTTAGAAATCCATTCTTAAAACAAAAGGAGGGGAGGGGAGAAAGAGAAGGGCTTATATCTAAAGACGATGTGTAATGTAAGGGAGACAGCTTAATAATCGCTAATGACTTATAGTTTGTTATTTCCCTTCTATACAAAGGATGGGGGAAAGAAGGAGAATTTAGACTATTGTGATTTAATAAAATGTATATTTTATTATGCACTAGGTGGACACTGTTTAAGCCAGCAGCAGGCAATAGGATGTTGATGTAAACATAATACACCGTCACATTGTGACACTAGGGGGGGGAAATAAGTTAGATATAGTCTGGATACACAGAGGGGGGTTGAAGATTTCATTGGTCCAAACAAAAAGGAAATTCCCTTTTTGACTACATTGTCCGTTTCATACATATATTAAACATAAATGAATAACAGCACCAGGGACCAAGTTTTAAGAGAGAAAGTAGTGAATTAAAATGCCACGAAAATAAGGGCATGCGCCGACCGAGGCTCGAACCTGTGACTCCGGATTCGACACCACTGCCTAGCGATAACGCACCAAGCGAAATTAACTTCGGAATTATACTTATAACAATGAACCATAATTTGCAAACAGGAAAATAAAACCTAATAAAATACTCCGAAAGACACAAAGATAGAGGCGAATTTCTTATTCCATACGCTAGAACAAGATTCATAGAAGTGCTCCTTCTCTAATGCCATTATAGAATGGAATGGGTTGCCCGAATCAGCCATAAAAACAAACGATTTGTCAGAGTTGAAGTCACTGATTAACATGCACAAGATTGACTCATGCGTAGGACGTAATTATCTTCTCTTTTGAACGAACGTCTGCAATCTATCCCTAGAAATAAGTTTTTTTTTTTTTTAAATAGATGCATTGAGCAAAATTCTTTGTGAATGACCAAGAAACCGAAGAAGATAATTGCTAAGAGCAATGTAGATGTCACTCTGAACAGTGGCATCTGAAGAGTTGAGTATATTGAGTTTTGTGTCGAGACAGCAAGATGTCAAATGTCTCAGGTCGTGTGTTTTATATCAATATTGTTGAGTGCTCACAAGTCTTAAACTAACTTGTTGAAATGACTGTTAACTAATGAAAAAAAAAAACAGTTTGAATTTTAAATCTTAAACAAGCGAAATATAAAAAACAAAAATCCTTAAAATAATCATATTTATGGGGAAGAACTCCGCACTTAATCTCTTTATATTGTAGAAGCTATTTCCCTTATTCAACATTTTAAAAAAAATATACTAGTAATAAATAATTGACTGGTTAATTTTTTTTATTGATTCATATATTGTTAGGTACAATAAATAAGTTTCAACTTGATCTGGATGTGGGAGAAAATGTGTACCTGACAGACAGACAGAGTGAGTTGATACAAGCTTTGTCAAAATAATGTTTATGTTCAATTATATATTTCTAACTGCATTTATGTGATTTTGTTTCTCAAAATATGTTCATATTTTAATTTTATTCATTTTTTTCGTACAAAGCTTTTAACCACAATTCAACAATTCAGGTTGGGCTTACTGATCAAAAGTGGTACACACTGTATTGTTGAACCGATGGTCCTGGGTTCAAACCCTGGCCACTGCCATCTCCAGTTGTCCTGCAACAGGTATGGGCTAGGATGTAGTTATCTTCAAATGTGAAGGATCATCGAAACATACAAAACAAACTGCCCTGAGATCCTCAGCAATTATCTCCCCTTGCTAAGCTGGATGAGGACTGATCCCATGATGCATTTCCAGGTACAGTAAGAGTACAGGACAAGAACAAAACAAGTGACAATGAACTTGTTCAACATGCTTTTTATTCAGTTCATGATGACATTATGGGGGAATGAGAACAACCAAAAGATTTTGTCTAAGTGATTACATGGCTCTGATCACAAACAGGTCAAGTGACCCACAAACACTTCAGGTGACCACAAAAAGGTCAGGTGACAGTGGAATAGTGTGGGGGGGGGATTGTAACAAGGATGGAATTATGGCACAGTGTTATTATGAAAACAATAATGATTAAAGTTGAAAAACAAAAATTTTACTGAGAAAAATGTCTCTCTTTCATCCAAACATGTTTCCATCTCATTCAAAGCTCATTAAAAATGTTGGTTCAATGTTTTATTGAAGAGTGACAAGGAAGCAGACGGGACAACACAATGACATCTCTCACTACACATCTAGACCAGTTTGAAAATGGGGAAAAAATGTTTGTGGTTATTTGAAAAAAAAAAGTTTTGACTTACATCATATAGCAACCAATTCGACTTTTTTAAATAAAAAAAGTTAAAAAAAAAAACAAAACAAAAAACTATTATGTATTTCAAAGCTGCAAAGGTTAACTATAAACATATTTAAATACATTGCATAGGAATGATACATTGCAACTTGTATTACTTGTGGTAGCATTAAAACATGCTCTTGTTGAGACTACCAACAATAACAGAATGAGCAGTTCTTAAGTTGGTCACTGACAGAAAACTAACATTAAAGGTGCTTCATAAGACTAACACAACTAAAAGCAAAGATAAGGGAATGATACTCAAACCATTTAGACCAACCCTGCACCCAGACACTTCTGTACAAGCACACATACTTATTTTAACTAATGAGCTTAATACCTTCATTAGACAAACTTGAGAAATCAACTTCAGCCAAAATTGCTGAAATATTTTTGTGAAAAATTATAATACAATCTATTACTGTGATTAGCAAAGTCTGGACAATTTAGAGTTATAAACATGAAGATATTAACAAAACAAATTTGTAACAAAACTTCAACAGCTTAGGAGAAGAAACATCACAAGGTTGGATTCTCAGGGGGGAAACATCGCCAGTGCTAAGACTACACAAAACGTGACAAAGTGGTTGTTGGTAAAAGAAAATATTTGTATCTCTTAAATATTATGAGGGTACAACTTTTCTTGCAACCAAAGCTCCATTATCTCTTGAAAACCATTTCAGACAAATGTAAAAAGAACAGGAATCAAAGTGCAACATGGGATACACATGATGTCTGTACTGGTCTCACAAAGTCATTCAGTATAATACTGTAACACCAAACTTATTCATACAATATACTGGAGGACACTGGAGATAAATACATAGATGAAACACTTATACTGCATCATTAAACTTAAAGGCAAACTAAAAAATCTGAGGCCCAAACAAAAAAAAAAAAAAGAAAAAAAACTTCCACAATGAAGTTATTAGTTGTTTTTTTAAGTATCCATATAATAGCAATAATTATATGCCCAGAATAAAAATCTCAAAAGTTTCCCTTTCAGACCTTGTGATCTATAGGGCAGAAGATGTTAAGTTCATCAGTGTCTTTGGTCAAGACAACGACCAACCGCCTTTACTTTCCCAAACTTAAGTCAAATACCCATTAATGTTGGGTGAACTCAGGGGCGCCCTAAAAATCACAAAATTCAAAATCCCAGTTTTCCCCTACATTCAACCCCAGCATTCCAGGTTCGGAAGCTAAGCACTTAACATCATCTGCCCCATAGGTCATAAGGTGTGAAAGGGAAACTTTTGAATAAAAATCTGCATGTCAACAAAGATATTTAAATTTCAACTAAAACATTTGGTCCAAGGTTCTACAGATAATGAACCAATGAAAAAAAAAAAACAACAACAAAAATTAAAGCTTAAATTAATCTGCCATAATATAAATTATATATATAAATATTTTATTTTAAATTATCAATTTATTTATTTATATTATGAATTATATTACTTTACTTTTATTATTCATATTTACTATATATATATTTATATATATATATATTTACGAATGCATGCAACAAATTACTGTATGAAGTGAATGTGAAATATTTGCACAGCATAAAAAGCTGTCGTTTAGAAAAGTAAAAAAAAAATGACTCAAATATTTGTAGAAGAGCTGAGAGTTTAAAAGTTTATAAATACAAATGCTTAGTCCTTGAACTAATAAGGAAGAAAGAAAGTAAACAATGTGTGTTCAATTCCTGCGACAGAGTGATGCGACCAAGACTACACCAAGAATATCACAAAGACATTTGTTAGGCAGCCCAGATCACACAGCACTCAACATTTGGACATGAAACTCCCATTTATTCCATCACAACCATAGACCTACAGTTAAATATTTACATAGACCAATGTTCACAGTTACTGATCAAATCACTTGTTAACAGAATCAGAGTGTGTGGGAATAGAAAGTCATAATACAGTGGGCTAAAGAAGCTAACAAAGCTGATGCAAGCAGAATAAAACTAATCCACTGAAATTATAGACATTAGCTATATATAATGCAAACTGAATATATTTCATCATCATTATGTCATTTTATATTATTGCATGGACTTAATTAACTCTACTTAAAAGTTTGAGATATTCCTTTTGAAATAAAGATTATTATGCCAACCATGTTGCAGGGCAGCAGAGGAATGATCAAACTTTTGAAACTAGATAAACATTTCTAAATAGAAACCATAACAAAGTCTCAGTAAAACTGACATATTACTATCACACCACATAGCTTGGCGTTGCAGCAAAATGAAATTATTGACAGCAATTGTTCATTATGCCACTATGCTAGCTATATATCATTCGTTCATATATCACCTCACTTGTTTGCATATCACTGAAACAGAAGTCACAGCTCCAAAAATAAACAAACAAATGTGTGATCTAAACAAGTGGCCACAAGCAATGCAGATAAAGAGCATCAGCTTAAATTCTCAATATTCATAGTCATTCTTTCCTAGCATCTTTGTTCTGGGTTTTAAATATATGTGCCATGAATTCGGTAATAGTTCTCTGGATGTCCCTGTTGGAATCAAACTGCCACTAGGTTTTTCTAGTAAGAGTAAAGTGATATATGAGCGATAAATGATCAAATAGTCTTTAATGGATGTTAATGACATCTTTGCACTAACAATGTCAATAGACAAAAAGTGTACAAGCTCTGAGCATGGATTCTATGGTGCACTTAAATGTTTGTTTCTACAAAAGCTCAGTTGTGGTGGGAAAAAAAATAAATCAAAGAACTAAAAACATTCAGGAGCAGCTGCCTTATTTGAAACAATGGAAACAAAGACACAATGTTACGAGATAC
Source organism: Biomphalaria glabrata (assembly GCF_947242115.1). NCBI lineage: Eukaryota > Metazoa > Mollusca > Gastropoda > Planorbidae > Biomphalaria > Biomphalaria glabrata. The sequence goes on along the minus strand of NC_074715.1, from coordinate 47,616,767 downwards.
CAGACTAGGTGAACAAACTAAATTAGAATTTAAAAACCAAAAAAGAAATTTTCTAGCTTCAACAAAATACACAATTGTTTGCTACAGTACTTTCAACATATTATTTGTAGCAACAATGACAAGATGTCCTCAAACTATGCAGCACAGAGCCTCAGTGTTCTAAGTAGTGTGTGATTTGTTAAATACCCTGCTCTAATCTAAGCATGATCATGAGTTCCTAGGAGAAGTATTTTGCCCAGACTGTGATTCCGATGTATACCTTGTAAAGCCTGCCTATAAAACAACAATGTTCAGCTTGTGTGTAACAAACTTAACAAAGGACAAACTAGAAATCAACAAGAAGTCATAGTGCCTAAGTGAAAAATTAACAGAGGAATGATAACTTTATGGTAAACTAATATTGTGACCTCACAAACAAACTAGTCTATTTACACAATTCAAAAAAAAATAATTCAATATATATATATATATATATATATATATTACCATAGTTGAAATAACTGAGCCAAAAAAAATCATAATCACTCAAATCTAACCAAAGAAACAGACTAGCTGTACAGTTCATTGATTGACATAATCAAAAGTTACAGAGGCAGATAAAACAGATAAAAGGGAAATGCAACGTTCTGAAAAACGAGGAACAGATGACTGGATAGATATAAGAAGAATGCAAGTCTATCAACACTACACAACTTGATACATTTATTTCAAGAGATCAGTGTTCATTAGAAAAAAAATTATTTAGAATTAGTTTTTTTTAAAGATACAAAACTAGAAACAATCACCCAAAAAAAAACAACAACAATGAGCAGGGATTAAGTCAAATAATGTCAGGACATGGAATGATGAGTTTAACAAAAAAAAAAAAAGAATTTTTAATGTGTTGTGAAAAAACAATCTGATGTGAAAAAAAAACATACACATATGCATAATATTAATACAAAGAAAATTGTGGTTGATCTAGAAATACTTAACAGGAAAGACTAGTAAAGCAATCTCTCTCTCTCGCTTGACCATTCTACAATAAGGCTTTCATTAATAGCATGAAAAAAAACAACATTAAGTAACGAGAAGCACTTGTATATAAATTTTATCTTTATGTCCAAAGAAGGAATCTGAAAGCACTACAAAGAAACAATCACAGCACTAAAGTGTTCTATTAGACGAGTCCTCCACTTCTACAGTATCACACAACTCTCAGCAGGGGAATAACAATTTCCCCTCCACAAAAATATCTATTAGGAGGAATTTTAAAAATATATCAGTTGTAAAGACAACTATGTATCACTAAGGGAATATGACTTTAGTAAGGCTTGCTCATTATTACTTCTCTAAAATTAATACAAACATCAATGCACAAATTGCTCGACCTCTGACATTTTCCTCAAAGTATTTGCCTCCAAACCAGTGATGCCCAAAATCCGGCCCGTTGAAATGTCGGCACAAAGTGTAGTTAATCACCCTCACAAAAAAAAAAAAAGGTTGAAAGATGTATTTTTACCTACGTTAGGCCCTCATTCTTAACGAGTGTTAACGAGATGGAACTCTGAATGGAGTTTCTACCAGGAAAATCCAACAAATATTTACTTGTTTGTGAAACATGATACTATGCCAACATGTTTGTTTCATAAGAAAGGTGCGGCTGTTTAAAAAAAACAATATATAAATGGCATTATGAAACAAAGATAGGGGCATTCTTGATTTGGAGCCACAAATAAAAGATTGTTAAACTACGGGTACTAGACCCACAGGTTTCTAATCAGGTTAATTTTATTTCATTTTTGTATCTTTTTGTGACCCATGACACAAGTGTTTTTAAATTAAAATGGCCCGCAGGCCGAGTAGGGTTGGGCATCACTGATCCAAACTTGCACACACAAAAAGCATTATCTTTGACCCTGGTAACATTTAGATAGAAGAGTGTTGGACTGAAATTTGAATTTATAAATGGTGAATGTGTCACAACACAATCAAAGACTGCATTAGGACTTTCCTTTTCCATAACCATGGCAGAGAACAGCATTAAGTGTATAGACACAATTTCCACCCACTTATATAACATACAACAATTTATGCTTATCTTCTGCATTACAATGAAAATATGCATAATTGTAGTGTTAGTTTGGTTACCACAGTGAAAAGGTCAAAAACGCTCCAGTCAAGAGACTATAGAGGTTAAGTTCATGAGACACTCCTAAAAATGTACATATAATAAGCTTTACCAGAGTTGAGTCAATTTAAATGAGAATCCATTTTTCTATGCACAGTATAAGTGAAGGCACACTTTTAAAACTGTAGACCTAGCTAAAATCAGTTTTATCATGTTATAGTAAAGCTTGGCCATTATTTAATAAACAAGCTTGTTCCAAGCGCTCTTCTAATGATACATTGTTTTTATTTCATAGTTCTTGCTTTCACTGTCATATAATTGGTTCTACTGAACTGCAGCAGGCAAGCATTATTAAGCTGTTCATTTCTATTGGTGTGGGAGGGGCCAATGTGAGTAAAATACATTTCAAAAGAAACAAAAATTATATACAGAAATACAAATTATTTCACATTGTTTAAATTATATCCAACAGAGCTAGGTAATATTTAATGATGTCTAGTCACCTCTCTGAGGGGAGAGGGTCATTAGCCACAAACTGAAAAGGTTCATTCATCACTGCTGTTATGGGGCATCACTGCATAGTGAACTGGGTAGATCTCTTCTTGTCAAGTGAAACAGTCTGAGAGTCACACTAAACATTTAAACCGAAAGATATTGCTCTGGTGCAAGGAAACCAACAATGTTTATGTAACCTCCAAATTAGTGTTTAAAAAAAAATGAAACAATATTTAACAACAGCAGCTATGCATGTAGTTGCCATTTCGTTAACACAATTTTTAAATAGCCTTGAATGACTCAAGTGTCAAGATAATAAACAAAATGAAAACGAAGGCTTTTTAAAAAAAAAAAAACAACATATATTTATCTATAAACCCAGCTAACTTTAGGAGCAAAAGATGAAACGAATGGAATGGTATAAGTCTGTACAGTCTTTCACTAAACACAAAAGGAATGCAGAGAGCAGCAAACAATGGATGCAGCCCATAGACAGCAGCATGTCCCAAATCAAGGGGAAAAAAAAAAGACTGGAAGTTGAAAAAAGTTAGGAAGAGATCCCAACAAATTAATTTGCTAGCATGGCTTTGATGGACTTGGATGTTGTGACATCTTGTAAGTGTTTTGTGGTGTACCTGCAAAGAAACAAAAAGTTGGAGAATATTATCCTGGGTTTAGCATCAAATCAAATAGATAAGCAAAGACAAATCAGGTTCAAAGTGGCTACAAAGAAATGTATTTATCGTTTTGATTATAAATATAGCTTGAAAAGGGGAAAAAAAAAAAAAAAGGAATTTTATGTCTAATCATTTTCCAGGACAAGAAAATGTACTATTTACTTTTTAAAGTTAAAGCATATTTTAAGGATCAATTAAAAAAAAAAATGTAATGCCTTGCCTTAGTGCATTCAGTAATGACTCAACCTTTGATCTTTCTTGTTCTTTCAGGAGCTTTATTGTGCTTTTCATCTGGTCATTACAAAAATAATTACTAAGACGTCATAACAAAAAACTTAAGTAAACTAATTCTAGGTACTCTTAAAAATGCATGTTTTTATTTTCATACATTAACATTTAAACAAAACAATATTTTGGCCAAGCTTTTCTTTGTTTAAGTGGATGGTATGTACAAGAGTCAAAGTGTCGTGACAAGACAAAAAAAAAAGGCCTCTCTACCTCTATGCTGGATGTTTTGGCAAACGCTCCTACTGGATGAACATGATCATAAAGAATGATCACACCCACCATCACCCGAAGACAAAATAATCTTGTCTCTTCTTTCAGCCTCTGGCTGTGTTCCCTGAAACATAAGACATCATGACTGATTATATTGTAGAGTCTGGAATTTTATGAATACAACATAGCTTTAAAAAAGAAAAAAATTTTTTTTTTTTAAAGAAAACACCTCCATTATTACACTTCAATATAATAAAATAATTTTTTAAAAGTTTGGTTGAATTCGGGTATCGAACCTGTGACACTGTCATCTGCTAGTACTACCTTATTTTCTGAATTGGCCAGCAAGGAAGACATATATGTATATATAAGTTTATGTGATTATTTATTGGTATGTTCATTATATGGTCAACTAGATATAATGCTAGACATAAAGTTCTGATTTAGAACTCTTAAGATCTAGACTAGATCTTCTTCTAGATCTACAATTTAGATGTAGTCTATATTAGATTTACGTAAAAATATAAGCAACGGTTACAAACTTCAATAAAATTGAAGCTACTTTAAATTTACTCAGTAATAAAGTAATACGGCTGACTATGCCATGTTGGCTAGAGACCTAGATATAGTCTCCAGCCAAATTTTCATTTGTTTATTTTTTAATTGAAAAATTATAACTGTCAAACTAGAGTTTTCCCCTTTTCTCAGCGATATACATTAACTATTAAATTATTTAGAAAACCATTAGAGCTGTTTTTGAGATCAGCATCCAGGTTCCATGAAGGTCTGACTTGAATAGAGGTATTATAAAAAAAGAAAAAAAAAAAGTGGGTGGGTGAAAGGGGAGTGCAAAAGTTGATCACAACAAAAGAAAGTCTGAAGCAAATAGGACCCTTTAAAATAGTTAACTTACGGATTCTCAATCATAACTCGACAAAGTTTAGCCATCATGCTTAGGCAATCTGTGGTTTGTTCTACTGGCAGGTCTTTATGCTAAGACAAAGAAAGGAAAAGCATGTAAATAGATTGAGCTACATGTAAACAGTTTTATTGACATGAAAATACAAATTTTAATCCAATAAGCCCTAACAAACTAAACAGAAGATCAACCAGCCTGTTCAGAGAAAAATTATACAAGTACCCCCTACCCCCCAAACTTCTAGGGAACTTTTTAAAAACTAGTTTCTAGTGAAAGATTACAAGCAAAAATATCAATCATGATAATTCCTTTTATCTGCAAGGGATATAGAATAAGAATGTGACATGGGGGGTGAGGGGGGGGGGGGGGCACTAAAACTTTATTAGAATATTCAAATTTGATTAAGACAGTTCTCCAGTTACTAAATGTGCATTTTAGTATATTTAAAAAAAAAACATGGCTTAGTACAATGTATAGTCCAGCCTGTGTTTACTTACTTGAGTTACAAACTTTGCTGTGACATCACTGAGAGACTTGAGCATGGGAGTGGCTTGAGCATAAAACAATGACATTCTATTGGCTAGTTCATTAGACACATGCTCCTCCCCTGCCTGAATCTCATCCTGATAGAAACAAAAACAAATGTAATAATGATGTCCACTGAGTCTAGTTCAGTTGCCCAAGGCATGCATAAGCTGCAAGTTTTTGGACATCTCCCACCTGAACTATTCAAATACTCTGAGGTCTGTGTCACAACTGTCTCGATTGTAAAGCAAATGATGTTTTGACAAAATAGTTCCATTTTATTAAATTAGACACATGATCACAAGAAGTTATTTAAAAAGATTTACAACAGAATATATACAAGAACCCAAAATTAAGTTGCCAACTTGAGAACTTAAGGTTTGGAACCACTCTGTCCTGTAGCTAGACAGAAGGCTTTTAATAAAAAAAAATCAAACAGACAAATGGCTTCTGCTGTGCTAGCAAAGTTAAAGGTCTATAATTTCATTGTATTTCTCAAAATGCCATTGCAGGACAATAAAATATTGCTATTGGCTTTTGAAAGAAGCCTTCACTTTAAGTAATAATTGTAACGTTCATAGAAATGTTATGAAAGTTAGAGACACCTGATAATGGAAATACATTTTCTTTATGAAAACACACACACAAAAAAAAGATAAGACAAAAGCCATCAAAATTTCCATCAGTATCTTCAAAAAAAAAAAAAAAAAAAATTAAAATGTTTGTTTTTTCTAAAAAAAAAAAAACAACAACAACATGCAACAAAGGAAAAACAAAGCCTAAAAATCTATAGATATATTTAATATTTGGTTCCTGTTCCTAAAAAGTTTTCCTAGTTAATATTTTTCATGCTCAGAATTGAATGCGGACTTGGAAGAATGAACAAAACTCACTATACTACAACAATTTTGGATTAATGGGAAGTGGGTACTTTAAAAAGGTAAACTGATACAAGAAATAAACTTAGTAATAGCTTGAAAATAGTTGGCCTTAATACAGCTATTCAAACTGGACAAGGAGAGTGAAGAGATGACAAAGTACTTGAGAGTTTCCTCCCCATTCCATACTCCCAACACAGAGAGTGCGTCACACCACTTAGGAGCAGAAGCAGTTGCTGGGAAAACCACAAGCAAGGAAATCTGATTACCAAAGTATCAGGATTATGAGCTGACTTCTGAAGGTCTTGCACAGAGTTTTGTAATTGTGTGACAATGATTAACTTCCCTGTGTTCCCTCACAACCATAAGGAGGATGTGATATAGAACATTTCCAGTCCATTCACTCAACAAAGGAGATAATTAAACACAACACCAAGGGAATGGGTATTAATACTATAAATACATATAATCATGTTTTAGAAAAGACAAAATCTGAAAAATAGTTTTTCTAAACAAAATATTATAGACTTTACATGCTGTGTATTGTCATAACATTAAATACTATTAGCCAATGCTTTTGTTAGAATTTTTAATGAAAGAGAATCATTACAGGTGCAATAAATAATCAAAATTAATTATTAATTCAGCATAGCAATGGTGCAACCTGCTAAAAAGACAAGACAAAGTATCGAAAGTTTAATTATACCCCATACATCTCTACTTGACCCAATTAAAAAAAAAAAATCTACAATCTACTTTACTAAATGGGATATACCTAAACACCACATATGTTGTTTGGTCTTAATCAGTGACTGTACTTCATTGTCAAGATCATTATTTCTAAAACTAATGAAATGAGTACACTATATTTAGTCTTGTTACAGCTTCTATTATTATCTATATAGTTCTCTAAGACTAAGACTGCTTTATTGATCCTTACGGAAATTTGTTGTGATTAAACTTAGTTTCGCTCTACGCCTAGGTGTCCCTGGGTTCAGCTGTAGTTACATAAAAAAATTAAAACAACTCAATCAAAACAAAGAAACTTCACATGCTGGTCTCCCTCAAGTCTGACAACTAACACACTTCCGGTCATTTGCGCAATGTACAAATAAATTATACACACATACAGGCATTCATCCATAAAAAGTCTAATCCTGTTTGGGTGTAAATGTGATGGGAAGTATATGTATAAGAAACAAACTAGAAATGTCTTCTTCTTAAGTGACTTCAAAGAAATGCGGTTGACAAACAAAGCTCAGTACCTCATTGGCCATTTTCCGTCTGCTTAATGTTCTTCTGTAGTAGCTAAAATCATTCTGTATGGCAGGTGTCGTCATCTGAAAGTAATGCAAGAATTATTTTAAACTATATTTATATTTATATTTCATATACAGGGGCGTAGCTAGGAATTTTCCATCATTTGGGGGTTTGAGGGGGGCTGGACCTCTTTGGGGGCCCCTGTATTTTGCGTAATATTTAATATTTAATGTAAAAAACAATCATTTGATGGGTATTTTCAAGTTCACCCCCTCATCCCCCCACCCTAGCAATGCTACTGACATATACAGAATATAAAACACATCTGTTCTGCAATATATATATATATATTTATTTATTTATAAATATATAAATTGTTGCTACTGATCTAGTGATGCCAGTCAGGGTAGAAATGTGTGTGATAAGCCGTCAATGTAAAAATCAAATGTGATATGGTCATGAGTCATGTGATGATCTCAAGAAAGGACTGTTTTTTAGAAGGCTTTGGGGAAACCAAAAAACAAAAGTGGGTGAAGGTCAAGTCAGTTTGAGACAGTTGAGGACTGGCAGAGTTAAGACTAGACAGATATTCAAGTGCAAGTAGAGTACAGTGATTATAGTCAGATATTTTGTACTGCCAATTGTAAAGCAGTTGATTGTTTATTATTACTCTCATTAAAGTGTCTCTTTCTTAGCAGGTCAGGTTTATGAGTTAGTTATATCATTTTGTCCTGTTTATTGAGAATTGTAGCAATATTTAAATCCCCCACATTACAATTAAGACTTTAATCATTGGATCTAAATGTGACAGGAGAAAACAATGATTCACTAATTAATAAAGTTCCCCTTTCTGACCTTGTGATCTATAGGGCAGATGATGTTAAAGTCATCTGTTTCTTCGGCCAATGGCTAACAAGGGTTTCATATGGCCAGCACAATGACCAACAGTCTTTACTTCCCCCAATGTAAGTCAAGTCAAGTACTCATTAGAGTAGAGTGGACTCAGGGGAGCCCTAAAAAATCCCAAGCGCTTAACCACTCAGACTACACAACTAGTTAATAGCACATACACATTTAGTCCTAGAAATGTGTCCCAAAAAATTTAAAAAAAAAAAGTTAAAAATGCTATGTCTAATAACCGCAAACTGACCTTAAGGTCATCAAATTTTAAAACAAAATCTAAAATTTCTGCAAACTGTTTAAACAAAGCTTGTTGTTGTTCCAGGTGTTCCTTCGGAGCAAGATCCTCAGAACACAGTTCTCCTAGTAACTCTGGTATAACACGCTCTACAAAGAAACATTAACAACTGTCATGTTTATATAAAATATTAATAATTAAAAATCAAAACATAAACGAAAATTTTTTAATGCTCAACGAGATTCTCAAATTGTGCATTATAATATTTAGACATTGTTAATTTGTTTACAGATTCATCATATCCAACTGAGATGAAGGGACAAACATACATGATCAGATTTAGAATACTTAAATGTGACATCTTTAGCTTTAAATTCTTAAGAGTGTTTCATGTCTTCGCTAATCAGTGTTCAAGGTCTCTATGGTTGTTGTTTAAGAGACAATGCAGTAAGAACAAAACTGTGTTTATAAAAAAAAAAAAAAAAAATGCTTGTTAACGGCATACGTGAATGGTGTATATTAATAGTATGGGTTTCGCCAAGGGGAGGAGAACTGGGTTGTGCGTTAGAGCAAGCGAAAACTGTGCTTTGCATTCTTTTTGATTGACCCAAATCAGCAGAATGCCTTTTCAACAATTAGGAAGCCACACGCTTTTAACCTGTATGGTGACATGCATTGCCCACAACTATAAGGGTTTAAGTCGATGGCTTTCAAGCTCTCGTGCGCTTGAAGTTTGATTATGACGATTGCTATGAATCATGGATATGCTAATTAAATTCAAATTGGAGAAAAATTTAATAAAAAAAAAAACATTTCTGGTTTAACAAATTACATACCTAGTTCTAATGAGAACTCAAAAAAAGTTCTTAACTTAGAAACAAGAGGTGTGACAGATTGCCAGGCTCTGTCTTGTAAGTCCTCTTGTTTTGGATTGGATATTGCCTGAAACATAGGAGGAATGTTAACAAGTAAAACATTTTTATTTGAACAAAACAATTTTTATTTTGGTTTTATTTGATCTTTCTACTCATACAAATCACAACAGGTGATTCAAATTCATACCTCCACCTACCAAGTTTCTCATTCAGACACTAATCTATTTACATTTAACTACTCACCATTCTTATTTCCTCCGTCGCACCAGTGTAATTTTGTAATTCTCGTAGGACTTCTTGCGATGATTCTAATACAGTTTTGACAAGCTGCCAGACACGGCGTTCTGAATCTGTTGGCTCAACATCTATTAATATATACAAAACAATTACATTAGTAAGAACAAAAGCTAGCTAGTGGTTTAAGAAATAAATATTATATTAATAAGCACAGCATATTTCTATTTAAAACTTACTTTCAAAGTCAACAAAAAGATTGTCTGATTGCCGTGAAGCATTCTGGTTGTTCAACAAAATGCGCAGCAAATTTCCCATGTTAACTGGAAATAAACACAATAAAATCAAACTTATGTAGCATAACATATTTACAAAATTAAAGGGACACTAAGAAATGTGTGCACCTAATGTTTACTTCAAAAGTAGACTAAACCAGGGGTCGGCAGCCTTTTGAGTCAAAAGAGCCAAAAATTACAATTAGCAAAATTTCAACGTTTTTAAAGAACCACAATTTTTTCTTTCTTTCAAACAATAAATAGTACTCGCATAAATAAAGTTTTTCCATTAAAAAAATGAATCTATTTATATTTATTCATAAAAAAATATCTAATTAACTTTACTTTTTAAATCGACCAATTGCATGTCTAGACATCTAGTTTCAATTCCAAATGGCTCAATGTGGATTTGGTAACTATTTGTGTAGAGAGGATTTTGTTTAAATGCAACAATTGTTTTGTTTGTTTTGAATTGCTCAAATCTGTCAGCAAATTTATCTTTAATTTTTCTTTATAACTGTGCTGAAGTAACTTGTGTCAACAGTTGCACTAGTTTAATCGCAATATTGCTTTACAAGTTGAAAATGAAGTAACTGACCGCTCTGAATATCTTCTGCAAAAATAATAAATTTTATCTTCAAAACAAACCAATTCTTCTAACAAAACATAAACTGTGTTTTCCTTTCCTAGCAGTTTTAGATTCAGATCATTTAATTTCACTGTAATTTCACTATAAAGTATAACGCTTGCAACCATTTGTCGTTCTCTAATTCAGGGTGATTAATGCCTTTTTCATTTAGGACAATGACTTTGTCTGCACGATTTGCTGGTAAATATTCAGGTCGCACCTTACCTTTAGAACGCCATTGTACTTTATTGCTAAGAAGGAGGTCAAAATACTGAGTCTCCATTTCGTTAAGAATTCTTCTAACCGACGATGGTAGAGTGCTTTTGACAAGATGCTGTTAACAATCATGATTACAAATTCATGATCTCAACTAGTTTGGCCGAAAATGTTTGGGCACAAAGCGCTTTTTGATGTATTATGCAGAGAAATGTAAGAATTTTGTGGGTTTTTTTAGCGCCAGAGAATCGTAGTTGCTATTTATTTTTTCCCTGTCATACTTCAGGCTCCATCAGTTGCTACTGAAACGATTTTATTATATCAATTATATTGTCTTCAATGTATTTTCGCACGACATTAGTTGCATCTTCTCCTCTAGTTTGTCAAGAATCCTAGAAGTTCTTCTTTTGGACTTTGGGAAGACATATATCTGACAACAAAGCCAACTAGTGCTGTGTCTTTTATGCCTCAAGAATCATCTATATCGCATGATAAGGCAGAAAAAAAGTTAAATATCTTCTACCTGCAAATATGTTACATTTCAAGACATGGGGGAGGGTTGTGCTGATAAGCAAGTACAAGCGGCTGAGAGATAGAATTGGTGCCTAATACTCGTTAATCGAATCAGAATGATTTTTTCAATGTTCTTTTTCTTTTGATACAATAAATAATATTTTCACATGGAATTAAAGAGCAGCAGCTTAACATCCGCATGTGGCTCGCAAGCCGCTGGTTGCTGACCCCTGGACTAAACCATGCAAACTTACTTATAAAGATTATATAAAAAAAAATAAAAACAAGTGGTAGCATTGCTATCATTTGGCCACAAAAACCTAGAAAAATGTTTTCACAAGTTTATACTTTAAGTTCTAATTTATTAGAAAAAATTGGTCTATAAATTGTAAAAATATAATGTATACCTATATAATAATATATAGTGATAAAATAGTATGGCATTAGGAATTTCTTAAGTGATGTGATGGTAGATTAAGAACATTAAGCAAGTTAGCTAGCTTATTAATGGGAGACTATATATTTATACATCTTAGAGCAAGACTGGGCCATTTTTTGTGTGAATTAAATAGTTGAAGTTTAAGTAGTGGTCCTTTACTTAGTTCCATGTTGGTAATGTTTGATTAGCATTTTTATACAATAACTATAGTCATCACCATTACAACTAGCAAGATGGCATGCAATTTCATCGTCAACATAATCATTATTAACAACAAAGAAACAATATATCCCTCTAGAGCAGATAAGGCAAAAATGATGCCTGAGTTTATCTTTATAGTGCTTTTGGGTGGCACCTTGTTACTCTGTCCTCCTTTAAGCTCACCAAACAAGATTACTTTTGGCATGTAGAGTTGGTCCCCATGCAAGGTAAAGGTCCTTACTTGAATAGTAAGTAATGCTTCTAATACTTCCACCCCTGCCTCTAGCACAAGATGGTTATTTGCATTATGGAGTGAAGGCACCTTTGATGGAAGTGTTCAAGGAGCCTTAGATGCCTTCTATAGAACACAAGGGTCCCAGAGCCTTACAAAAGTGTGGTGAGAACCACACAGCATTGATTTTTGTTTGGTAGATGAAGAGACCTATTCTACCATACTCTCAGGTGGAGGTGACCAAAAGAGTTGGCCTTAGCTGGATGGTTGTCTATTTCTATTTCTTGTTTGACAAAATTATAAGCATAAAAAAACATCCTCTTCTTCATGATTTTAACATTTTACTATCACAAAGAAGATATAAGACACTGATCACAAAAACAAGTAGACACTAAAACTCTTTTGTTCCTTTGGCAATTAAATCATTGAACAATATGTAGCTTACTGCTGTAAATTTTGCAACTAATGTTAAAGAGAAACTGGGGTATGAACATATATCTAATCTTGTGTGCTATCGTACAAATGTTTGCTCTAATTATGTATTGTTTTTCGTATTACACAATTGTAAAACAAATTTACTCACGGATAATAAAGATTATTATTGGAGGTGGCCACTCACATTTGATTTATGGACTATGGAGCTGTGTTGGTTCAGTTTGGGAGCATTTCGAATATGAAAACATAAAGGTTGATATACAGACCAAAGGAGGCATCAGCCTCTGCTAATTCATTAATAGTTACTAATAATCGGTGTATGCAATAATGGTGCAATCATCAGCATATAGAACCTCAGTAGCTATTATCACTTAAATTTTTAGTTCGGGAGAGCAAGCGCCATCATTTAACTATGCTGTAGAACTTGATGTGGAAGCCCTCCTTTTATTTAGCATTGTTCCAAAGAATATTGTAAAGGCTTTGTTTGATTATTTTATAGTTTCATCAATATGGGGATTCCATGATAGTTTTTCATTTATAATAGCACCTAGGTATTTTGCCCTTTTAGTCTGTGTTACTGATTTACCATGAATAAGATAAGTGGAATTCATTTGTTTTAGTTTTTTTTTTGTTACTCTTAATAACTGACATTTTTCTGGATGGAAAGACATGCTCCTATTTGATTCCCATTTCTGTAATTCATCTAATTCTCTTAGTAAAATTTCTGTATCTTGTGTTGTTTTATTGTTCTATAAACTATCATTATTATGCAATCGGATCATCTGCTCTGACTTTTGTTCCTGAACTAATGCATTTGGTAAATCGTATAGACCTCTATGTAAATTAAAAATAGTAGTGGACCTAAGACTGTTCCTTGCGGTACACCTGAGTTTACTGTCAATGGTGTTGATTTAGAGTATTTTACTAAATTTTAGAGCCATTTATGATTTAATTATTATTACAGTTTGTTCTCTCCCTAGGCCCTAGTATCACTATCACTACTTTCAGCCTATCAGGGAATCAGATTCAGACATACACATAGTCAGAAAATCTAGACCTAGAGGCTAGAGCCTAGAGTTTGAGAGTAAGAGACCAGCTAGACTGAATTGCTAGACTGTAAAATGTAAAAATGTTGTAAAATGTTTTACATGTTTCGGATGTTCCTTCAGAGTTGAAGATAATTACTTCCTAGTCCAAACCTCCCGCAGGACGACGGGGGATGGGAGCGGGCAGGGTTTGAACCCGGGACCATCGATAAATCTGAACGACAGTCCAGCGTGCAAACCGCACGACCAGGCAGCCATCGAACTGTTACTGTTCGACTAGAACTAGAATAATCTATATTCTATATTATAATTTAGATCTATATTGATTTAATTGATAATGATATTGGTTTTATTTTACTTTACTTTAAGGTTAATAAATAATAAAATTGAGTTGAGCATAAAAAATATAAACAAGGAAGCTAAATTAACACAAACGATAACAGGATATTGAAGTGCCTTAAAAAAGCATAAAACAAATAACGGTCTATAGAGAGGTTTAATTAAAAGATAATTTCTACAGTTTTATTAGTCTTTATTATAATGCCCACCCGAAAAAACAAACTCTTACCTGTAGTGTTGTGGGACGACTTCCTACTTGACAGATTAGTTGAACTTGTCAGCCATTTGGGCTTACTAAGGTTTTTATTTCCGGGTTATAAATCTAAATGTAGACTTACAATTATATAAATGAAACAATTAGATTTGAATCCATTAAAGTATACTATTCTTATTATTAGTATTACTTATAATTGTTAAAAAAACAAATTTATTTAGAAATAATATCGCTAGAATTAGATATAGATCTATATTTAGAGTTTAGTAGATCTAGATACATCTAATTTATTCGACTATCATCTTATAGATTCATTTTAAGAAGCGACAATCCAGCTTTTCGATAGATCCACGTGTGACTAAAAATAGAATAAGCTGCTTTATCGTCTGCTGCCTTGGAGATTTCAGCGTCCTGCGTCTGCAGCTGCTTGTATGAATTCTAGACTAGATCTTGATTATATTAAGTGAAAGTGATAAAGTATAGGAGATCTAGATATCTAGATTTAGTTTTCTTCACTCATAACAGCTGAAAATATTTTTTTTTAATTCTGAAAATGCTAGGTCTTGTTTGACAAGTCTTGACAATCTAGATTAGATTGCCTGGAAAACCAACGTTTGAGTTTGAATTTGAATGACTTAGACTTGCCTAAGAGTAGTAAGACTAAGACAGTAAGAAGCCTAAGTCTAAATTGACACCAGACTTATATAACTTTAAATAAGGAGTCTAAGTCAGTCAGTCTAAGGCTTTTAGCAGAGATATCATCTGATATGCCATTGCAATGCTACAGCATTGCATGAATCTGTGTCTCACTCAGTGTGTGACACTGTGACTATTAGTAGTTACTAAGTTACTAGATCTAAGTAGTATTACTATTAGATCTATTATTATAACAATGTAACAAACAACAAACATTGAAACATGTTACATGCATGTCATCCATGACTAGGTAGATCTAGATCTAAATTGACACATGAAATGCATAGGACGTATTTTAAAAAAAAAAAAAAAAATGTGCAACTTCTGCTCAGATTAGATTCCAGCTCTAGACTCAAGGAAAATTTAAAATCTTGCTAGATCTAGAAATCTAGACTCTATCTCTATGGACTCGAGCTGCTAGATAATCATTTATAATATACTCAAACAATCTGGAGTATGTCCTTTTCCAGTTATGCAATAATGGTGTTGAGGCAGCCTTCAGTTTCTGTTGTCAGTTAAAAACTAGATCTAATGGTTTGTTCACATCTTGACTGCTTTTGTCAGAATCACTGTGCAGTGTACTTCCACTTAGATCTAGATTTTAGATCTAGACCTATTTAGGAACATCACTTTCATGATAGTTAAGAGGATAATACTGAGGCTCAAATCTAACTTTTTTGGTTTACTTGTTTGCCACAGAGATTGATATGCTGTGGGTATCAGTAGTATAGCATTATTTGTTAGGTCCTTTCTAAATGGCTCTAAGCCAGCATTTTACAAGCTGTGTGACATGTTCCCACTAGAATCATTCTACCTCATTTTATGCAACTTTATTTGACCTGTATTTTTCTATTATGGATATTTTAGTGAGATGTATAGTATACTGTAGATGCAGGAGAAGGGATTTCTGAAACTCAGAATACATGAAACACTTGGAGCAGCACCTCCTAAACCCACTGAGGGAGTTTGCAGCCCTTATCCCCACCACAACCTTAACTGTCAAGGGGAGAGGCGCATGAGTGTACATTTTTGGTATGGGAGCCTTGCTAATAAAAATTTAAGAAACATTGCTCAAATTTTCTGAAGGGCTTGATGTAGAAGTGGCATAGCCATTTTCATTCATCTCATCCACTATAATGAAAGTGGACCAATTATTTGTCCCTTAGGCCTACCTGTCAAAGGCAATTTTATGATAGAGGTTTCAAAATATTTCAGGTTTGTCTGTTATATCATATGCTACTGACTTAAGAAACTGTGATCTAATCAAGAAATGTTACAATCTGTAGATCTTATTTTGTGAGTTTCCCATTGATTTGAAAATAATTTTATTTTTTTAAATTATAAACACAGATCAATTACTTCAAACAGATTCACAGAAATATATATTAATATATTAGACAATGATGGGAATAGATGATGCTATGAAATGGCAAAGAAGGAACACAGTTTTCTAAAATCACAACCAGCATCAGGACATTTTACAATTCCAAAATCCCTGAAAAGATGGCATCCGGAATCAGTTGAAAGTGAAGGTTCCTATTTAAAAAGAAAATATAAGAAGATTGATTCAAAGATTAATCCTCATTTTGCTCATTTATATGAAAATCTACATTTATTTCCAAAATGCTATAAACATTGTCAGGATAGAAATCTTGTAAAATTATGGTTGCAAACAAAATTGAGACAAAGACTTGAGAGACCAATTACATTAACAAATTATTTGTCACCTCTTTTTCCTTTCAAAATATACTTAAAGCCAGTTCCTACAAGTTACACATGGCTCTTAAATGCTATAAAATGCATACATGTTTTATTAAATAGAGGAAAATGTCATTTGATTGATAAAACAGAAATTCAATGTGAAAATATAATCGATACTGATGTCTTTGCATTACAATATAAATCAGATTTTTTTGCAGTAAACCTTTATGAGCATGACTCTAACAGAAAATTCTTTACTGATCCCTATGTTTGTGTTAGAAATAGCTCATTCATTTCATCAATAGATTATCTAATGCATTTATATCATGGTATACAGGGAAATGTTAAAAAATATGATGCAAATATTGATGGACTTGAAGACGTTTGTGAAGAGAAGGCTTTTATTGGTAGTAACTCAGAAGAAGCCAGACAAAAAGATCATGAGATGTTCCAGAATACAACTAAAAATTGTGCTTCTAGCAAATATGATGGGTCATTTAACAGAGATATGAAAAATCATGAAAAGACTTTGTCCTCAAGGTTTAAAAAATGTTCTCAACAAAAGTTTGCCAATGATTCTGACAATTTATTAGTTTTACTGAACTATGATTTTTCAAATGTTACTAATAATATTTCATCAAATGGCAACAGGAACTCAAAAGATTCTGTACCTAATAAAAATATTGTGAAACTAACTAGGAATCAGTTAGAACCAAAAAGTGTCACTTCTCCAATAGTGAAATTTAATTTAGATTATGATAAGATTTCTGGAACATCTGAAATGCTATTAAGCAATATGTTTTCATGCCATGAACTAAATAAGTGTAAAGAAATATTTAGTGATCACAATTTAGAAGCTATCATAAATGACAGTAGTGAAAAGCATTTAGCAGTTGCTGATACTGGCCAAAGCAGAATGGTTAGTTCAACTAATTTAACTACTTGTCCAAAGGAGGAAACATACACAGATTTCACTGATGCCTCAGAATCTTATAAAGAATCTGGCCTAAACAATTTGTATACAACTTCACTTCGTAATAATAATAAAAAAACAAAAGTTATGCCTCAAGTTTTTACCATCGAAGCTGTATCTGAAAACAAGGAAACAATACTAGACAGTTTTGTGAATCATGACAGCTCATGTGAATCAGAACATGTTGTTCCTGATATAAGCATTTCTGAAATGGTGGAAACATCAAGATCTATGTATGAAGAGGGCATCAGTATGAAAGGTAAATAAAACAACATTTTATTGCTATAAAAAAATATGGTTAAGAAATGGGAACTTTGTTGGCAAGCAGAAGTATTTAACTTATGTAAAGTAAGTAACATTATTGTGATAACCAATAAATGCCATAAAAAACTAAATGTTTCAACACTTATTAATGGGTCAGGCTTTCAAAGTTTTGTCTTTCTGTAATATTGAGTGATCTCAGAAGTAATTCTCAGCCTTCACTGGGGCCATATTCATTTGGACACCTGGCAATGCAGGTGACATGACACCCTCTATTTATTGTTAGAGACATGCAAAGATTGGCAACATTTGAGCAACAGGCTTGTAGTGTACATAATTAGGCTACTTACTCATATTGCATTTAAAGATTCTTTCAGCATAAATAACTATTTTAATAACTTTTAATTCAAATTGGACTAATGTAAACTTATCTTAGTTGATTTTCATTCTTTTGCACTAAAATCTTTTTTTTATACTCCATTCCAATTTATGAAGTCTGCACCTTAATTTTTTAATTTAGTTTTAGAAATGTTTCAGTAAATGAGAAGAAATATAGTATTTATTTGCTAAAAATAATGTGTACGACCATAGTTTTAAGTTAAGATTGTGCCATTAATAAATATATATTTCAGGATTTGAAGAGAATTCAAAGACAGTTTTTCAATGGATTCCTAAATCATTAGAGTTAACAGGTACTTTGTTAAGAAACATTTTAAAATTTTTTTATCTAACTGAAAGAATTATTGGTCTAAACATGTGTCTAGACTTCTCTCTTAAAAGTCATTCATCTTAATTGTGTTATTTATTTTTATTTGACTTACTAGTTTAGATTAAAAGGCATTCCTAAAAAAGATTCTTTGAATAAAAATAATAGAAACAAATCACTCCAGTGGAACAGCAGAATTATTCTATACACGTGGTGCTTTTAACAATCTTAATTTTATCAATTGATATGGTGTACTTTTAAAATTATTGCTTTATTTTATATACCAAGTAGCAAATAAATCAAAATACATTTAAAAAAATTAATGCTAAAAAATTGTGCTTCTTCTAGATCTTTCAAGTGGTGATCAGTTCAGCTATCCATCTGGTCAGATGTGTAGCAGACCCCTTCGACTTGGTCTGTCAAAAAAGCAAAAAGTAAAACATCTCCATAAAAAATGAAATGTAAGACTTCGTAAATAAAAAATTTGACTGTTTATGTCAGGAACACAATGTGAAATAAATTTAAAATAAATGAATACGATGATGTAATATATGTATTATACTTATTGAACAATTGTTTTAATGTTTCATTTTAATTTTTATGTATTCAGTTTTTTAAAAAGTCAAATAATGTTGACTGTTGCCTGGGCTAATCTGTGATAACTTGTAAAATATATTTTTTTGTTATAATGTTCTTATTTAATTTTATTACTGTTTGGTGTAAATAGGGTTTAAATAGAAGAAAATCTCAATCTGCATGATAGTCTGAAAACAGTTAACACTTTAATTTAATTCATTATAAAATAAATAGTATTTTTGAATTGTGTTGCATAGTTAATTCATATTCATAGTTGCTTCATTCAAGCAATGCTATTATTATTTCAAACAGTATGTAAAAATACATTTACAACAATGTTACTGATTTTCAATGTATTGATGTCTTGATTTTTAAAATCTGTTGTGCATTTACATCTAGCTTTAATGTGTTGTGTGCCTTACTATGACTTATTAGAAACTGTATAACTGTGAATATTGTTGCATGTTGAATTTCAATATTTTAGATTTATAATTTAAGTTAGCCAGTATTTCAATTGTTGTATTTACCTTTCAAACTAGTTCATTAAAGTTTTTTTTTTTTTTTTGTGTGTTTTCAAAAAGTAACTCTGAATATGCATGTATTTAATCTGCATCATGTTTATTACTAATACATAAAACAAAAACAAAAAATGGAATTTATACACCACTTATTACACTACCATACTTGTCAAATGTCATGGTCAATGACAAAACAAAAAAATTGCTTTAAAAATGTTTAAATCTCCACAATTTTATACTGGTAGTTTTTTTTTAAATATTACATATCATTGCTATAGTTGTCTTTTCTGTATTATATTTACAAAGTGAATAGCCATAAAAATTGATGTTAAAATCTAATTTGACATTATTTGAAGTACAACATTTCCTTTTGTTGGGAACATCAGTTATCATATATTAATAGTATATTTAATTAGAAACAAAATGTCTCACAGTTGAAGCTCAACTTATCAAAATTAAATATAAAGTTACACTAACTGATTCCTCAACAAAACATTTTAAATCAGAAATTGCTGTCTTGCAATACTAGTGTTTCAAAAGCCATTTTACATTTATTCACATCACACTAGAAGGTAAATATAATAAAAAAAAAAAATTAATGTTAATGATTATGTAGAAAAAATTAATTATGTTCCATTCGCATACTTGACACAATGAAGAATCAAAAGCAAAATAATGTAAATTAATTTACAATAACAATGAAAGACATGTCACTACAAAAACATCAAAACCAGAGTAATAAAGAATTGGCCTTGATGTTGTTAATTTACCTAATAAGTAAACACTTTACATTTGCATGTTATTGCATATCACAATAGTTTCTCATCACTCATCTATTCACTCATTATATATGTACATGATGTTATTAATTATTAAAACATGTTGCAATTATTGACAAGCTTAGAAATAGATTGATGCTCATATCAATGAAATACTTAAATAAAGTAGCAGGTAGTTGCTTGTATTAAGCTTGTTACACATCTCTTAACAAATAATAAGAAATAGTGATACTGAGTAAAACAAAATTCAATTATTCATTGCTTTAAATAAGGGAGTATTTTTAAAAATATATTTAATTCCCTAAAATATCTTTTTCTAAAAATTTAATGTATAATGTAACTTAAATATTTTAAAACTTTAAGCAAAAAGTATAACAGCTCTTCTTTCTATTGTTATAATTAATATGATTATATCCTGTTAAAAATTCAAGTTGATATTATCAATATAAATAATCAATATCTTGAACTGAAATGTTAATAATAGATAATATTTACTATTTAGTCCCATTTGATATGAGACCTATTTCATTTCTATGCTGAGCAGGAACAGGAGGCGTGAATGCCACAAGTCCCATCAGAAGAGATAAAATTAAAATTATCTAACATAGAAAAAAAAACAACAAAGCATTATACTTTTTACCATATCCTGAAATAAATGATACACCAGTATTGTAGATTTAATAAAACTAATCAAGTGAAAAGTCTATTATGCTACACATTACATACAAACAAAATTAACTTTATAAAAGTTTCATCTATTATAATGTAAATAAAATATTTTTGTAGTTCTTACAGCTTCTAAGAAGTTTGAAAAAACTAATAGGTCCAAACTTCTATGCGTATAGAGACTAAACACTAGTTGTGGAGGTCCATAGCTTTCTTGCACTGAAAAGATTTGCAAAATTGTTTAAACATTCTAAGAATTTGTTCTTAGCAAAATTCAGATCATGGATAAATTACAATATTAAACCGATAACCTCAAGTTGAAAAATACAAACAATCCCAATAATAGACAATTAAAAAATGAAATGTTGAATACAATAATGGTAGTAAAAACTTAGCATTTGTTAGTACAAAAACCTGGTTGGAACACAGTTGATATATTAAATTATGTTGACATATGCATATAAACTGAAATGAACATTAAAAAAATAAGAGGCACGTTCATATATGTGTACAAGTGGTACTCAGAGTTACAATTTTCTCTTCACAAAGGGTCCAGTAAATTTAAAACTCAAAAAAATAAAAAAACTTTGCAAATATAAAAAAATCTTGGTGCAATATTTATGTTTTTAACTAGACCTGAAGCTATTTCACAGTACAGGGCGAGATTTAGATTTTAAATTATTTTCCTCACACTTTTACCCTTTGAGCATGCTACTAAATGTTCATATTTATAAGTAAGAGCAAATATTGATAATTAGATCACTTCAGTCTTGGAAAAAGAGCACTAGATTTCAAGCTATGACTAAATTCATTTTAATTTCACTTATGAAGATTATAATCCACCAATAACTCAGACAATTTCAAAAAGAACTAATACACAAAGCATTACTTTGCAAGAATTAAAAACAAAACATAAGGCTTGCAACTTAATCACATCTTGATATCTAGACTTTCTGATGTTCTGTTCAAAGCCAAAATGAAATAATTTTTTATTTACATATTCTCTCAAAATGTGTCACTGATTTTAATTATGACTTAATTGAACATTTCATCTGTGTCAAGACAGAGGTATGCATGGTAAAGAACTATTTACCTAAGCTTAAAGTAGGCAATAGTCTGCATTCAGAATGTTTTTGATTAGAGGACACAAATACAGGGCAAGCATTTACAAAATGTTTTAATGTGGGATGTGTGGCAGATAGGCTTGGCTACCTATCAAGGGGGCTGGAGTTCAGATCCAGTCTCAAGCAGAATTGTGTTACTGAGCTCCTAAAGGCAGCATGGAAAACTACTTCCAGATACCTCCCTTCCCACATGATTCCACAAAAGAGATTGGACCAGAGCACAGTGAGCATGCTTATAGCAAGACATATGCACACTATACTGAAACATTAAAAATGGTCAAAGATTTTCTCCCTCTAAAAAAGTGTTTTAAAAAATTCCAGATGAAGCATAAAACGTGTCTAAATTATTGTATATAGGCCTATTCCATTAAAAATCAATAAGAGATGGAATAGCTTCATAAAACACCAAAACATACAATTTTTAGAAAGGAAGATATTTTGAAGCAAAAAGTACTTTAAACCAGCACAAGAAATTGGTCATATTTTGTTTGATGGTCAAAATAAAAAACAAATAGGCATCAAATTTTTGTAAAAAATATACCCAAATAAAGGGAGAAAAAAATCCACTTTTGGGTAAGAAAAAAAGTGAAGATTTTACTAAAATGCATATGATTTGGCTGCCAAATAGTTCGGTCCCCAGTGTATATTGCTTTTCAAATGAAACAAATGTTTTTGAAATGAAGTAAAAAAAAAAGAACTTTTTTTTTTCACCAAATGTTATTCCACCAATTGTTTAGTCCACATTTTTTAAATAATAAAGTTTGAAATTTAGCAATATTGCCATTACTCCTTACCACCTGCAGCCATTTCAGTTTTTGCGGGATTCTTCGCTTTTCGAACATTACAAAGCCACTTGATGATTCTAGCATTTCTTTCAATAATTGAGGTTTGGTGATGGCTGCGGTCCATGGACTGACTCTCACTCCACTCTTGCTCACTGCGTGAGTATGTGCTGCAAATACTGGCAGCATCATGAGAGTCCAGGGAGCTCATGCTTTCAAAAACCTCACTGGTCTGAAGTTCTTTCAGTCTGTTGATTGGCTCTAGCACACCCTTTTCAAGCCCCATCTGGTTAAAAAAATTTTCTAAATCTGCCCCAGCACTGGCTCGAGACAACCTGCTACGACTGGATACAATAGAACTATCCCGAGAATGCTGACTTTCCAATCGACAGCTTATGTCTGAATGAGACCGAGGTACACATGAACTGTAAGGCGTGGGTGATAACGATAGAGGGGAAGCATCTTGTTGGTCTAATGTTCCACTGAGAGAGGAATTGGCCCTACTTACCTCCCTCACCTCCCCATCTTCACTTTGATCCAGCTCTGACTCCATTGAGGCCAGTGGTACAACACTTATGTCTGATTGATAAACTGCCTGCTCAGCACTCTCTATTGACATTTCCAATTTCGAGTCCGTTTGATTTAGTATTTCAGACTTAAGTGTATGTGTCAATCTATTTTTAGAACTTGAACTGTCAGAACTGCCAGTACTGTTTCTTTTGCACAAAACAGATTTGGTTGAAACGGAGTCAGGGCATTGCTTTTTGCTCTTGTTGTCAAGGAAATCTCTGTTGGAAGTAACAGTCTGACTACGTTGTGTCAGTGTCACACCTAACTCAGATATGTATACTGGCTTGGCCTGAAAATGTTCAGATTTCACCACTGGACTGCTAATAAATATGGGTTTGGCAGTGTAAGTATTTGTTTTTTCCACCTCTGGGGAAGATTTTATGCTAATTTGACTTGTGCTTCTCGAGGTGAACAATCCCTCATCTCTAGTTGTATTGCTCAGTACAACAGGCTTTTTAGGAATGGCAGGTTTAGTTTCAGATCTAGAAGATACTCTTGTGACAGACTTGGGTGAATCTGTTGGTGTTAAAACATCTTTTTTAGTCACAGTGTACACAGGAGGTTCTAGAGGGTCAGGCTCTGAGCTTAAAATAACAGCAGACACTCTATACTTTCTAGGGGGTGGAACAGGTTTTTCTCTTAACCTTCTGGGCAAGGGAACAGGTTTTGTCAATTTGACATTGTCCTGAGATGCATCAGACGCAGTATTATCTTCAAGTTTACTTTCTAATGTAGCTGAGGAAATAGAAAGAGAAGTTTGGCGACAGGCATCTGTCTCTTCACCACTGAGTGATATTTTGTTAACACTGAAGCCTGAGGACAAAGTGTCTTTCCCTTTCACATTCTCAGGATTAAAACTTGCGGGTGTTGATGTTTTTTCTTCACTTGTGTCCTTCTCGGCAGTGTGTTTTAGATAAAGTTTCTGGACAGTAGCTTGGACATCTTTTTCAGACACAATGGAGTCATTGCTGGTATCATTGTTATTTTCATCATTTTCATCCTCGACCTTGTAGAGGAGTATCTGACTGAGATCAAACTCTGACTTGGATCTAGTTGGTTCCTTCTGTTTACTTTCCTTAGAGCTAAACCTTGTGATGAAAAAAAAAGTGTTTGTCAGTAAAATAAAAAAATAAAAACATTAGTGGAGTATATTTATTGTTATAAATAACAATAAAATCATTTATCAACAATTTATCCTACAACACACTAGTGCCTTCTTAATGTAAGCTACTTAAATAGGAAACAAATCCATTCAAAATACTACAAACAAATAGAACCTACTTAAAGAAGAAACAAATCTATTCAAAATGCTTCTAATAAACAGAACCTACCTAAAGAAGAAAGTAATCTATTCATCTTAAGATATGGGATATAGAATATTATCCATAGTGTAACAAAGTTAAACAATGGTGGCAGTCCTACATTTCTTTATTCGAGTAGCAGGCTTTAGACTGAATCTACGCTCTACAGTACACTGTACCATGGCTAAGTAAATGACACTTTAAATATCTGACGATTCTTAGACACTTTAAACATCTGATGATTCTTAAGAAGATCATCAAGAAATGTACACAAAGGCGTACACATAGGTGATAAATTCAAGAAATGAGTGTCAATTAATGATAAGCAGGGCCGGATTTAAGTATGTGGAGACCCCTACACTCTTTCGAAAGCTTTAATAAAGATCCACTAATGAATAAAAATAGTAATAATAAGGCTAAGTCTTCGAGTCCGAAGATTAGTGAGGAATGCAGCATTTCCCGTGGCTGCGCAGTCCCAGCTGTGAATAAAAATACTTATATCTTCAAGCATGCTATATTTAAGAAGAAAGAAATAGAGCTTTTGACAATTTAATCTCACTTTCCTTTTTTTTTTAAATTAATTAATATGCGTAGTTTAATTTAAAAAAAAAGTGTTTGAGTTTGTAGAGGGTAAGGCCCTTAGTAGATGCACTGCCGTAAATCCGCAGATGTTACTGTATTTACACATTCCAGAGCATGCTACAACTAATCTACAAGCGGACATTACTAAATATCACGACATCATTATCCGACATAAGGTTTAAAAGTGTTAGCGTTAAAAATGAGAAAAAATGCTTAGAAGTTTCTGACCCGTCGAAATTCCGATATTTTTTTTTCTTTTTTGTGGAGGCCCAGGGGCTGTAGTCCCACCTACCCTCCCTTAAATCCGGCCCTGATGATAAGCAATGGACATGCAATAGGTAGCGCGATGCAATAAACTGTTAAGTGGTGTAGGACTACAGTTCTATTCATGTAATTCGATTTAAAAGAAAACAAAAAGTGGATGCGATTACTTGTTGAGAGAAGTCTTTTTTGTCCATGGTGAGAACAGGACATCTGAAAATGATTTCGTACAAGATTACAAGAAAAACTGGTCGCCCCTCCTCCGTTACATAGATGTAATAAAACGGGACCTCAAAATCAGTGAACATCAATACTGATCATAGGGAAGACATAGCTCTAGACACAAGATGGAGAGAGACAGTGACCAAGAAAGCTATGGACAGCGAAAGAACATGGGCCTCAGCTCTGGAAGAAATACGTACAATGCGAAAAATGGCCAGCTCCTCTACCACCGAAGCGAAAGCAACTTTAACCTGCGATATTTTTGGACGGGAGTGTCTCTCCAAAATAGGGCTCCACAGCCACATGAGGAAGTGTGCGAGATGAACCGTAGTCCTTCTACGACTGAAGGAGGCCAACACACAAGATTACGTGTCGTGGGAGTCAATGTCTAGACAAGGTCCCGGTAATGAAATGAAAGTTAGGCTACTCAATGAAATTCGCAATGTACGGTATTTCGTACGTTTTTTTTAAAATGGCTTTTGTAAAGCGCATCTTTCATGCTGTAGCTTGTTCAGAGCGCTTTGACCCAATAATCTTGTGCGGTCTGGAACAAGGCTTCCGTGCTGCTTCCAAGCGCTCAGCAAACAAAACTCAGTTCGAGTGAGGATTCAAACTCGAGGCCTCTTGAAATTCGTAATAAATAGTAATAAATAAATGCCACTCAGCAACACATCGCGCATTTGGAATTTAATAAAACAAAATTTTGTGAAACCACATAAGATTGATTTGTTTTTTATCGATAGCTAAAACATTTTTGAAACAAAAAAAAAAAATAAAAACATCTTTAGACTAGTATTGATCGCTCAAAAATAATCCTAAGCATAATCGACTGTCGGCTCTGACAGTAAAATCTCAGTCGATAACACGGCTCTGGTTTCCCAAAATAATTTTTTTTTCAATACATTGAATTTTTATCTTTTGTAATGTAAATTCTAATTGTAACCAAGTTACATCACATAACATTGATGTGTATCGGACTTAACAATACTTAACAATACTTTACAGTGAAACAAGGAAACATTACAACTATTACACTTAGAGTTACGTTATTGTATCTTATACATTTCAGAGTATCCTTCAAAAGTGAAGATAAATACACCCTACGCGTATCCATGTGTTAATCTAGTCGTGCTGACTAGAGGCTGAAACTATGCTGAAGTAGCGGTTTTCCTGGCTGACTCAGGCAACCCGTTCCATGCTCTAATATCTCTGGGGAAGAAGTAGGACTTGTACGAATTATTCCTAGCCATAGATTAAAATATATATCTGTCTGTCTGCCTTTCTGTCTTTCTATCTATCTATCTATCTATCTATCTATCTATCTATCTATCTATCTATCTATCTATCTATCTATCTATCTATCTATCTATATCTATACCTATATCTATACCTATCTATCTATCTATCTATCTATCTATCTATCTATCTATCTATCTATCTATCTATCTATCTATCTATCTATCAAATCTATTTATGTCTATGCCTAGTATACGAAATAAGAAATGTGTCTTTCTGGAATGAGTTTTAGTATTTTTAAGCTATATATGGTGCGACGTTTCGGGTATTATTACTACTTTACTTTAAAGTCTTTTATCCTGAAGTGTCTCTAAATTTAGTGATTTTATTCATGGTTAAATGTGAATATTCGTTTGTTATAAATCTCACGGATTTATTTTGCGGCTCATCTAGTTTCTTTAAATTTTCATAAGTCGACTAATGCCAAACAGAGGACACATATTTTAATATTGGATTAGTTTTATGTTCTTGTTTAAGGTTAAACAAAATTAAATTCAGTAATTGTGTAAACAGTTTTAACACGGAGAATAATTGTCACTGCGGTAATTACTGACATTAAAGCAATGCTCGTGCCAGGATATTTTTGTAAGAAGAAATACTTTCTTATCTTATATCTTATAAAATACAGACGTTACTTCAAAAAAGATGATTACGTCCTACGCGTTACGCATCTAGTCATTCATGTTAACCAATGACTTAAATTCTGCCAAGTCACTGGTTTTCCTGGCTGGCTTAGGCAACCCATTCCATACTCTAATAGCACTAGGGAAGAAGGAACATTTGTACAAATTTGTCCTAGCATATGGAACGAGGAATGTGCCTTTATCCTTGTGTCTTTTCGAGTATTTTATTAGATTTTGTTTTTCTATAAATTTGGTACTTCACCGAGTTGCACAGGAAGTGATAACAAATGCTTGTTTTAGAAACGCTCGCAGAGTTATCGACTCTCCTGGACTATGTTTGATCAATGAGATTTTAAAATTTAGTTTTCCTTGAAGACCTGTCAACATTTTGTAAAGGACTCCTCAACTCAAGAAAACTAGAACAGACGCAAAATAGAGCCGTGATGTTTAAAGCCAACGAATATTCACATTTGATTTGATTAACATCATTAGAAAATGGAACAAGATAAACAAAAAGAGTAAAGTATCAATAATACATAAAAACACTGAACCATAACTTACAAATATAAAAACACAGCCTAATCAAATACTCAGACACACAGATAAAGGCAGATTTCTTATTACGTATGCTAGGACAAAATCGTATGCTATATCTTCCCTGGTGCCATAATTAAAGAATTGAGTGATTTATTGAATCAGCCAGGGAAACCAACAACGTTGCAGTTTGTTAAACTTTCTAACATGCACAACTAAATTAACACATGGATTCACTTAGGGTTTAAATACCTTCTGTTTTAAGTTAAGGTCATTAGATGTAAACCTCACCTGTTTCTCTGGCTTATGGGGGATAGGGTAGGCCCTATATATTAATAGTATTGTCAGATGAATTGGGGATTCATACAGAAAAAGAATGATAATTCATTGTAGCATTTAAAGAAAAGATACACGTTGAACGAACATGACTGTATCAACGTGTCAGTATTATAGATAGATAGATAGATAGATAGATAGATAGATAGATAGATAGATAGATAGATAGATAGATAGATAGATATTTTAATCTATGCCTACATTATAATACAACAAAACGAAACAACAAACAAAAACGTTATGGTTGTTATGAAATACAAGGGAGAAACGGCCATCTGTTGTGGGCCCTACTTATCAGTGAAGCAATTTCATCTGTTGTGGGCCCTACTTATCAGTGAAGCTATTTCATCTGTTGTAGGCCCTACTTATCAGTGAAGCTGTTTCATCTGTTGTGGGCCCTACTTAGCAGTGAACCTGTTTCATCTGTTGTGGGCCCTACTTAGCAGTGAACCTGTTTCATCTGTTGTAGGCCCTACTTAGCAGTGAAGCTGTTTCATCTGTTGTGGGCCCTACTTAGCACTGAACCTGTTTCATCTGTTGTGGGCCCTACTTAGTAGTGAACCTGTTTCATCTGTTGTGGGCCCTACTTAGCAGTGAACCTGTTTCATCTGTTGTGGGCCCTACTTAGCAGTGAACCTGTTTCATCTGTTGTGGGCCCTACGTAGCAGTGAAGCTGTTTCATCTGTTGTAGGCCCTACTTAGCAGCGAAGCTGGTTTTTTTTCTAAGTTGTATCAGAAGTCTGGGAGTAATAATGTACTTGTTAGCTGGACTGACTAAATCACTAAATCATCTCTTTTTTTTTTAATGAAGTATTTTTGTAGTTTCATCAACATCTTATATACATCACAAATGACGACATAACAAAGCGATAATGACTTCCTAGAGAGCATCTTTTTTACTCAGTAATTTTTTGTTTAGTTATATCATGATCTTATATACAACACATAGCACAATCAAACAAAACGATATAGACTTTTTTTTTATTCACAAGATAACATTGCCAAAAAAAAAAAAAGACGAAACTGTAAGTTCCATGTTTTCACAATGAAGGTTAACATTGATCAGAAATTATGAGAGAATTTTTTTTTATATTCAGATTATACTTTCTCTTAGTATAACACACAAGGCAAACGATCATATACACTGTTCAATGTAATATAACCGCTGCAGTTCATCGACTATAAATTCATAGTTGCGGATATACAAGCATGTAATACAATTGAGCAGTCAAGGTTATTGAGACGTTGTATATAGCTCATGATCAAAAACACTGTTCATTATAATATCCCCGCTGTAGGTCATCAATTATAAAGTCATAGTCGCAGGAGCATTAGAGAGTGGTCCAAACAAGATCAGATTTTCATGTTCATTACAAAGAGCGAAGATCAAAAATTGTTCCTAGTTAATGATTGTGTTGGATCGTTTACCAACTGACAGATCAGCCTGAAGTCCTATTGATCTGATGTTTTTATGTCCAACATTTAAAGCTGGGCTAATCAACAACGTTCCTGGACATCACGTTACGGAACTCCACAAATGGACAGACCGGTACGGTTTCCAGATGTTAACTTATCGTCAACTCAAGACTGAGGCCAAACGGCATTGCAGTGAGCTCATGAGGGGTTTATAGGACTATTTATATACCTATATCTTGTTATAGCGAATATAATAAAATATTTTGCTTGTCAAGGACAAGATATAGATCTACATTTGTGACATAATTTAAGTTGGAATAAAAATGCATCTAAGCAACTGTGTGCGACTTGCTTAGAGAAAAGAAGATTCGTAATTGTGACAATACACTGTGAGAAGTGACCAGGCTTACATTTGAACATTTACGCTAGTGTTTTTGGTGTGAAATTGGTTGGCTTGTGTACTACACATATAGTTTCGTATAAATGTGGGTAATACCTTCCTCTCTCTCTCAGTATGTACGGATTAGCTAAGTCAGGTAACTTGTAATTTATTACACAAAGGAAGTAACTGGTTAAGTTATTATCGAACCAAGGGAAGTAGCCCTTCATAATTACACAAGAGATGTACGAGCAAAAGGGAAAACAGATAGATGGCCATCATGGCCTTTGTCAGCCCATAGATCTAGTAATTTAAATGATGAACTCTGTCGCAACCAGCTAAAGAATGGGGCAAATCATTGCCTCACGGCTTTGGACATAAACAATGGATGTATATCGGTAAAATCCGTTTTACAATCTGTGCGATGAGTTAGTGGACAACCATAGACAATGGTAATGTAATAGCAGATTATAAGAAACGTGACGTACACTACTAAACAGTGCAACATAAACTCCTCATACAAGTATTAAATAGAAATTTCAAATAACAAATTAATACTTTTCATGGGCGCTTGTAACTTAATAAATACCTATACACATAAAGAAAAGGCGTTTGTAACATAATATAAATATATATGGGGGGGGGAGGTTTACAGATATTCATGTGTGCCAAAAGCTAATATATATATATATATATATATATATATATATATATATATATATATATATATATATATATATAAGAGAATAGCAGAGGAAGAGAGAAGATAGTCTCAAGGGTGATCACCGGCCCTTTTTCTAAGTGCTCTCTCCCCATGAATCTAGCAACACGGATCAATATTTAGGGAGTGGAGACCTTCTAACCATGAGTTATGGGACTATAATGCTTACCCCCTTATACATTTCTGGGAAAACAAAAGGCCCTCCCCCCCTCCCTCCCTTTTGTTAGCCAGTACGACGAAAGAGGACAAAGGGGAGACGGCGGGACCACTTAAAGATGTAGTGCACACACAATGTAGATCTATTGAGTGGACTCCTGGTGGACTGTTGGAAAGAAGTTTCCCAGGCGCAGTATTTCCGCCATACGTTTTTCGTCGTTACCGGTATATTAGATTGTTCTCCGCTGTCAAAAACTCGTAATTGCCCGGGAAAATCAACCCAGAACTCAAGCCCAGTATAGTTGGGACCAGTGAGTCTGGTACTACACCACGAACATGTCCCACATCCATGCACTGTTCCTCAAAGGGACCGTTACATAAATGGCGGGTACCGCACAGCTAGCTTGGTACAACGAAGGAAAATGGCGGAGGCTCCCGGTGCCCTCGGCCTTCGGTTATGTGCAGCCAAGCATGCGTCGGGGGCCAAAGGCATTGGAAACAGCAATGTTTTACATAGGCATTGACTCGGGTCTCTCTCAAACAGAACTGTGTTCTCACAGGTTTTTTTTTTTTTACTGTTTGGCGTCCAAACAGGTTTTTTTTTTCAAACTTAGGGCTCGAAGAGCCTTCGGCTCAGCCCTTGGACATCAACAAGGTAGAAAGTTTAGGTGTCTATTACCTAAAACCTTTCCTACCGGTATATGACTTTATAAATACCACTGTACACATTATATGTTATGTTATTTACCTCCAAAGTATGTTAAGGTTAAACAATTTTGTATGGTAAGAGTATATGTATATATGTATATGAGCCGCAATACATTTTCAAGTATAGCATAAAGGTACTTAACAAAGATCACAAGTTTAATTCTGATTCATGAACAGTGAATCCACAGAATCCCGGGTCATTGTGTGTATTATTTATTAATATCGATTAAGATCACATTTTAAAATTAGCGAATAAAAAATGTCTCTCTGACCAGTCTATATTTTTGCTTCTATGTCTTGGGAACAGAGATTTAGCTAGAAGAGAAAGTGAAGGTTCGATCAGCGTATCAATTTTAGAGTTTTTCAGCCGGTCTCTAGTAATCGTCTTAAGAGTTATTTCCTCCCTTGATTCTCTCTGGTATAGACAGTTGAACAAAAAACTGCATGAAAAGATGGTCACCGTGCCAGAGAAGCCAAGAGAAGTGATATGAATGGCGGGAAAAGAATTAATCGATACAGCTATTTTCCGCCGTTAACCCATAAAATATGTTTTTCTGTGCGTTTTTATTGTATTTGAATACAGTCCCGATAAAGGATTTCTCTAGGCAGCCTTTGCGAGGGTAAACATTTACATTTATTATACATTTATTATACATATATAATCATTAAAAAACAGTCTTTATGTTTCTTAGATCTATCTGATATACATGTTTATGATAAATATAATTTAATTATACATTACGGTAGACCGATCGTATCATTTGTTCTGATAATTAAACGAAAAATATTGATTTATGAATGAAAAGTTTTTTTGTGTTTTTTTTTTTGGGGGGGGGGGGGAGAGTTAAGGGGAGATAACTAGTAGACTACTTTTTATAATAATATAAATAATACTATAAATGGTTGTCCCTAGGCCACGACTTAACATGTTATATATACATTAAACTGTATCCACCCATTCCTTAATTGCGTTCTAATCAAATATATTAACAAAGAACTAAAATATTCATACATTTTGTTCCAAAACAAATGTGGATTAATACTTCAAAAGAAAGATTGTTGTAATTTCTGAAGTGGCTGTAGACTAAGTGTAGAGTACATTGTCTATGACTGTAGAATACAGAAGAAAACTGGTTGATACAACTAGCAGGACAGCAATCAATGTGCAAGCCTTATTATATACACAAGGAAGGCCAAGAAATAGATGTATTGTTGAAAAGTATCTCTCATGCTCGGGTCTCCTATCTTTGTTCCCGTCATGACTGCTCGTCACGTCTGCTCGGTAGAAAAAGTGAATGAAGTTCGTTTGAAATCTATTGAAGATTTATATACAATCAGCCCTGACCTATGAAATACCCCTTTCGAAATCTTGTAAGGATGCTCGGCTTATGGAAGTTGGCAACTGTAACTTATTTTATTGCTGACCTTCCAGAAGCAGACAGTGCAAAATCTAGCTGCGGCATTCATATTCTTCCGCCTTGACTACTGTGATGACAAACACGCCAAGCTGCAGGGAATTCTGAACAACGCTGCTCAAATAGTCCTACGGAAATCAATTCATTGTAGTCCCTTTAACAGTTTCCACTGAGGAATATTCCGTTGATGTGGCTGCCTGTGGCTGACAGGCAACGAGAATCTTCTTAGGAATGTTAAAGGCCTTGAAAGTATCTGTGAGGTCAGTTGTCATTATCCCCTCGGTTGATATAACAATATTGTTGTTTTAGATAACTTCCATAAACGCTCCAAGCCTAGGTTCCCATATTTTCTTTGTTTTCCATTTCAGTTTTCATATATTATGAGACAGTGGTACGATGTGGTCAATATTAATAGCGTTTATTATTTATTTTTTATCAGTAAACAGCAGACTTACTATTATGTCGACACGTACAACGCGGGAAAATGGCATTTATCTCTTAAAAGATTGCCTGGGATACTTGGTTAACGTGCCATGATTCATGCTTTGTTAAGTCCATCAGTCACGACAACCCAAAAACTGACCCTGAACTAGAGCCACTAGGAGAGATTTAATGTTTTCTCTAATGTCTGGCAGAATTTGATCATTCCTCCATGTAGAGGAGCAAGGACACAATGATTATTATTACGTTGTAGAATTATTTCTTTCTGTAGGGCTGAAAATTTATTTGTGTTTAATTAAATGGAACGTGGTGGGCGGTGGGTTGGGGGGGGGGGCTATTTGAGGGAGGGGGAAGGGGGGGGCAACTAAAGGGGATGGAGTGAAATGGATATAAGCGATCGATGTCGTAATGCTGCAGGCCCAGAAATCAAATAGCTGGGCGATACAGCGGAGACCTAATTACACACACACACAAACACACACACACACACTCGAACGCACGCAACTTCCAGCCAATAAACGCAAGCACGGACAACCCAATGTCTGAAAACTGATAGTTTTTGTAAACATTATGAAGGATCTAGCAGAAAAAGGGGGGGGGGGGGAAGCGAAAGTCGGCCGATGTCACGTGACGCGAAGGGAGCACTACAAAATTTGGGGCAAATGAAAAAAAAGATCGAAAAGTTAAAATAGAAAACATTGGCTGATAAAGATGTCTTCTTTTTCTAAATAATTAATCAATAAAGAAATACATGTAACGACCAGGGTGGCTGCCTGGTCGTGCGGTTTGCGCGCTGGACTATCGATGGTCCCTGGTTCCAACCCTGCCCGTTCCCATCCCCCATCGTCCTGCAGGAGGTTTGGACTAGGAAGTATATTTTCTTCAACTCTGAAGTAACACCAGAAACAGGTAAAAGAAACAAACAAACGTCATCTCACTTTGTCATCAGTGTCTCTATAATCAAGAAATACCCTTGTACCTTAGCGAACTGATTACTCCATATGCTTCTAGTGGTGCCACGCATCTCCCTCAAAAGCTACTGTCTGCGGGCTTTTTCAGTGCACGGACCATAGGTTTGGAACTCACTCCCCATACATCTCGGACAGACAACATGCTACACTACATTCAAGAAGAACATTAAGACCTTAACTATGAATTTCACCAAGATTGTAAACGTCCTGAGATAAAGTGAAGAACAAAAAAACAAACAAAAAAAACTCCATATAAACGGAAAGAAAAAAAAAACGATTTTTTTTTTTCTGGGGACGATAAGATATCCCACAGTCCTCGATGTTGTCAAGATCTAGCAGACGTTAAAAACAAAAGTGAGGCTAGAAGTAATGTTAAACATCCTAACCAATGCGAAGTAATGAACAAAAGTTACAAACATTTCGTTTACAGACTAGAACTTTGATTCTATTCTAACACGTGCAGTGACGTCAAATTGGCTGAGAAACGTGAATAGAAAAAGATTTATTATTTTTTAAAGGAAGAAAAAAAGACGAATGAAGAAAATAAAAAGACGAATGAAAAAAATAAATAGGAAACAAAGGACATTAAAAGAATGCTTCAATCTCTTCTAATAATGTCCATCTCTTGTCATCTTATTTCCATCATGCAAATATGTAACTAGCACTGATTTGTTGATAGATAGATTTAGCCTTGACCTCATTGCATTTTATGCCAGGTAGGTTCGGGAAAAAGGGAATGAGCATGACAATAAAACAGGATTATTTTTTTTAAAGTAAAACTTTCAATTCATGCTACCTTAGACTCGTATTGTAACAAAATTAAATGATAATTCTTGGAACTGTCTAGTCCAGGGGTTCTCAACCTGTGGATCGCGACCCCTTTGGGGCTCGATTAACGATTTGCCAGGGGTCGCCTAAGACCATTGAAAATTTGAATTGTTATTGTTTATTGCTGTATGTGTGTGTGGGGGGGGAGGGGTTGCGGCAGAGTGGGGGATTGTAAAAAGGGGTCGCCGAGCATAAAAGGTTGAGAACCGCTGGTCTAGTCCAACTGATAACTTCATCACTAGTACTAATGATTTCACAGTCCCATCATCCCATGTAAAGGTACTAGCCTAGTCTTAGTGACTTAGTCCTTTCTTTCAACCATTGCAACCATGAAGTTAAATTTTGAAAGCAACATCAGAATTTATAACTAATAAGAGAGTAAAATTTACTAGATAATATTTTTTTTTCTATAGATTAAGTTTAAAGAATACAAAATTCATCTTAGAAATTACCACTGCGCGGATTTTACGAATCCGTGGATCGCATTTCAAGAAACTATAATTCATATACATCAACTCTCAGACAAGAAAGTAACATTCAGTATCATTTATCAGAGTCACAGAGGAAGATAATCCCCCCTACCCCAAAGGTAATCATACAAAACTGTATTTAAGTTTTCTTTTTAAGACTTAATATCAACAGTCCTTTGCGCAGCTCAGTTGCAAGCGAACAGTTTTGATTAATGTGTTTTAAAATAAGATAAAAGTCGTTTTTGATTATTTGCAAAACACAATCGATACACACACAAAAAAAGTTGGACCGGCCAGAAGAAGGTCCTATCTCTCGCAAACACGATAATCTAAGCCAGGGGTTCTCAACCTGTGGGTCGCGACCCCCCTTGGGGGTCGATTGACGATTTGCCAGGGGTCGCCTAAGACCATCGAAAATTTGGATTATTTTTGTGAATTCTTCTTTTGATGTGTGTGTGTGTGTGGGTCGCGGCAGAGTGGGGGATTGTAAAAAGGGGTCGCCGAGAATAAAAGGTTGAGAACCGCTGATCTAAGCCATAACTAGATCTAGTTCGCTCTCAAATTTGGGGTGGGGAGGTTACTGAAAGTGTTACCTATTCAATGTCTAAAGTGGTCACGGTGAAGTTAAAAAGTTGAGGACCAATGGTCAATGCTAATTAGAGATACAGTAGATCTATAGACAACGAAGACTATACTAATTCATAAATGATGTCATAAGCATTTCTGGAGGGCTAAATCAACATTCCACCGTTCAGGCGGCGCTATTTGTGACTGCAATCATCCATCTGGGATATTTAGGATCACCGTCATTGAACTGCTATCTATGTTCCAACTGTAAGGCCTAGCCTACGCAAGACTTAAACCAAATCAATACTTAAATTATTAAAACTTCTATATAATCATGACCTCACAGCACAGCAGAGCAACAACGAAAAAGAGCCTATACTAAAAGTCAAGCAATACCTCGATTATCGAGTTATTGTATGTCGTAGATTGATTTCACGCTAGAAATTAATTTAGATCGTGTTGACTACAAAACATTTAATAGTAAATATGGCAATACCTCATTTAGAGTGAAACAGATCTCCATTCTGATTGAAGGCTAGTGTCCACTACAAAACATTAAATATCGTAGTAAATATGGCAATACCTCATTTAGAGTGAAAATAGATCTCCATTCTGATTGAAGGCTAGTGTCGACTACAAAACATTAAATATCGTAGTAAATATGTCGATACCTCATTTAGAGTGAAAATAGATCTCCATTCTGATTGAAGGCTAGTGTCGACTACAAAACATTAAATACCGTAGTAAATATGGCGATACCTCATTTAGAGTGGAAAAAGATCTCCATTCTGATTGAAGGTGGTCGAACTGGCCATCCCAAAGACCGGAGTCTTAGATCCCCGTGAGCACGCCACACTACAGCCAGCTGTGGCACGGGTGAGCAGAATTAATCCTGACACAAACACGCTGAGCGGATCAATACAACACAGAAGCGGTACCCTGATCAATTCCGGGTGAGCATTCTTTTGGATGACCGCTTAAAAAGAAACGCGAGTACTTTTGGACTATCGATGACGAGTTTCAATCGCACAGACATATCCACAAACCGAACTCTTGCACGATCAGAGCACACTACGCACACGCGTTATTTTTGTTTTTAGGGGGTGAGAGGAGGGAGGAAATCCAGCCAACTCGACAAGATTTCCTTGACCGAGACGAAGCGTGCGTGCCTGTGTAGTGAGGGAGAGGAAAAAAAAAGGTGGGGGGGGGGGGACTTTTTTTTTTTTCGTTCCAAGAAATGCGGCAGGTCGGCGCTGATTCTCGCTGCCACGGGGCACAGCCGGGGCGAGTCCGCAAATGAGGGTAATGAAATTAGACAACAGAAAATAGGAAGCTCGGGGGGAGGGGGTAGCAGATAGATTTTTAAAAAAGGGCAATAAAAATAAAGAGAGAGGGAATGAAAGAGGAACGAGAGGTAATGAAACAGAGGGAAGAACAAAGAGGGAAGGACAAAGAGGGAAGAGAGAGGAAGGGTGAGTGAGGAGGAGAGAGGAAGAGGGAAAGAGGAAGGGAGCAAGAATGAGATGGTGAAAGGAAGAGAGAGGAAGAGGGAAGGATATAAAGAGAGAACGAGAGGGGAGACAAATGAGGAAACTCGAGATAAAGAAGGAGAGAATGAGGGAGAGAGAAAGGGAAGGAGAAACAGAATGTAAAAAAAAAGGTACAAAATCAATCCTCCATGCTTGCTGCTGTGAGTGAGAATATTCAATACTAGCTAGTCACCCTTATGTCAGATAGGATATAGTAGGTATATAAAAGTAAGAGAGTGGAAGGGGGGGGGTGAGGAGTCTTCTAAATATACGTTAGAAGCATACGCAAGTGAAAACCAATTGAAGACTCCCCGTAAGAGGAGCCGGCTAATGTCACATCCGTGATTACTTTAATGTCAGCGCTGCAAGGTAAATGATTGGAGAATTGGAGAAGAGATTGGTGGGTGGGGGGCTTGCCAAATGTCAAGCGGTAGCCAGGTCAATCGACTTCGGTGAATTAGTGGCTTGCACCTTAGCCACTACAGTTAACAGCATCACCATCTTCAACGAAGCGTGTCAGAAACCTGACAACTAACAAGCTTTACGTTGAAATTAATAATTAAGCAAGCTCACGTTTCAGTAAAATTTCAGTAGAAAGACATTTCAATGTATTTCCTTAAGCCACTCTTTCGGTCGTTTTTTAGTGCTGGCAAATGTAGTTATTAAGTCTTCTCCCCTATTTGATACTCATTTGTTATTGAAGTTTACCAAATTGAAAGAGGCAGACGACATCTAAAGAAACATGTCAATTAGTCACAAGACATGTCTGAACAATATTCCTATCAGTGCGATACTTTTGAATCGATATCAACATCGATGTATTCCCCGATACTATAAAAGCTAAGTTAAGACTAAGTAAGAAGATTGCGATTAAGAAACTAATAAAAGAAATCGATTACACTCAGTGCTGCCTTACAAGTAGAGCGAATCGGTGGTCGACAGTCAGGTAATAGTAATGTATGACAGGAATGACGATGTACAGCATCAATGACGATGTACACAGCATCAGTAATAATGTACAGCATCAGTAATAATGTACAGCATCAGTAATAATGTACACACCAATAACGATGTGTGCTCCAACAAACATGACGATG
Organism: Biomphalaria glabrata; assembly: GCF_947242115.1. Lineage (NCBI taxonomy): Eukaryota > Metazoa > Mollusca > Gastropoda > Planorbidae > Biomphalaria > Biomphalaria glabrata. Next base: position 47,577,415 of record NC_074715.1, on the reverse strand, counting down.
TACAGATGTACACCAATACAAAACAAGAGCACGTCTCTAACAAGCAATAGAAAACAAATTTACATTTAAAAAAATAAAAAAAGGGCTTATCCAAGGGAAAGAACCGCTAATTAATGTTATTTATCTAAAAATGACAGGGTGTAGATCTTATATAAAACAAAATTTATTAATTAGTACTAATTGCTTAACTAATTGGTTAATTTTTAGATTCGTGTATTGCCATCGACTATAAACAATTCTGCAAAATTTCAACTTGATCTGAAATTCTGAAGTGGGGGAAAGAGCGTCACAAAACTTAATTAGGGGATCAAATCCTTTTATAGAGGATGTCATGGTCCAGCAGAACGACCAACTGTCTTTACTTAAATATATATATATATATCAGTACCCACATCTCTCATTAAGTAGCATGTATCCCCCCTTATTTAGATATCAAACAAAATAATCACCAGGTCAGGTCAGGTTCAGTAAATCCGAGAATTGGAAACGGGAGAAAAAAACATGTTCAAACTTTTTACCAGACAGACACACAGACAGACAGAGTTGATAAAAGCTTTCTAAAAAGAAAAGCATATCGGCTTCAGAATCTGATGAGCTTTCTATGAATCGATTTCTACAAACTTTTGAGATTAAACAACATAGTGATCAATTATATTCGTGATTTGATTATAGCATTGGAACGGGATATCTGCAAAGCTTTGCTGTAAAAATTGTCAAACATGGAACTGCAAGTGACCATACCTTAGAGTCGCCAAAGTAAAGTTCCCCTTTCAGACCATGCGGTCTATAGGGCAGATGATGTTAAGCCTTTAAGGTCATCTTTTTCTTTGGCCTACGATTTACGAGCAGAGTATGATGACGCCATCACAACGACCAACAGCCTTTACTTTCCTGATCTTAAGTCAGGTACCCAATAGAGTTGCGTATTTTACGTGGATAAATTGACCCAGATATGACCTCCTATGTTCTTATAACATACTTCAGTCACATCGTTGCTTAGAGTGAAGTCCCCTCATCTATCGAAGTTGTAAATGTCATCCATATGGGGAAAACAAAAAAAGGATGGTAATGATTATAATTATTATAAATAATGGCTCTATTGTGTCCATTTCTGTTTAGCCAGATAACATTGGGAAAGTAAATTGTGTAACCTTCATTCAGAAAGGGGGAATTAATGTGTTTCATATAGCCTGCGCGTCCATAGCAACGAGAGGGGAACAGGAAATACGTCACACAGGCACCAAATGAGACAGTGGTATGATGCAGACGTGGAGAGTCCGAATGAAACACGTGAAAAGAATGTTTGGGGTCCCGAGGGAGATAACCCGCTAAATGAGCAACTCGCGTCTGCATCAGGGACAACACTGAGAAGTAAAAAAAAAAAAGGAAATAGATTTTTTTTACCGTTGAATGAATAGAAACGAAACAAAATAAAATGTAGTTCCTAAAGTAACAGAAGAGTGGCGGGAGGGGGGGGGCAGTAATCAGGAAGTGGAGGAGATGGAATAAAAAAAAAAGGCAGTTTTTGTAATATTTCAAGAATGTCATTTGTCCGTTGTTGTTTTTTTCGTACAAAGTTCGTGGGCGGGCTGACGAGTTTTCAAGCAAAGAATGGAAAGTGTAGGCTTTTTTCTTTTTTCAAATTAATTTGACTTTCTCTACATTTTCTTCTTCTAGATCTTCTGCCAGCAATGCTCCTATCTCTTCAAGTCTTTATAGTAGTCCTAGATAGTATCTTTTCAAACTTAAGCTTCGTTATATGAGGACACTGTCCCCTTTGTAAACAACTATATAGCACATTCTATTCCATGGATACTATTTACAAAATACTATTAAGCGTATTTCTCCATAAAATATTTTTTTACAAAGGCGATGAAGAAAAAGAGTTCTCAGTCCAATGTAAAACAGGCCATAAGTGTTTATATAGCAGACAAAAGTCCCCTAAATAAGTCGAACTTGAAAATTCTGCTATTTTACAGATAAAAGTAATTATTCCATTATAAAATCATTGTGTCTAAAAACTATAAACATCATTTTTCTTATGTATCGCTCACAAAGTGTAAATAATGAACAGCCTAAATTGACAAGCTTATTGGTTTACGGAATCAAGTTACAGTTACATACTATGCAGGTCAGGGTTTAAAATGAAATAGAGAACAAACTATAAGACTTCAATGGACATTGCATTGTCGTAGCGAGCGTTTTTTTTTACCTCGAGAAGACTTTTAAGTCTCATGTTTACTCTTCCCTTGCCAGTTCTCTCTTTGGCCCAAAGTTAAACAGAAGAAAAAGTTTTGTACGAAACCAAAAAATATGCCAGAGCTGACTTACTCCCGGGGAAAGCCCGTACTCTCTCCCCTTCTCACCCTTGCAGACTACACCATTGCGTCTGCAAAAAAAAAAAGGAAACCGAACTGGCCTATCGGATTTCGACTACCGGAAACAGACGTGGCGTGCACACCAATAAAGCTTCCTTATCGTCAAGGCCAAGCATTATTACGACGACCGATATTTCTTCCTTTTCTATTTTTAATATCAATGTTTACCTTCACACATCCACCGTCTAAATCAAGAGGGAGAGAGAGCATTGATATGCCAAATAAGAGTTCACCATTTATGTCTCGTTCAACATATGGTCCCTAGTGCTGCCTTTATAAATGTAATATGTATGCTTCATTTATTGTTCAGGAACTTAGAATTTGTTTTTATGTCTCAGTCTAATTACTACCCTCTTCACTGTAAGTGTATGACACTGAAAGTTTGGAATGCGTTGATTAAAACGGTCATTACACTAATGGCAATGTCTTCGATTCCGTAGATTGAAAATAAGTGCAGTGTGACAATGCGAAAAAATCAATCTGCGACCTGAATATTTTCTACATCTGATGCAGACCCGTTGTCTGCCGGTGGTCTATTGAAGCAGAGGTGTGTAGCTAGGGTGGGGGAAGGGGTTCAAATTTGAAAATCCCTCTCCCGGACCCACACTTGGGTGGGGGGGGGCTTCAAATGAGTATCCAAAATTTGTTTTTACATTACATATAACGCCATTATCTCATGCCATGATTTCGAAAGTCAAAACGTAAGGGCCCCTAAAGAGGTCAACACCCCCCGGGGGCCCCAAATCCTTAGCTACGCCACTGTATTTAAGTTTTCTTTACGTTTACGTACCTGTCTTCTACAAGAGCTTTCTCATGGGCCCCAAACGGAGAGTGGGACAAACATTTGAAAACGATAATATTGAACCGAAAATGGACAGAAACTGGCGATGAGGACTGTAAACACAGAGATAAGGATCCCTTTAAGGATACGCCTTTGATGCATAGGGAAAACCGCCATTTTTAATTTCCTTACAGTTCCTACTAACTGCTTACGCTCCATAGAGAAAAGGCAAAAATTGGAAGTTGGTCAAAGTGTACAGTGTGAATGCGTGTCTAAGGGGGAGAAAAAGGAAGAAAAAGACAAAAAAACGAAGTCGACATATGAAGATGTTTTGTATGTATTGATATAATGGACATTTGAAGATGTTTTCTATGTATTGATATAATGGACATTTGAAGATGTTTTGTATGTATTGATATAATGGACATTTGAAGATGTTTTGTATGTATTGATATAATGGACATTTGAAGATGTTTTGTATGTATTGATATAATGGGCATATGAAGATGTTTTGCACGTATTGATATAATGGGCATATGAAGATGTTTTGTATGTATTGATATAATGGGCATATGACTAGATTAACATATGATACGAGTAGGACGTAACTGTCATCTCCTGTTAAGGAGCGTCTGTCATTTATTAGACAATATATTCGAAATTGTAGTAATAAAAGTTCTAGACCAGCGACCCCTTTTTACAATCCCCCAGTCTGCCACGACCCCCCCCCCACACACATACAACAATAAAAGAATAGACAAATAATCCATATTTTCGATGGTCTTAGGCGACCCCTGGCAAATCGTCAATCGACCCCCAAGTGGGTCGCGATCCACAGGTAGGGAACTCCCTCTAGACAGTCTAAGGCTATTGGTAATGAACGCGAATGACGTAGGTTCGATTCCCCCACAATGATCAATTTTTATTTTCTGTTTATTTGTCAACGACTAAAATGTGGATGTTTACTTCACGACAGAATTGAAACCTAAAGTAGGAGTTGATTTGTTCAATTTTATTGTATTAGTCTGCGTACACAAAACAATAGTTAGCCATAGTTAGCTAATTATTGTAAAGAAGGGCAAACTTAAAATATATGGCCATATTACAAGATCCACGGGGCTCGCAAAGACCTTCCTTCAGGGAACAGTACCAGGAAAAAGAAGACGAGGCAGACAGAGAAAGCGATGGGAGGACAACATAAAAGAATGGACGGGGGGTGCCTTTGAAAGAGGTTCTAACTAAGGCAAAAGACAGAGAAGAATGAAGAAAGACGGTCGACAAATCGTGCATGGTGCCCCAACGGTCAAACAGACTAAGGGATAGGTAAAGGTAAAATACAAAACAAGAATGAATCTCGAACAGAGTACAACACCTCTCCCCCCCCCCAACACACGCACAAATTAGAGACTTCTCCTCACCTTCCAACGACGGACGACACAAGTCGTTATTGTAATACATTGACGACTTATTCTTTTCATTATGGCCTTTACATTGTATTTAATACTAAAAACTTTCTAGGCTTGTGGTGACCCAGCAGTTTATTGGAGCCTAAAAGTTACTTCTGATACTCGCGCCAAGACACACACACACACAGGGTTTGACGACTAAACATGAAGCCTATTTACCTTTGGTTCTGTCCATCTGACACAGCCAGGTCCTGGTGCTGTTCCAGTTTGACAGAGCTCTTCAGATAAAATTGAGCCTTGCTGGCAGCCAAAAGCTCCACGGCGCTCTTTCTGTTCTGTGCTGTTGAGGAAGACACAATAAGACAAGAAGCAGTGAGTTACTATCAAACGAATATATAGTTGTGATTTGTTAAATCGCTTAGTATAATAGAATATAGCATAATTTAAGTGACATTTTCTTAAGAATTGTAAACTATTAAATGTTTAGAGTTTTATAATAGGATGGGATAACATCTTATATAGTGTTCTCCTCTCTCTTTCTCTCCCTCACTCTCTCTCTAATCCTCTCCCTCTCTCTTTTCCTCTCCCTCCCTCCCTTGTCCTCTCCTGCTCTCTTCCTCTCCCTCCCTCTCTCTCTTGTCCTCTCCCTCCCTCCCTCTCTTGTCCTCTCCTCCTCCTCTCTCTTTTCCTCTCCCTCCCTCTCTCTTTTCCTCTTCCCCCCCTCTCTTTCTCTCCCTCCCTCCCTCTCTCTTTTCCTCTCCCTTCCACTCTCTCTTTTTCTCTCCCTCCCTCCCTCTCTTTTCCTCTCCCCCCTCCCTCTCTCTTGTCCTCTCCCTCCTTACCTCTCTCTCTTTTCCTCTCCCTCCCTCCCCCTCTCTCCCCTCTTATGCGAACATAAGTATAAATATAACGCTATGTAAAATAAATCATAGCCGTAACGGTCATTTGAACTTCTTTACATACTGATAATAATAATAATGACAATACTGATACATTTCCAGGCCTATTTAGAGAGTTTAAAGAAACGTGTTTTATAATACGAGTAGGCACAATACAATAGTCTAGACTAGAGTTGTCAACCCCAAAAAAATGTTAAGAGTCAGCTTTAATAAAGTTGTGAAAGAATCAGCACTGGTGCCCAACGAATTCTCCCCCTCCCCCCTCCTCCAACGTGGTTATGGCATTGAGGAAACAGAAGCCGAGAATAAACATGAAACATTATCAAGCAGATAACATTGGCACAGTATTAATATTCTGCTATAACCAAGTATCCATTACATCAGAGACTAGCGGACTAGTTGACAGATTAGAGGGAAATGTAATGGCGACACACCGGTCACCAAACAGATTAATGACATACCTCAAAGGGACTTCTGAGCCGTGTCCCCCAGCTCACAATATGCCAACTATTTATCAGCCTTGAGCATCTAGCGACAGATCCAGGTAATGGAAAACGTTTGTACCGCCATTTGGTAGCGCTGCATATTTTGCCTCTTGGACCTTAGTTTAGAGTCGCTCGTTACGAGGTGCATGTAGGGTGTTTTGTGTGTGTGTGTGTGGTGTGTTTTGTTAGACATGGGTCGAGGCTAGATTTTATATTAGCATGCCCATTGAAACAGAACGAATAGTTAAAGCCCCATCATACACAAAGAAAGCCGCGTTATTATTAATACCCCACAGTACACGTGAGACAACCGTGGGCCCAAGTTTAAGAATGTAATGCACCCTTCTAAAAAAAAAAAAAACCTAGTCGTCGGCATGTCATTTACAAATGGCGTTCCAATGTATGTAGGCCTACCAATTTGAGAGGTCACGGTGTCCTAGCCCTCAATTCTTCTTGAACGAATGGCCATGAATCACAAACAACTATCAGAACGGCTCTTGTGGGCCGGTTATTAGTCATGGGCCCGCAGCGGACCACTTCGCGCCAAGCTCACTACGCCACTGGTAACACCCTATGAAATTTGCGATGCATGACTGTTATGGAGTGTGTGTCCGTGAATGACGCAAGATAAGCAGCACTGTCGTAGGCTGTCTTGGGTACACAATACGACTCCAGGGTGTCAGAGTGTAAAGACGTGTTTTGTTGTTGTTATATTTGTTTTAAAATATAAGTTAATTTCATTTCATATCAGGTTCAATTTGTCTATATTGTTATAAAAATATATTTAAGATTGTTGACATACATTTGTTCAAGATATCTCAAGTTTCATAGCATAACATATAATATGCCTACAGCGGTTTAATTGTCTACCAGCAGTTTGGTGTCAGCGACCGTCAACAAGGATCACCAAGAGGTGGTGTTAATCCATTTCTTAACAATACTTCCAAATCCACTTGTGTAGTAGTTTAGTAAAATTGGACTATCAAACACTATTTTGTTTATAGGCATGGGCATTTCTGTTTTATGGGCATTTAGAGAGGGGGCACACATATACCATTTTTCTATGGCATTCATTCGGGCGTCTCCGACAATGGAGATGATGCCAGGTCGATGCAGGGGTCCTGGAGAGGATCGAAGCAGAGGGGAGGGCTCATTATGTTTATATGGGGCCCACCAATGAGCCTTATTGATGCAATAATCAAGCCGAGGATCCATAATACCTCAGCATCATTATGTATTCGCGTTTATATTCGGTGTTCCTGCCACTGAAGCATTATCAAATTTTATTTATTTTATATAATTTTTTTTTAAACTACTTTATAGTTAAGCTACAATTTAACTTCAAACACGATACTAAACTATGTATGCTATCAATTAGAAGCGACTGGCGACAAGCAAAAAAAAAAATAAAATTTAAAGATAGATAATCATTAAAATGTCTTTTATAAATAAAAATTCCCGGTAGCCTCCCTTGCTTGCCAGGAGACAAAACGTGATTTTTCTTTCAGCTGTTGTCTATTTTGAGATTATATTAAGCATTATATACAAACGCTTCAACTGTCAACAATGGCCTCTAGCTTACATAGCCTTTGCGTGCCTGGAATATTAATAAAATTCTTTATATAAAATATATATATAAAAAAAAAAAACCGGCCCAGTTTATACAATTTTAGAGTTGGCAGTCATCACCATTGTATAATCTTTGTCCATAGCTAGATTCGTTCGTTTAAAAAAAAAATTAATAAAGAAAAATGTATTAAAAAAATTGTTTTATAAAAACTGCTTTTTATCTTCTTGTAAATCGTTTAGAATCTTACAGAAAATAAGCAGACAACAAAATTACACTTTTTTATTTCTTTTTGTCTACTAGATATAAGTAAAAGCAAGGCAAAGGTTAAAAGAGAAGAAAAAAAAAGATATAATTCATACCAACGGAATGTAATGAAGTATTGACCAAAACCAAAACTGTGTTTATGAGTAGAAGAATAAAGAATTGATAAATATAATTTTTAGAGTTTAATGCCAAAGAAAAATGGTAAAAATACCAAATTTAAAACGAAATCTTTCATTCGAGATACATATATCTTTTTTATTCACTTAGATGAATTTACACATTTATATTCCTTCCTTCATTATGTTTTTATTTTTTTTGGTTGATTTCTAAATATAACCCTAATTTAGTTGAGCCACATTCTTTGCCTAGTTTGGCCCAACCTCGCTCCACCTTGAAAGTCTATAAACTTATTTTCCTTTGAAGCTTTCCCCCAAACTACAAACATCCATCAAACTACAAACATCCATTCAAGTTGTGAACATGTTAACTATTTTCTCCATAACAATATTTGATACTATTTATACAGAACTGGTTCTCGTCAGTGTTTACAAAAAGACAAAGTGGATATCAGTTATACAGAGAACAGACATTATTAAAACATTTTAAACTGCTAATTTTCATTTTTGGACTCAGAAGCGACCTAAAGAGCCCGACATTTAAAAAAATCCCTGTCTTCAACAGGATTCGAGCCCGGCACTCTCCGGTTCGAAAGCCAAGGGCTTTGCCACTCAGCCACTGCGCTACACATTCTTATAAAATTTTACATTAGTTTTTGTCACATGTTACTCAATCAAGGGTAGGGGGCCCACCAACCTATTCTTGAATACGGGCAGAGGGCCCACGAATACGCCACTGTAAATGAATAGGGTATAAATATAAAAGAGGGGATACGACATTCCAAGCACTAATTGTGACCTTCTTAAAAAAAAACAACAACATCACAAGCTGTGCTGACAGGCGCCTTTTGGACGAGGGTCGATAGCTCAAGGAGCCTTGTTCCTTTTTAAATGATCATCCAGTTGACGGGGGTCTTTGGAAAGATGGGTCTTTAAGGAGCTAAAATCTCATTCTTGGCTTCTGGGAAATGCATCTCTTAAATGGCCTTCAGATGATGGGTCTTTAAGGAGCTAAAATCTCATTCTTGGCTTCTGGGAAATGCATCTCTTAAATGGCCTTCAGATTGGACACTCAGTTATAATGAATTAATATTTATCACTTTGCGACACTTAGAAACCAAGAACTTATTTTTTGGAATAAAGGAAACCGGGTGCTTGGTATTTGGGTGGTGGAGCTCTTGGCTTCCATACGGAGGGCCTCGGATTCGAGTCTCGGTGAAACTGGGATTGTCAATTTCGGGATTTTTGGGACGCCCTGAGTCCACACAACTCTAATGGGCATTAATTGGGGAAAGTATGGGCGGTTGGTCGTTGTGCTAGCCACATCAGAGGAACCGTCGCATGTGGGGCGTTTTGTTTGTGGCTTGTATACATATCTGAGGGTCTTGGGCGTAAGGGGGGGGGGAGGCTGGGGGGCCCACACATGGCTATGTCTTTTTGTTGGTGGGTCTGGTCACATGATGCCCTTCATTAACCGTCGGCCACTGAAATAGATGAGCTTTGCATCATCTGCCCCCATTGATAGCAAGGGTGTGACTTTTTTTTAAAACTTATGCCTTACCACAAATCGTAGTATCCCATTAAGTAATGTCCCCTTTATTCTCAAAACTATAACTTTGTCGTGTTCTAGGCGTTGCAGCCTATGGTATTGTTAGAAGAGTTGTCTTTTATTACTCAACTGTGTGTAACATGTACTTGGTAGGACTGACCGTAAATGACATAAATGACATGGGAGCTAACTCTACAATTCAGACGCAAGAGAGCTACTGGAGTGGTCATCCCTTGGCCTGTTGAACCAGCTAATGACATATGTACACGCATTGATGCTGACGCAATGTTAGTGATCGAGATTCAACAATGTGACCTTGTGTGTGGTCAGATGTGCGCCCACACAAACAAACACAAACACAAACATTTTTTTTTATGTTTGCGCATATTTTTTTTATTCAATGACACACAAGTCAATGGGTCAATTTTAACAAATATGTTTGAGAGTGGCAGGATTTCGCGTTAGAAAATGAAAAAAAGAAAGAATGGGAGAAACTTTGAAACAAATTAAACAAGGTCAAGGACGCTAATCGAAAGATCTAAAAAAAAAATATAAACGAATTTTCGCTAAAAGCGAAGGAGATTGAGGATTTGAATTTGCAGTGCTAATAAAGTAAAAAAAAATAATTGTACTCTTTTTACAAATGCATGGCATTTCAATATCTATAGATTTATCTCGATTTATGATAATTGCCCCTACAATGCCCTACATGGACAGATTATTGTGAGGAGCTCGCTTGAGGGAGAAATGTTTGGGACACAAATACAATAAATATTTTATTTACGACAAAATGTATGCAATGCCCTGAGTTTATATTTTAAAGAAACTAAGTCGTATTTCCCAGCTAATCTAAAGATTAGCCATTTTATAAGGAAGTTATAAAAAAAAGGGGGGGGGTGCGTAAATGAATGTGGGTCGCGATGTTCTAAGTCCTTTCCCATTTCTTGATTGCTTTCAAACAGGTGACATGTCGAGAATGTCGCTCATCACAGCAAAAAGAAATGTGACAAGTATTTTATGTTGTCCTGTGACGTCTGGATCCTAGGCATCACATTTAAAGACCGCATCACAAACCAAGAGATTAGAGACAGGGTTACTGCAGCGAGTGGACACCATGATGACCCGCTAACTATCGTAAAAAAAAAAAAAAACGCAAGCTAAAAATCTATGTCCAGACATTACAAGGTCTTCGGGGCTCGCAAAGACTTTCCTTCAGGGAACAGTACCAGGAAAAAGAAGAAGAGGCAGACAGAGAAAGCAATGGGAAGACAACATAAAAGAATGGACGGGGGCTGCCATTGAAAGAGGTTCTAGCTAAGGCAAAATACAGAGAAGAACGGACGACAAATCGTGCATGGTGCCCCAACGGTCAAACAGACTAAAGGATAGATGTTAGGTGTTGTGACGTCTGTTGGTTGGTTGCTGCGATATACTATGGCGGTTGTAGTTGTTGTGATAGCCATGGATGTTGTAAAGTGCCATGGATGTTGTGATGTGACATGGATGTTGTGATGTGCCATGGATGTTGTAAAGTGCCATGGATGTTGTGATGTGCCATGGATGTTGTGATGTGCCATGGATGTTGTAAAGTGCCATGGATGTTGTGATGTGCCATGGATGTTGTGATGTGCCATGGATGTTGTGATGTGCCATGGATGTTGTAAAGTGCCATGGATGTTGTGATGTGCTATGGTTGCGATGTACTATGGTTGTCATATACTATAGATGCTGTCATGTGTTATGGCTGTTGTCATTTGTTATGATTGTTGTCATATGCTTTGGTGGTTGTGAAGTGTTATGGTTGTTGTTACTGAAGAACCAGTTTATAGTTGTATAGTGTGACAGATAGTGTTTTCTTCGTTCTTAAGAGTTGTACTTAAAACCTGACCTGGATTTTTTAATGATTTTTTTTTAAAGCAGTAAGAACAATCAAAGAAAAAATGTATATACATATTTTTTTATTATTATTTTAAGCTACATTACTGATCAGATGATTTACATTTTTTTTCCTTTTTTGTTTACTTTTGAACGTTAAGACAAGATAAGTCGTGTGATGTTACCTGAGATAACTGTAAAAGTGTTTATTTCACACAAACTATCATCGCGCTTTGACCAGATACAGGGAGTGTTTACATTGGAAGTATCGAACAGGTTGCCAGCTCTTTGAAGTCAATATCAAGGATGCAAGTCTATTCGGCTGCTCTGTTCGGGGAATTCTGGGAACTGGTAATCGGAGGTTTGAAGGGTTGTTAAATGTAAAAATTATTTAGTCAAAGTAACACAGATACACGCGATAGAGAAATATAAAGATTAAGAGAGAGAGAGAGAAAAGAGAAAAAGACTTAAAATAAAATGGCATGGGGGGGATTTCATTTTAATCCAAGTGCAATGATAGGACATTTCCTTCTTCAAGATACCGGTAATCTTCGGGAAAATACCACTTTTACAAACAAACATTTTACAAACACTAAATAGGACTTAACCATTGTGACCAAGAAGTCATGAAAAGAGAACAAGTAATCTACTATGTATATTCACCCGTCACTAAATAGCAGGGCTGGACTTCACCATTGTGAGGCCCTATGCGAAACGGATTTCGCGGGGCCAAGTTTGGGTAGGGAAGCGGATAATAAGTGAAATTTAAGAGTTTGTATTATACGTACAGAATTACTTTACGAGCCTTGCATGTAGCAAAGTCATAAAGTATATCATAATAATTCTGTTTCCTACATAGATCACGCTCAATAGCAAGAATTACCAAATGTTTCAATCTATCTTTGAGAATTGTTGACCTCAAGTAAATCTTCATTAGTTTGAGGCGCGAGAAGCTTCTTTTACCAGATTACACAATTACGGCTAATGCATAAAGCCGTTTTTATTTATCGCACGTAGGATTGGCGTTTTCCATGTTGAATGACACCCCAAAATGACAATTTTTGTCTATATATTTCAGGAGATTTGTATGAGTTTTCTAAAGATTTTAATAATTTCCGGATATTTCCAGGACTTTTTCATATATTTTGCAATTTCAGGAGATTTCCAGGAGCTCCTGTTAAATCGACAGGAGGCCGCGGGAAATCTGTTTTAAGTTATAAAATGGTTTAATGTAACAATTTTTACACCTAGAATTAGCACGGATCCTATGAAAGTGCGGTTCTAACATCTATGAAAAGGCGGGGCCCACTGCGGTCGCATAGGTTGCATTGGCTTAGGCCGGCCCTGCAAAATAGCGGTGTATGCTACGCCGCCGGTCGACTAGTTATTATTATGCGTATTGTGTGTGTCTGTGCGATCGCGAAAAGACATAATGTAAGCGTGTCTAGTGTGGGTGAGGTTGATGCCCAGTGGTGAGGCGTCAATGTCCAAACTGTTTCCTTTACCAGAAAGTTTGAACACGATTCAGCGAACTGGATGTTATGTACGAGGTCTGGTGACAGATGTAAATATGTCATTGAGTCACTCCTTGACATGGCTATTATTAGAACAGCTGAATGCCCCAGATGATTGTGTTTTTACTTGATCTATAAGAGGTACACACAAATAGATAAACACAGGTACACACACACATGCTGATAACAGCATACTAGTTTCTTCTTGTATATAGTCAGTAGTGAAGTAGATCCTTGTTTGACTTCGTGCAGCAATATCGCTTCACTTTATAATCAAAGATCTAGCTTGTTTATTTGGTTGCTGTTGCTATGACCCGTAAAAGAACTTTTTATTCCTTGATATTCAAACCCTAATCCCCCCCCCCTCTCATATTATGGGATATCGAATAGTGTCATCAGAAATGACTGACCAGAATATTTCCAAAACTTCAGGCTTAAATAGTCGAGAGCTTTGCAATTTTTTTTGTCGTCTAGTAGACACATCTGGTATTCTAATTTGATTACAGTACCACCATTAGTAAAATCACTAAACTTAGAGACACTTCAGGACAGAGGAATAAAAAGATTAGCTTTAATACATAAAACCCTAGACCATAATTTACAAATAGAAATAAAAATGAAATACTCAGAAAGACGCAAAGATAGAGGTATATTTCATATCCTATACGCTAAAACAAATTCGTACAAGTGCTTCTTCTTCCCTAGTTTCTATAGAGAATGGAATGGGTTGCCTGAATCAGCCAGGAAAACCAACGAATTGACAGAGTTTAAGTCATTGATTAACACGCATGGCTAAAATGACACATGGAATACGTAGGACGTAATTATCTTATTTTTTTAAAGTAACGTCTGTAATATATAAGATAAGATTTTGTTTTATTCGATGCACTTTGAACTTACTTAAAGACAGCGCTAACAACATCATCTCTTTTATAAAGTAATTGTTATAGACAGTACTAAGTCAATCTAATTAACTTTCTTTAAAAATAAATACTTGACATTTCTGACATGGACAAGGCTAAAATCAAGTTGGCAAAATATTGTTTTGTTAAGGCTTCCGCGCGGTGTTGATTCTTTGAAATATAACTAGTGTAGATCTACGTCTGACTGAAAATAACACTGAACTACTTCAGTAACACCGTCGAAAGGCCGAAACAATCAAAATATGTAGTCGACGCTGATGTTGTTCTACAAATATATTTAATAATCACGAAGGGAATCGTCCGATGTCAGCTGTGTCCGTAAATCCGTATATCTATTGTACTGCTCTACACGAAGCGTCTTCTTAGTAGCGTCACTTAGAGCGTTCTTGTTTTTAAAGATCTGTCACGTCACTTGTCGCTAAGTAAAACTTTCCCATTATTCCTGAAACAATTAACTAAATCCTAATCATGTCATAACAGTTTGCAACAATTTGGTCAACGTAGTTTTCAAGTGAAGTGAAGTGGATTCTTCTTAAGTTCAATTAAAAGATGTTAAAATTTAGCAACCCTAACCCTAACCCTAACTAACTCACTAATAAACTCTGCACTCTATCCAGAAGAATTGAAGAAATTAATTGTACATAAAATAAATGAGAAATGGACGAGCTCTCGTCCAAATCACAAGAAAGATGACGCTTACTATAAGCTATCCCGACAAGACCAACGTCTAATCTTTCGACTCAGGACCGGACACAACAGAATGCGACAACACATCGTACCGGAAGCTCAAAATTGGAACCAGTGAAATCTGCCCATGTGGAGTATCACCAGAGAATGCCGACCACGTCCTCCAAAACTGCTCTCTTTACCAAGAGGCCCGTATAAGACATTGGCCCTAAATCACCCCAATAGAAAGAAAACTATATGGAGAGGTCCCTGATTTGGAAACCACTGCGCAGTTCATCTCATGTATTGGTCTAGTCATATAAACACTCCAACATAATAATGAGAACGAAGAAGAAGAAGCAAGTTGATTCATACCCAGGCTAAAGCACAGCCTCTATCTGGAGATAAGTCATTGACCGAATCGACTCAGTTGCATCGCCATTCATTCGAATCACTACAAAACGAATATATCCAACAAGTATACAACTACACTGTGGGGGATCATGTTTTACCGTGACCCAGCTGGGAAGATAAGTAAAGCGTGGCACAAGACCTGCCATTAGAACTTGACACGAAGAGCCAGCTGCCCCCATGTAACACATGGCACTGTGCCAGAAGTTTCGGGGTTCAAGGACCAGAAACCAAAACTTCGCGTAAGACAAGAGTAATATCCAATACTTTGTCGTCGTTGAAACATCCCAATGTTAAGTACAGTAAGATTGCTGGATAAACCCAGTGACGTAACGAGTATGGCGCCAAGGAGTTCACTGCACCCGGGACTACGACTAATAGGGATCCACAGGGACCATTGAAAGATGATTGTTTAGAGATTTTAAAAACACTTACATGCATTGAAGCTACTTGTAAACGTTGGTACACAAATGCAATTTATGCACTGATTTATACTGATACACACAAAGACCTAATGGGTATAGTTTTTGTCAATAAAACTTCTATTCTCTTAGAAGGGGGGTACCACATACCTGGGCCCAAGGGTAACTCACTACTCCACTGCATGCCTGTTGCCGGTAAGGGGGTGGGGAGGCAAGACCAAGGGAAAAAAAAGGGGGGGAGGGCTTTTTTATGCATCTTGTAAAAGTATTTTAAGGTTTTAGGCATGTTGGGGTGGGGGGCGAAGGTAGAGGGGCACACCCGTATCCATTTGTCTGGAGTCCTAGTATTTCTGGTGTCGGGTCTGGCCACTGGATACACCCTTTCTCTTGATGGGGGCTAGATTGATCTCTACATTATTTTTTAGTTGGAAGAAAAACAAACTACTTCTAAACACACTTATTATCTACTCGTAGGTTACATTGACAGACAGATATAAATCTATATAAGCCCATATATTTACGACATGAAATTCTAATAGATCTGTTTTTTTACAAGTCATGGTTAAGTTTAGTTTCGTATCACTGCTGTCCAATTCAGACTTTTAAAACTACGCTTTTTAATTGACTAATATTGACGCCATAATTCAAATAACTATACTATTTGGTAATTGCAAACTAAAAGTCTAGAGGGACTAGTGTCAAATTTAAACTACGACAACTATTGATACTAAATTAAAACTTTTAAGAAACCACAGTTATCGAATTTAAAAATTAAAAAAAAAACACAAGCTTTTGAACAAGAATTTCGAGGGCAAAACTAGCACTTACCGAATAAGCCCATGTTAGTGCGAGTCTTCAGGTAGGCCGGACCCTTGTGCAGTAGCCTGTCCGGCTGCTTACCCATGGTGCAGGATGTCACGAGAAGAGACATGGCCCAGGGTTATGTTGACCGATTCAGCACATAATCACGACAACTGGCACTAATGACCGAAATGACTGTAAAACTTAATGAAATAACCAAAATCTCATTCAATGTTCCTCTCCTAATGTGAATCGTTGATATTTCTTAGCTGGAATTACATCTGGTGTCAGAAACGGTCCAAACATTTTTGAAATAATGAAGTCCAATGTAAATGTATATAATCCTCACAGTGATATGTACAGAAAATAACTCCTCTGAGTGGTCTCAACATTCCGAATGGCATCATCTCGCCCATGCTACAGCCCAGAACCATCCACTCGTGTGGACTTTCCACGTAGCTCTATCTGGTGGGTCCTCCTGTGTTAATGACCGTCGTCCAATACATACATCAGATAGATATGGCATAGTCTCAAGCAGTAGATGCGCTGTTGTAAGCCGGTATTGACACGTGACACTTAGCTGAAGGTATGACAAATCAGCGATCAGTTGACAGATATTACGAGGGCAGTCTCTGGCAGAACATTTTGGGGCTTTTCTGTAGCTCAGTGGCCTTGGTACACATCACTGGGAAAGATAAACAAGAAAATAAAAAAATAAATTTTAAAAGCTTATACGAACCTTGGTTTAATCGCCTTTATTAAAAACAATTTAAATATGTGAATTCGAACTCCAGGGCTCAGGCCTTCTCAAACCAACACACTAACCACTGTGCCAGTCAAGCGCTTATGAAAATAGAAAGTTTTACATTTATCTGATGTTAGCTTTAAACTTTAAAGCGGCGACCGACAAAGTATAAAGGGGGCTAATTAAACTTATACTACCACATCGGTCAAGTACAAGTTCTTTCCCTTGTTGGATACCAAACAAAATAATTAATCGCCACTAGTTAATTACTCATTGGTCATTTTTTTTTATTGATTCTTGTTTTGTCGTGTAAAAGAAATAATTGTGCAAAATTTCAGCTAGATCCGAGATTAGGTGTGGGAGAAATAACGTGTACCGTTACAAACTTTTTACTAGACAGACAAATTGAGTCGATATAAGCTATGTAAAAATGGATTCAATTTAATCTTTAAATAAAGATGGGAATAGATTAACATATGAATGTCTATAAATTATGCCTTCACAAATATATATTTATTCATAAAAATATATTAACGTTAAAATGTAGTTCAGAAAAAGTGACCCAAACAAAGCCGGAATATACGAATCTAAATGAAAAGAACAATAATAAAGATAAATAAAGATCTAGATGTGTACACATAAATTTGACAACTGTGACAATCAGTAGCTCAAGAAAGGAGATATGCGTATCTTGGGCAATTCATGCATTGAGAGAAGCAGTAAACTACTTTGTCAGATATAAATTATGTACGTAATAGGTTGTCTCCCTATCTACAGATTATCTACCCTTGTGTACATTGTAAAAACAAATGAACAGTAACTTTTATTTATGACATACAAGATTAACGGATCTAGATGAAGTGTGAAGACTTACAAGGACTAAAATCAATAGTCAGGATAACAATTGTTGGTCATACTAAAAGACTGTTTTATTATCTCAACGAAATTGGTTATGATAACATGGATTAAGAATATTCCAACACCCAAAGGCATTATTTATTTTCAAAATTTAGATGGTCACAACACATGAGCTCATAAATAAAACCCAGATACTGCGTAGAAAACGTTTTAGCTCCCTTTTAAGCTTCCTTGGAATTTTATGAGTTATTTTAGCTCTTTGTCACTGCACTTAATTTAAAAAGACTAAAAAAGTACCGGTAGCAATAATATATAAAATCCTAAACCGTAACTTGTATATACCAAAACATAACCTATAAAATAAACAAAAAAAACCCACTAAACAATAACGTATAATTAGCAAAACATGACCTATAAAATATTTGAATCCAGAAATACACAGGTTAAAGGTTACATTTCTTCATTAATCAATATGACAAGACAATGACCTTATAGTACTCTTGTTTTGTAAGTGCCAGAACAGGGTGTCTGAATAAACCAGAGACTTAAGTTTTTAATCAACATAGTTCCTTGGCATGTTTGTAATGTTGAATGTGTATGACCATTTGAAAATGTAATGTTAATATATTCGAATATAGACCTACTCGAATCGAGTAATCAACAAATAGCATTATTACTTGGATACCTCAGAAATATTTGTGTACTAAAAGTATAAGGTAGTAAGTAGGAGCGTATAGGTTTACCTGTGCTTATGTTGCTTATATGTTACGCCGTGTTATTAGAGCACATATGAAATAGTGTATCCGTCGTTGGAAGTATACGAGATTTCAGACAAGGCACTGTACAAAAGAAATGAACAAATGGACTAAGTCTGTGTCACTGGGATTACGGCACAGTCGCCGCACATTATGTCAACACGACACGGTATTGACACACCAGGTCAACCGTTGAGACCCGACCCTGACGCAGCAGTTCAACTTCACAAGGACACACTCAAACGATACACACACACACAACACGGTGGCCTGGATAGAGTTCGGGAAGTGATAACACACCCAGGAGCACGAAGTAAGCTGTAACTGTAATAACATGACCTAGATAGGATGACCAGATCTATAACCTTTCAGCTGTAACCAGTAGATGATAAAACACACATACAGCAAATACTCTATATAGAAATATATATATATATATATATATTTATAGCTAAATTTAATCAACGTAAAACTTACAGCGGAGAAAATAAGTAGGCTTAGGGCCTATATACTCTCAGTGTGTATTCATCAAAAGAATGTGAACTTCAAAGTATTGTGTCACAGATGTGACAAAAATGTCACAATTTACCACCGGCACTTCAACAATTAAAAGAGCAAACAATCTCTTCTAAAAGGAGTGGGCAAATCAGTGGTAGGTGTGACTAGCGCGGCTCCTCGTGTCTCGTGTAAAAACAACATAACACCAGAATTGCTCTTTCAAAATGTATAAACAGAGCCGGATTTAGACTTGATAAAGCCCTAGGCTATAAGAGCCCTTTGTGTATTATCACTTTGTTATCCAGACCTTTCCTTCCTTAAAATAGTTATTGAAAAAAAGAAAATGACAACATTGAAATATCATTCCATGGAGGTGGCACTCTTTTGTTTTTGTTCATGAAATAATCACATTAGATAATCCAACTACACTTGAAAACCACATGTTGCTTCCCGTAGCTCCAGGGCGGCCTATCAATTCTCTTTTCTCTGTAGATCAATCAACTCTCTTTTGACGATGACACACAGACGCAGTAGCAGGTGGCCTGGTTTTCATGTCACATCCCGCATGGATTATCACATGCACATGTCTATTGTCATGTCATTAGACGGTGCACTGGATGCTTTATATATGAAGTGTAGTTTTAAAGCTAAACTGAAACGCTAACAAGCAATCTCATCTGATTGGACGAGAATGTTAAGCAGCTGCTAACAGCTTCTCCTTTATCTAATGCTAATTACATCTACGACAGCTGGAGAAAATTAAATCAATAGCGGACAAATAAATGTCTCAACGCAGATTTATAACAATGTCGCTGAACCCACTCACACACTTTTCTTTGCCGTCCCTTTAAACCTTATTAGTACAACTTTACAACAGTAGGCCTACTACAACTAGTGTGTGCAGTAGTAAGAGTAAACATATTTACAAGCCTTATTAAATAAATGGATGGACGGACAGACAGACAAACAGACAGATAGAATAGATAGATAGATAGATTAGATAGATAGATAGATAGATAGATTAGATAGATAGATAGATAGATAGATAGATAGATAGATAGATAGATAGATAGATAGATTAGATAGATAGATTAGATAGATAAATAGATAGATTAGATAGATAAATAGATAGATAGATAAATAGATAGATAGATAGATAGATAGATAGATAGATTAGATAGATTAGATAGATTAGATAGATAGATAGATAGATTAGATAGATAGATAGATAGATAGATAGATAGATTAGATAGATAGATAGATAGATAGATAGATAGATAGATAGATTAGATAAATAGATAAATAGATATATAGATAGATAGATAGATAGATAGATAGATAGATAGAGATAGATAAATAGATAGATAGATAGATTAGATTAGATAGATAGATTATATAAATAGATAAATAGATAGATAGATAGATAGATAGATAGATAGATAGATAGATAGATAGATAGATAGATAGATAGATAGATAGATAGATAGATAGATAGATAGAGATAACTGCACTTGAGGATAGATAAAGATTTCAATGTGAAGTCGACTCGGCCAAAGAGTTATTTGATAGGCCGTCATTTGGCGAACGTCACATTAAGCAGACATTTTTCTGAAGTCTGTAACAATCTGCAACATCCGAGACAAGTACAACAAACACGCATACCAGCAACGAGGCCTTCATCGGCTACAAAAGAACAACAACAACAACAACAAAAAGACAAACAATTAACACAAAATAGGCTGTCTGTCCGTCCGTCCATAAATCCACCCGTCCATCCATTTACTTAAGGCTTGCAAATATGTTTACTCTTTCAACTGCATATACTAGTTACAGTACTTTTGTTATAATTTGGTTTAAAGGGAAAGCAAAAAAAGGCAACATATGTTAAACTTCTACTTGGTAATATATTGATGTATTTTTTAAAATTATGACTATATAATTAATAGGGTTAATGTTTACAGTTACATTAGCCAGGTTTTCACCGCTGAGCTGTAAGTTCTTGTGAAATGTAGCCTACTTAGAGTAAAAAAGCTGAATCGGTGTTTGTACTTGTTTATGAAACAAATAAACAAGTCAATAAGTGAAATTACTTTTTTTTAGACAAAACAACATCGGATTTAAAATAGACCAGTAGAACTCGGTCCAGTCAAATGACTGTCATCCTGTAGTGTTGATAGACAAGTTGATTGATATGTATACTAAATCAGCCGACAAGCCATTGTAATTAGAATTTTTAAATGCATTTCAAAGGTGCTAATTAGCTTAGGCCTCTAGGTTCAATAGCCCATAAGATACATTCCTCCATCGGAGGTCGGCAACAATTTAGCAATGGTGTGCCAAAGTAAAATTATGCGTGCCACTTTTGACCCGCATGTCACAGTTTACATTCACGTCTGCACTGTTGGTTTCATATTTAGTCGTAGATAAATACATCTTTTTTTTTTTTAAGTTACGTCTGTATTATATAAGATAATACAAACTTTGCTTAATAGACGTTTGTTGTTTTTTTTTCTCATAGGATTGCAGTAGAAAGAAATTATGGGAGAGAAGTTAAGAAACATTTAATAGGCCCTATATATATTTCAAAATAAACACTTTTTACGGATGAAATAAATTATTACTAAATAAAGACAATTTCATGTGACAACAATATATAGAATGTTTGTTTCACAACAAAACAAGGATTAAGCATAATCTCTTGCTACTGCTGGGCTAACGGACTATAAACCATGCACATTTGAGTAGGAAAGAAAAGATAATCCTTGCGCAATTCTTCGTCAGCAGATTCAGATTACAAATTATTCTAGAAACTTCTAGAAAAAAAAAATTGATCGACTCTAGGGCAGAATATTAAAAATTACAAAACATTAAGATCAAACTTAAAAGTTAGACTTTTAGTAGGCAATAGTGGTTTTTTCTTGCAGTTTTTATGTTCATAAGCACAGTAGACTGACTCGTGACATTTGAAAGTAAGTTATCACTATTAGAACTAATTACATCAGTATTGAAGGTATATAACTCTACATGTCGATAAATCTGCTAAGCCAACAAGATCAGTCATGAACAAATTATAGTATACAACTTCCTGAATAGTAATGAATAAAAGCAAGAAAGATTTCAATTCAGACTTTACCTGCGGATCACTCTATAAAAGTCTTTATGATACCATATTTGAAAATCACAATTTGTAAAAATATAAAAGTGATCTAATGGTAATAATGGCAGAAACACGAAGAAACGAAACAATTTTTTTTTTTTGTTTGTAAAAATCTGGAGTTTGTAATCCTGCTCTGAGTGAAGTAAAAATGTTCAAGTCTAAAGAGTCGTCAGGAAGTTTTGGCGCGAATCTGGTGGAGAAAGACGCAGACGTCAATAAGTTACACTTAAAGCAGCGGGCGGAATATTCCTTCCACTGACTGCTACCACTCACTTCAGAAGATCATCAAAACTTTCAAAGTTTAGACCAGTGCTCACACGGCGGCAGCTCTAAAACAACTAAGATAGGTGAGGGGTGGGGGGGGGGGGCGTGCTCAACCCGGAGCTGGCGGGAGGGGAGCGTGAGAAAGACGCAACTCTATAAACTTTGAGCGGTGATGGCTTGTAAGGAAGTGATTTCTTTCCCAGATTTTTTTTAAGGACGAGCAAAATGCTAAAAGTAAAATAGGAAATAAACAGCAAAATTAGGTGATAAATAACATAGGACTACAGTCGATAGGCATTGGGGTACTCAAGGGAAATGTTCTGATAGGCTTCTTTTAAGACAAACAAGTCGTTACAGTCCGTTATTATTACACATAGTCTGCAAATTCATAGTAAATGATTTGTATGAAATTCTTTGAAACTTCGTAGTGGGCTTAACTTTATTTGCATATATCCACATATGTCGCATTTTACGTCCCGAGAGACAATTTTTTTCCCTTTAAAACTTCTCACGTGACTGAAGAGGCCAATTCACAGGCGACAATTTTTAAAACCACATTTGATATAGGCCTATTTACAAATATATTTCTATTTATAGCGTTAGGCTACAAAATGAATTATTATAACTATGTATTTTCCGGTCACACAGAATCCCATATTACTGGAGGTAACTAAAAGATTTCCCAGACATATACGTTTCAATTCCATTAAAATCTTTTGCAAAACAATAAAAAAAAAACAAGAAACAAGCAGAGAACGCTTTGGGCTAAACAACGATGGTACAACAAAAAGTAAAACTGGCGTTTATTTGGCACACACGAGGGTGAGGAGGCCAAAGGTTAGGGTTAGCCTCTAAACAAAGTGTTAAGCATGCATCTAAACATGAGCTTCCGGTCGTGGGAAGAAAACTAATACAACAGGGTTATCGACATCTGACTACAGAAACTAGACGACCTGTTGCCCTAATAACTGCTATCCACTGATGTGTATTCACAGCAAATGCAATTTTTTTTGTATTTCAGTCTAAAATAAGTCAATCTAAGTGCCGTGGAGTTGTGAAGGTAATCCTAGAAATATGCACCCCGCCCCCCCTCCCCTTTTGAATGTGATGTTAACATTTAGCAACAGACACACACAAACATCTAAAAACATATACATAGCTTTAATAAGTGCCACTAGTAGCAGTATTCGCTCACTGCGTTTCAAAAGTCAGCCATGGTTACTGTAGAATTATTTGTTTCATTTCAGTTTAAAGGCGACAGTTATGTAGTGAGACTTTTTTTTTCTCCAGACAATTATAATGTTGACCTTTTTTTTTCAATACCTACTATAGTACTAATAACCCACACTTTCGTCATAGTAAAAAATGAACGATTTCAATAATTTATTTTGACAATAGCAATGTCCTATCAAGCTGAAATTTCGCACAGAAACTGCGTCACAACACCTTCTATTTACATTTTTAGAAAAATCACTTTAGTAATTAATGAATTAATTTTACAAAAAATATTTATCGTTAAAGACCAAGTGTTCCATCGGTTGGACTCAGGGGAAACTAACATTATATTAATTTTTTCTTACTACTGATTATCAGTAATATTCCTTTTGCGTATGGCCCCCCCCCCCATGCAAAAGTAAGACACGATCAATTTATGAAACATATAATACTATTTACTATATTAGCTGAGCATAAAGTACTAATTGATTTTTTTTTAAAATATGTTACTTACAGTATATATCTATTCGAGGCGGTCGGCATGAATCAAATATTCCTTTATATTTTTTTCAATATTTAATAATTGTATAGTGCATATAGTATAAAGAGGATGTAGATAAACATAGTTCGGTTACTAAGTTTGATAGATACAAAAAAATATACCTAAGCTATTAAGAAACATTACGATATAATTAGAATAGATAAGATCTACTAAACATTTTACCCTCAACATTTCAAGACATAGTACCAGCTGCACTAGACTAACTAAACGTAAGTTATTTGACTACTGAGTATTTAACTCACTAGACCTAGATAAACTCACCTGGTGTACAAAGTCCAGGGGAGACTACCTAGCGAGATAAAGAAATTAGATTAGTCAACCTTTTTTTTTTTAACCGAAGCATCTTCCATTAGGAATAACTTAATTCTTCAGAAAATGTATATAATTATGTTCAACGAGCTACAGATGCGCGTGTTCTGTTCTAATTAAAGACGATCTGGGGATTATACATATGTGTAGACATAGTTCTGTAGTCGGTGAGGTCTTTACCCGTTTTTAGACACAATCATATTGTATAATGCAATGTCTCCCAAACGGTATTGCAGGTGCTACCAGAGCTCAAAACACAAAGTCACTACTTCACTTAATTTATCTAAAATAAAAATAAGCAAAGTGTTCCGGGCTTTTTCAGTGCACGGACCAAAGGTTTGGAACTCACTCCCCATTGATCTCAGACAGACAACATGCTACACCACTTTTAAGAAGAACATTAAGACCTACTTGTTTAATACTTTTTTTTAGATTAGTTTTTGAATAGTACTGTGGTGTTTGTGTTTGTAATGTTATTACAGCGCCTTGAGCCTACATTTTGTTTATTAACAGCGCTTTATAAATAAAATTATTATTATTATCATAAATACTCCGTTAGAGAAAAAAGTTTGGGAAACACTGTTGTAGTGAACAAGATAGGATGCGAAACAATTCTTTACCACTGAGTGAACTAGCTGAACACTCATCTCATTGCCCAACAGTAGAGTCAGCCTATTTTTTTTTGTTTCGCATTACAAGTCTGTCTTCAAATAATAATAATAAAACAACGAATAACTCCCCACTCATGAAATGATAAGTGATGCATCGGAGAGGAGCAGAGGATAAGAGACAAAAAAGATCACATAGGGAAGAATGACATGAGAGCGTTGCCAGGTGCCATGCCACTTATCACCGTGTAGCCCCACAGAAAAAAAAAAAGCTATTCTGGAAACATTAAGAGAAGGACAGTCAATTAACCAGGGAGGTAGGAGGATCTAAGAAATAAACGGAATGACTACATGTAGGTCAACAAATGACGTTCTAGAAGTAGGTCAACAAATAAAGTTCTAGAAGTAGGTCAACAATTAAGATCTACAAGTAGGTGAACAAATAAAGTTCTACAAGTAGTCAACAAATAACGTTCTAGAAGTAGGTTAACAAATAAAGTTCCACAAGTAGGTCAACAATCAAGTTCTACAAGTAGGTCAACAAATAAAGTTCTACAAGTAGGTCAACAAATAAAGTTCTACAAGTAGTCAACAAATAACGTTCTAGAAGTAGGTTAACAAATAAAGTTCTAGAAGTAGGTCAACAAATAAAGTTCTAGAAGTAGTTCAACAAATAAAGTTGTAGAAGTAGTTTAACAAATAAAGTTCTAGAAGTAGGTCAACAAATAAAGTTCTACAAGTAGGTCAACAATTAAGATCTACAAGTAGGTCAACAAATAAAGTTCTACAAGTAGGCCTACATATAAAGTTCTACAAGTAGGTCAGCTAATAGATCTACAAATAGGTCAAGAAATAGTTCTACAACTAGGTCACTTCCAATTTCAGATCGTATATCCTATATAATACAGACGTTACTTCAAAAAAGAAGATGATTACGTCCTACGCGTCATGCATATAGTCATGCATATTAACCAATGACCTAAATTCTGCCAAGTCATTGGTTTTCCTGGCTAGCTCAGGCAACCCATTTTATGCTCTAATAGCGCTAGAGAAGATGTCACATGAAAATGTCTTTATTTGGTAATAATCTATTTCATTCGTAAAAAGTGTTTATTTTGAAATATATATAGGGCCTATTTTTAAAATGTTTCCCAACTTCTCTTCTATCCCTTCGTCTTGCTGCACTCCTATGAGAAAAAAAGCATTTGTACAAATTTGTCCTAGCATATGGAACGAGGAATGTGCCTTTATCTTTGTGTCTTTCTGTGTCTTGCGATCTATAGGGCAGATGATCTAAAGGCCATCTGTTTCTGTGGCCCACGGTTAACCAGGGTGACATGTGGCCAGCACAACGACCAACCGCCTATACTTTTCCCCAACTAACGTTAGTACCCATTAGAGCTGGGTGGACTCAGAGGTGCCCCAATGATCCCGAAACTAAAAATCCCAGTCTTCACCAGGACTGGCAACCCGGGATTACTCGGTTCGGAGTCCAAGCGCTCTACCACTCAGCCACCTCGCCTCATTCAATCAAAACATACTAGTTAAAATGTATCAATCAACATACTAGTTAAAATGTATCAATCAACATACTAGTTGAAAGTGGAAATTTTTATGTTGACTTTTTTTTTATCATAGACAGCCAACCACTGAATACTTTTAGAAAGAGGAGAAAAAACAACAAAACTAAATGTATGATACCAATGATAATCAAAGATACTCTTTTTTTCATCTTCAAGATTGTACCGCCACGACCTTCATCCCCAATCATTAGTCACGTAACACTAACAGAATGCTAGCCAGTCTGTCCGAGAAAATGCGTGAAAGTAAGCAAGCCCACTAAGTCGACAAACTAAGGCACTCACGCCACTTCACGTTAGAAACCAAACGATAACTAAATATTGACTTCGTAAACAGAACAAAATTACCCACAATTCAAGAGAGAAAGTATTTAGTAGCTTGTAGTTTATCTAAATTAATTTTCTGAAGCAATATTTTTCTTATCTTATCTTATATAATACAGACGTTACTTCAAAAAAGAAGATGATTACGTCCTACGCGTCATGCATTTAGTCATGCATATTAACCAATGACTTAAATTCTGCCAAGTCACTGGTTTTCCTGGCTAGCTCAGGCAACCCATTCCATGCTCTAATAGCACTAGGGAAGAAGGAGTATTTGTACAAATTGGTCCTAGCATATGGGACGAGGAATGTACCTTTATCTTTGTGTCTTTCAGAGTATTTTATTAAATTTTGTTTTTGTATTTGAAGATTATGGTTCAGTGTTTTATGTATGATTGCTACTTTACTTTTGAGCCTTCTGTCCTGAAGGCTTTCTAAATTTAGTGATTTTACTAAAGGTGTTACTCTAGTCAAATGTGAATATTCGTTTGTTATGAATCTCACTGCTCTATTTTGTGTCTGTTCCAGTTTCTTAATGTTTTCTTGAGTTGAGGGGTCCCAAACGGAGGATGCATATTCTATTATTGGCCTAACCAAGGTTAAGTAACATTTTAGTTTTATGTTCTTATTTGATTTATAGAAATTTCTTTTAATAAATCCTAATGCTTTGTTTGATTTTTTTGTAGTTTCATCAATATGTGGATTCCATGATAGTTTTTCATTTATTATAACACCTAGGTATTTTGCGTTTTTAGTCTGTGATACTGGTTTGCCATGAATAAGATAAGTGGAATTAATTTGTTTTAGTTTTTTTGTTACTCTTAACAACTGACATTTTTCTGGGTGGAAAGACATGCTCCAATTTGATTCCCATTTCTGTAATTCATCTAATTCTCTTTGTAAAATATCTGTGTCTTGTGTTGTTTTTATTGTTCCATATATTATGCAATCGTCTGCAAATAATCTGACTTTTGTTCCTGAACTAATGCAATTTGGTAAATCATTTATGTAAATTAAAAATAGTAGTGGACCCAAGACTGTACCTTGAGGTACACCTGAGTTTACTGTTATCGGTGTTGATTTAGAGCCATTTATTATTACAGTTTGTTCTCTCCCTATCAGAAAGTCTTTAATCCACTGATGCAGTGGACCATTAATGCCGAAATATTTTAATTTTTTAAGCAAACTATGGTGGTGAACTTTGTCAAAAGCCTTAGAAAAATCTAGTAAGATAGCATCTATTTGTTCACTATTATCTAAACCTTTTGAAAAATCATCAATTAGTCCTATTAGTTGTGTTTCACATGATCTATATTTCCTAAAGCCATGTTGGTATGGTGTGAGGACATTATGTTTGTCTAAGTGGTTTATGATGTTGCTACATATTATGTGTTCTAGGATTTTACATGTGATGCTGGTAAGTGATACTGGTCTGTAGTTCCCTGGGTCAGATTTTTCTCCTTTTTTAAATAGGGGGGTGACATTAGCTTCTTTCCAGTCCTTTGGTACTCTGCCCTGGTTAAGTGAAGCCTGAAAGAGTATTTTGAACACTGGGGCTAGCTCATTACTTAGTTCTTTGAGTAATCTAGCTGGAATACCATCAGGTCCAGAAGCTTTATTTGGTTTGGTGTTGGCTAATAGTTTTTGAATTCCATTTTCTTGTACTACTATATCTTCTATGTTGTCTGCTTGGTTCAAATTCAGTAATATGTCTTTGTCTCCTGGGGCTGAGAATGCTGATGCAAAGTATTTGTTTAGAATGTTTGCTTTAGTTTCATTATCATTATGTATTATGTTATGTTCATCTTTTAATGGCGCTACGCCTGTTGTTTCCATTTTCTTAGACTTAATGTATGACCATAGGTTTTTGTTGTTATCTTTAGATATTACATTGTTTATGTATTCACTCTGCAGCTGTCTGCTTACTTTTTGGGTTAAGTGTTTAATTTTTATATACTTTTTGTAAACTCTTTCTGCATTAGTTTCTTTAAATTTTCTATAGAGGTTTTCCTTCTGTTTACAAAGCTTCTTTAGTCTATTATTAAACCAGCATTTATTTATTTTCTGTTTTTATCTCCGTATCATTGTTACATCTGGAAAACTTTTTTCCCTAATAGTAACTATTAAAGAGGTTTTTGCAAAGCTTATATTAACTCCCTCTGTCTGTCTGGTAAAAAGTGTGTACACGTTATTTCTCCCACATCCAATCTCGGATCAAGCTGAAATTTTGCACAATTATCTCTTTTACCTGACAAAACAAGAATCAATTTAAAAAAAAAAGAAAAAACAATTAGTGAATGAATTATTAGTAACTAATTTTTTTGGTATCTAAAACAAGGGAATGACTGATAAGGCAAGTCTATACTATTAACCATAGATATATTTTATACTACTAAAACTGCCAATAAATCGGTTATAACAGTGATGTCAAATAAAGCAAAACAACCTTTAATTCTGTTAACTATCGAGACCTCCTTTCATAGCTGTAGCTATAAATATAATTCAAATTTAGCAAGACGAAGCCATACACATAGTCAAAAAGAGACACATACACAATGTACATACATATATGTCCAAATGAAGTCAGGCTAAAAAATGTGCAAAAAAAAATAAACACAGTTCTTGTTCATACTCATTCAAATGTACCAACGTGAGTTAGACGACTTGCCTTAGGTTACATCTAGATTCTAGCAAGAGAAACAGCTCACATCTAGATTCTAGCAAGAGAAACTGCTCACATCTAGATTCTAGCAAGAGAAACAGCTTATATCTAGATTCTAACAAGAGAAACAGCTTACATCTAGATTCTAGCAAGAGAAACAGCTTACATCTAGATTCTAGCATGAGAAACAGCTCACATCTAGATTCTAACAAGAGAAACAGCTTACATCTAGATTCTAGCAAGAGAAACAACTCACATCTAGATTCTAGCAAGAGAAACAACTCACATCTAGATTCTAGCAAGAGAAACAGCTCACATCTAGATTCTAACAAGAGAAACAACTAACATCTAGATTCTAGCAAGAGAAACAGCTTACATCTAGATTCTAGCAAGAGAAACAACTAACATCTAGATTCTAACAAGAGAAACAGCTCACATCTAGATTCTAGCAAGAGAAACAACTCACATCTAGATTCTAGCAAGAGAAACAGCTAACATCTAGATTCTAGCAAGAGAAACAGCTTACATCTAGATTCTAACAAGAGAAACAGCTTACATCTAGATTCTAGCAAGAGAAACAGCTTACATCTAGATTCTAGCATGAGAAACAGCTCACATCTAGATTCTAACAAGAGAAACAGCTTACATCTAGATTCTAGCAAGAGAAACAGCTTACATCTAGATTCTAGCATGAGAAACAGCTCACATCTAGATTCTAACAAGAGAAACAGCTTACATCTAGATTCTAGCAAGAGAAACAACTCACATCTAGATTCTAACAAGAGAAACAGCTTACATCTAGATTCTAGCAAGAGAAACAACTTACATCTAGATTCTAGCATGAGAAACAGCTCACATCTAGATTCTAACAAGAGAAACAGCTTACATCTAGATTCTAGCAAGAGAAACAACTCACATCTAGATTCTAACAAGAGAAACAGCTTACATCTAGATTCTAGCAAGAGAAACAACTAACATCTAGATTCTAACAAGAGAAACAGCTCACATCTAGATTCTAGCAAGAGAAACAACTCACATCTAGATTCTAGCAAGAGAAACAGCTAACATCTAGATTCTAGCAAGAGAAACAGCTTACATCTAGATTCTAACAAGAGAAACAGCTTACATCTAGAGTCTAACAAGAGAAACAGCTTACATCTAGATTCTAGCAAGAGAAACAGCTTACATCTAGATTCTAGCATGAGAAACAGCTCACATCTAGATTCTAACAAGAGAAACAGCTTACATCTAGATTCTAGCAAGAGAAACAACTCACATCTAGATTCTAACAAGAGAAACAGCTTACATCTAGATTCTAGCAAGAGAAACAACTTACATCTAGATTCTAGCATGAGAAACAGCTCACATCTAGATTCTAACAAGAGAAACAGCTTACATCTAGATTCTAGCAAGAGAAACAACTCACATCTAGATTCTAACAAGAGAAACAGCTTACATCTAGATTCTAGCAAGAGAAACAACTTACATCTAGATTCTAGCATGAGAAACAGCTCACATCTAGATTCTAACAAGAGAAACAGCTTACATCTAGATTCTAGCAAGAGAAACAACTCACATCTAGATTCTAGCAAGAGAAACAACTCACATCTAGATTCTAGCAAGAGAAACAGCTTACATCTAGATTCTAACAAGAGAAACAGCTCACATCTAGATTCTAACAAGAGAAACAACTCACATCTAGATTCTAGCAAGAGAAACAACTCACATCTAGATTCTAACAAGAGAAACAACTCACATCTAGATTCTAACAAGAGAAACAACTCACATCTAGATTCTAGCAAGAGAAACAACTCACATCTAGATTCTAACAAGAGAAACAACTCACATCTAGATTCTAACAAGAGAAACAAATCACATCTAGATTCTAGCAAGAGAAACAACTCACATCTAGATTCTAGCAAGAGAAACAACTCACATCTAGACTCTAGCAAGAGAAACAGCTTACATCTAGATTCTAACTAGAGAAACAGCTCACATCTAGATTCTAACAAGAGAAACAACTCACATCTAGATTCTAACAAGAGAAACAACTCACATCTAGATTCTAACAAGAGAAACAGCTTACATCTAGATTCTAACAAGAGAAACAACTCACATCTAGATTCTAACAAGAGAAACAACTCACATCTAGATTCTAGCAAGAGAAACAGCTTACGTCTAGATTCTAACAAGAGAAACAACTCACATCTAGATTCTAGCAAGAGAAACAGCTTACATCTAGATTCTAGCAAGAGAAACAGCTCACATCTAGATTCTAACAAGAGAAACAACTCACATCTAGATTCTAACAAGAGAAACAACTCACATCTAGATTCTAACAAGAGAAACAACTCACATCTAGATTCTAACAAGAGAAACAACTCACATCTAGATTCTAACAAGAGAAACAACTCACATCTAGATTCTAGCAAGAGAAACAGCTCACATCTAGATTCTAACAAGAGAAACAACTCACATCTAGATTCTAGCAAGAGAAACAACTCACATCTAGATTCTAACAAGAGAAACAACTCACATCTAGATTCTAGCAAGAGAAACAACTCACATCTAGATTCTAACAAGAGAAACAACTCACATCTAGATTCTAACAAGAGAAACAACTCACATCTAGATTCTAGCAAGAGAAACAACTCACATCTAGATTCTAGCAAGAGAAACAGCTTACATCTAGATTCTAGCAAGAGAAACAGCTTACATCTAGATTCTAACAAGAGAAACAACTCACATCTAGATTCTAGCAAGAGAAACAACTCACATCTAGATTCTAACAAGAGAAACAACTCACATCTAGATTCTAACAAGAGAAACAGCTCACATCTAGATTCTAACAAGAGAAACAGCTTACATCTAGATTCTAGCAAGAGAAACAACTCACATCTAGATTCTAACAAGAGAAACAACTCACATCTAGATTCTAACGAGAAATAACTCACATCTAGATTCTAGCAAGAGAAACAACTTACATCTAGATTCTAGCAAGAGAAACAACTCACATCTAGATTCTAACAAGAGAAACAGCTTACATCTAGATTCTAGCAAGAGAAACAACTCACATCTAGATTCTAACAAGAGAAACAACTCACATCTAGATTCTAACAAGAGAAACAACTCACATCTAGATTCTAGCAAGAGAAACAACTTACATCTAGATTCTAGCAAGAGAAACAACTCACATCTAGATTCTAGCAAGAGAAACAACTCACATCTAGATTCTAACAAGAGAAACAACTCACATCTAGATTCTAACAAGAGAAACAACTCACATCTAGATTCTAGCAAGAGAAACAACTCACATCTAGATTCTAACAAGAGAAACAACTCACATCTAGATTCTAGCAAGAGAAACAGCTTACATCTAGATTCTAACAAGAGAAACAACTCACATCTAGATTCTAGCAAGAGAAACAGCTTACATCTAGATTCTAACAAGAGAAAATGCTCACATCTAGATTCTAGCATGAGAAACAACTCACATCTAGATTCTAACAAGAGAAACAACTCACATATTCTAGCAAGAGAAACGTTTGAGAACCACTGATGTAATCTAGGAATATCCCTGAGAGTGAGTCAGGTACCAATTACTGTGATCAAAAAATGAGCCAGATGTAATCAATACTGGAATAAATCTCACGTGTCAGCCAGAGACCTCAAGCCATTGTTTCAGCAGGGACAAAACTGTGTTTCCCAGATCAATAGGACATGAGACATGGGAAAAAATGGCGCACTTATCAAGCTGATTGGGGGAACCACAGGTAATGGAACACGGCCTCATAAAAACATGGCGATCTGGGATTTTCAGACGAAGTCAATGATACAAGAAAGATCCGGTTTTTGTAGTGAGTCATTCTTTGCCTTTAAATACAAGTATATCTGTCGGACTTGACATGATTTTAAACAATGTAATTATGTCTTCCCTACTGACAATTTCAAACTGAGTCACTCTGTCAAAGTCAACGAATACAATTGTGTGAATAAAGATTTAGATTCTCTCTCACAATTTCTTTTGTATTGCAGTGCATCCGGTTCCATCTCCTTTGTGGAGGGTGTATCTGGAAGGTTTCCGTGCTGCCTTTTGGCGCTCCATAAACACAACTCAACTAGTCCCATTCCAATTTAAAATTTCTGATCTAAATCTAGCCCTCTTTTTGGCTACCAAAGCGGTTTATGAAAAATATAGATTCTAAATTATCTGGCGCAGCGACAATATTTTTTTTTAACCCTGATCCAACAAGCTTCAAAATTTCAGACTGGAGGCAACGATTCTATTTCTTTGTTCCAGTCATCATGGTCTGATACAACTTTGGCCGAGATGAAGTCAGCAGCCCTTTGTTTTTAGCACGATTCCAAGGTAAGGTAGAAAGATTAGGATCAGGTATTGCTGTAATATCTGTTCTGGAGTATGTTCGCATTCCCAGTTGTGGGTTGGTCACTAAACAACCTCTATACATCCTTAAATTTCTTCATATTTAAATCACTTTTTTAAAAAAAGGTTTTAGTGTCATCAAAACGGAGGAGCAGGTAGCGATCTTAAAGTATATGTACTGACCAGTCACGTGACTGTTACTCATGCTGCAGTATCCACAACGTGCCTTCTATTTCCCCCACATCTTAATACTAACCATCTTAATCCTAAGACCGAACATCTCTATCATGAGGAATGTCCATCCATCTCAGCAGCGCTACAACTCAGCAAGGATAATAACCTGCTTCAACACACCCTTCCATTTGGACCTTTCTAGAGCTTCTGAGTTTTACTCTGCACACAAGCGATTCATTGTAGGTGGTTCCTTGAGTCATCTGCCATATCATTGATACTGGCGTAATACTTCGCTGTCTCCCAGCCTGATGTGCATTTTTTAAAATTTCTGTCCCTAAAGACAAGATCTTTGTTAGTTCTATAGCTCAAGATTGTTGCAGCTTCATCGTCTAGTCATGTACAGATAGGTCGTCATTTTCTTATACGAATAACCATTGGAATGAATCCGACTTATGTCTACTTGATAACGACACTTGGCTTGCGTACTACTTTTTGTAGCGTAAGATTTGTTTGCGAAAATAATTACTGATTGCTCTGTTCAGTTGGAACTAACCAGGGCTAGAGAATGTAAAAAAAAAAAAAGCCACTTAAAAAAATCAGATCCGAGCATTGGAAAGCTTCAATTAACTTTAAGTTAATGTTTACCCCAAACACACACACACACTCACATTCTTGCACGTGAAGTTGAATGTCATAATACTGCGTTGGACCGTTGTGTTCCCATGTCTTGTAATGTTGACGATTGGGACGAGAAGAAGACGGCTTTTGTCAATACAGCTCAGTTCCCGTGCGTACTGTCCGGCGGCGGCTGTCGCTTTAGTTGACCCGTGGGCATAAAAAGAACATTGGACACCGGTGTTGTCCTTAAGTGATCCGTTTTGAAAGACCTAATAGTCAAACAGCATGTTTTTTTTTTTTTTTAAATACATTCACGCCCAGTTTGACTTTGTGCCCGACGTGACTTATAACTAGTGTGACGTTGTGCCCAATGTGACTTAAAACTAGTGTGACGTTGTGCCCAATGTGACTTAAAACTAGTGTGACGTTGTGCCCGACGTGACTTAAACTAGTGTGACGTTGCGCCCAATGTGACTTAAAACTAGTGTGACGTTGCGCCCAATGTGACTTAAAACTAGTGTGACATTGCGCCCAACGTGACTTAAAACTAGTGTGACGTTGTGCCCAATGTGACTTAAAACTAGTGTGACATTGCACCCAACGTGACTTAAAACTAGTGTGACGTTGTGCCCAATGTGACTTAATACTAGTGTGACGTTGTGCCCAACGTGACTTAATACTAGTGTGACGTTGTGCCCAATGTGATTTGAGCCCATTTTTTTGTTGTTGTTGTTTGCAAGTCGGGAAGAATAGATATTGCATTTCTCTTATGATGCCATTACTAAATGCATTAAACTACCACTAAGAGAGCTTATGAGTTTACCTAATTTTCTTTAACCATATATG
Organism: Biomphalaria glabrata; assembly: GCF_947242115.1. NCBI lineage: Eukaryota > Metazoa > Mollusca > Gastropoda > Planorbidae > Biomphalaria > Biomphalaria glabrata. The sequence goes on along the minus strand of NC_074715.1, from coordinate 47,541,796 downwards.
GAGTGTGCCTGTGATGCCCTCAGATTGATACGACATTTTATTTTGACTTGTACAAAAAATACTGTAAAAAAAATAAGTGTGTATGACTATGCATAAAACTAGAAAAACACACTAAAAAAAAAAGTTTATATGAAGTGTATTGGTATCCGTCTCTAGCAGGCATATAATGAGATCTGTAATAGATCTTGACCAACAACACTAAATCTGCGCGATTAGAAATATTTTTACCGTTTTTGTTTAGCGCTATTTCATGCTTTTAAGTTTTCTCAATAAGCTATGATCCATGATCCTATCACTTATCTGGACCAGTTAGAAAAAATGGGTAAAAAGGAGGGGGGGGAGAGAAAGGCTTTTCTGGTATCTGGGTGAATTTTACCGTAATCGGTTTGTTAAAAGCATTTACAAAAACAAAGCGGGTGGGGGGGAGGGGGACGACTTGAATTCGGTTTCACGGCTCAAGCCTAGTGAGGTGCCTATGACTTTAGAAGATTGTAGAGTTACCTATTGTTATTTCAATTTTACTTAAAGTTGTGACCTATAAAGGGGACTAATTCAACTTATACCACCTTTTCAGTCAAGAACAAGTTCGAGATACCAAACAAAAAAATTAATTGCCATTAGTTAATTAATTAACTGGTTAATTTTTTTTATTCGTATGTTGTCAGGAAAAAAATAATAATTGTGCAAAATTTCAGCTTGATTCGAGTTTGGGTGTCGGAGAAATAGCGTGTACAAACTTTTTACCAGACAGACAAAGTGAATTGATACAAGCTTTCTAAAAAGAAAGTCGGGTAGAAGGACGTTCAACAACTTTTTTTTTCTTACAAAAAAAATCTTCTGGAAAAAAAACACACGAAATGTTCTTTCTTACAAACTTAGAGACCCACAGTCAACGTGCCCTGAAAACTATGGATTAGAGGAGGCAGAGAAATAGGATCAACTGGGAATTCCACGGAAAATGCAGCAGACATAAGGAAGACATGCTAGCCATACCAAGCAGAAGATGAAATCCTATCACTCTGGGAATCAGCAGACTCCAAGAACAGAAATGTGTCAGAAAGTACTTTACTGAAATAGTGTAGACTTATACTGAGCCTTTAGAGATGTCATTCGTTGACAATTTTACAGTAAATCTTCCCCGAAAAAGGACGAATGTCTAAATTAGGCTTTTAAATGTGTGGATATGATATAAAAGATTTTCAATGGCATCTCAAAGAAAGCACAAAAAAATAAAAATAAACTAAAAACAACTACCTCAATTTTCATTATAACAAGGAACCAGGAAAAAAACATAAGATTATTTATTTCTATATTTGATTAGTATTGTAAATTTAAGTCTTGAATAGTTGTAGACTTTAAAAAGTGATTTCTATCGTGAGAGAACAATCTCACAATTAAACATTGCACTATATCCAGAAGAAATGAAGAAGCTAAAAGTAACTAAAATAAATGAGAAATGGACAAGCTCTCGTCCGAACCACAAGAAAGATGATGCCCATTATCAACAAGATCAACGTCTAATCTTTCGACTCAGGACTGGAAGCTCAAAATTGGAACAAGTGAACTCTGCCCATGTGGAGTGTCGCCAGAGAAAGCTGACCATGTCCTTCAAAACTGTTCTCTTTACTATGAGGCCCGTATAAGACACTGGCCTCAAAATATCCCAATAGAAAGAAAACCATATGGAGAACTCCCTGATTTGGAAACCACTGCGCAGCTCATCTCATATATTGGTCTAGTCATCTGAACGCTCCAACATAAAAATGAGAACGAGGAAGAAGAAGATGTATTGTAAATTGAAGACTTTAATAGTTGTATACTTTAAAAAGTGATTTCCAGCGCTACAACATCTTTACTCTTCCACTGGATAAAAAAAAGGTTATAGCTAAACAAAATATTATCTCCCTTCTTCCAACAGTAATTTTTTATTTTTTTTATGATTCTAAATTTCTAAACACACACACACACACACACACACACACAAAGGTTAATGTAAGCCAGTTGTCAGAAGAGCTAACAATTTCAATCTGTCAGAGCATAAAATATAAGGGATCAATGACAATGAGTAATCAATAAATTCATCACTGTGGAAGGGTATAGCGACTCAATTGATTCTCAATAGTTTGTTGGACATGGGAGCAAAAGGAAGCTCATTAGTTCCATCAAAAATTCTGCATTTCCTAAAATTGACCAAATGAAAACCTGAAACCCTTTAGTCAACTTACTGAACTATGATTAAGCAGTCTGCTTATGGCGCTCTGTAAAAAAAAAAAGCAAAGATCTGAAAGTCATATCTGGTCAGAGCATGTTGGACAGAATAGAGATTTTTTTAAAAGTCTCTTTGTTGTGACTCAAAGAGTTTAAAACTACGCCTACTTTTTTCTTCTCTCACTATTAACTAAGCCGTCTAGGACCTAAAGTTATCATAGCCGCTTATTACAGTTCGCCTTAACCATATAATAATGCTAAAAAGTAAAATAGAATCGAACCTAAACCAAGCTGCTAGAATAGGGAGGCAGTGTAGAGACTAGTCCATTTAAATACAGACTAAATAAAAGTAGACGTAGTCCTAAAATATACAATTCTAAGCCTCTGAGAATTGTATAATTATATAAAAAAAAAACACACAAAAAAAAAACAACTAAAATCTAGATTTAGATTATAAAATAAGAATATTTTATCTTATCGTAGGCTACATTACAAACGTCTCTGTGTTCAACTACTGCTTGTCATAGATCAATCTTATAACATTATATTATTGTAGTAATAGTACCTAATAATAATAATAAATCAAGATTTAGATCTAGAGATCTAATCTTTAATCTTATTCTAGAATACTCTAAAAGTAGGCCCCTAATCTAGATCTAAATCAAGAGTATAAAAGGCGTAGTCTGTGCCTGTTCTAGAAAGCACTAGGAAGATTGTATACTTCAAATGACTTGGGAAATATGTCAACACAGGTGTGGAACTGTGTCACAGGCTCCGCGGTGTCACCGTGTGAGCGTGTCACTGTTGACAGTGTGTGCGGGTTACATGCTTAAAGCTAGTGATTGTCACAGAAAAGTAAATTTAAATTAACATTTCTTGACGATGAATGTATTTTTAATTACTAACGAACCTGATTCTGTTATCTCATAAATCCACAAACCAGAAGACAACGAACGAAGTCTTTACTTTGTAATCATCAGTGTGTCAAGTGGCAAGGTTTGTTTTGAGCACAAAGCAGTTTCCGGGCGCTATTTTTAATCTTCTGGGCAGGTGTTAAAAGAACGTTGTAGCCTTCTCTCTCTCTCTCTCTCTCTAGTCTAGTTATTACTAATGACATTGACAATAAAGAGAGAGAGAGAGAGAAAAAGAACAGTCATGGATTCTTTATTTGTGCCCCCAAGACAAGTGTTAAAATATAAAAGAAACCTATATTGTCCTGCTCAGTGGCGTAGCAGCCATGGTGTGTGTAGTGGACAATAACTAGCAAAAGAAAAAATTTGTTGACTAAGAATTTAAATGTTTCCAATTTTTACATAACTTTTACATTAAGCTGTTGTCTATTTATTGCTAATAGAATTGCTATATAATTATATTTATACTTAAATAGTCAATTTAGAGCTTCATCAAATAAAAACGTGTTACATAAGAGTAAATAAGCAATGCCAGTCTATTCTACTAGTCTACTATACACATTAAGCATGAATTAAGTTTGTTATTGCTTTTATAGTGTTATTTCTTTGTTTGATATTACGGAATTTGTCAACTCGCAAAGATACACGAATTATACTTATAAGTAATTAGAAATTTGGGGGCGCGGTAGCTGGATTATAAAGCGCATGGCTGTCGAACTTGGGGTCCTGGGTTCGAATCTCGGTGAAGACTGCGATTTTGACCCAACTTTAATGGGTGCCTGACTATGGTTGGGGTAGTTGTGCTGGCCACATAACACCCTGCTCGTTAACCGTTGGCTAAATAAACATATGCCCTTAACATCATCTGCCCTATAGATCACAAGATCTGAAAGGGGGAACTTTACTTTAATTAGAAATGTACCACATTCTACGGAGCAACTATACAGACAGGATTCGTTTGTAACTAAGAGGTGAACTATGAACAATTTCGGATTTACATGTATTCAGAAATCTGAGATCTTGGTTCTTTGTGATAAACATTAGAAACTGATCTCGTTCTGACTACTCGCTTATGTTCCTACATTTGCGACGATGAACTTATAATTGAAGAACTGCGACGGTTATATTACAATGAACAGTGTAAATTAGCATTTACTATTTGTGTAGATAACCTTGACTACTCAACAGTTTTATGTTAACTTGTTTGTCTTGTGTTATAGTGAGTTAAAGTAACAAAAAAAAACAACTTAAAAATAAATATAAAACTGTTAAGGCGTCAAAATAAATAAATGAATTGAGTAATCGTGTTAAATGCACATCATTCAATAAACAATCATTAGAAGTCAATTTATTGTGAATCATAAAGCAGCTACCATCCCAAAAAATGACCCTAACAGGGGTGATATTAAGTTTTTTTTTAAACAATCCTGCTTACATTAGTGATATAATAATTTAATATTCCCCTCTCAGATCTTGCGATCTATAGGACAGATGATGTAAAGGTCATCTGTTTCACTGGCGCGCGATTAACGAGGGTGTCATGTGGCTAGCACAACGACCTACCGTCTTTACTTTTCCCATTAGAGCTGGGTGGAATCAGAGGCGTCAAACGATCCCGGAATTAAAAAACCCTACTCTTCACCAGGATTCGAACCCGGGATCTCGGTTCGGAAACCAATCGCTTTACCCCCAGCCACTGTTCCTCCGATATAATAAACGATCTTAACAAATATGTATCAAAAACTTCTTGCTTTTACAGAGTTGATTGAAATCATTCAGACAAGTAAATATAGAAAATACTTTTTTTTTAAATACTTACATTAAGTGTAATTGTATCAATTAGTTTGGGATCAGTCATGTAATCAAATTTTTAATAGCTCGGGGGGCGGGGGGGGGGAGTTCTAGACTAACAATGATAAAACTGTGCGATTAGAAATACTTAACCAATTGAATTTTGTTTAGCGCAATTTCATGCTTTTATCTTTCTCAATGCGCTATGATCCTATCACATACAAAGGTGTGGAGGAGAAAGAAGGGGGGTTTCTGTGTTAATATTAGCGTGATCGCTTTTTAAATGCATTTATAGAAAAAAAAAATTAAACTACCTGGATTCGTTCTCGAGGCCTCAAGCCTCCATTGTAATGTAGCATTGTATGCCACCGATTTAAGTTCGTCTCTGATATAACTAATCAATATTGTTTAAATATTTTAAAAAATATTCAATATATTTTTACACAAATTTTTATGTATAGTTTTTTAACAATAATATTTCTTTGAATTCTGATCAATAAGAATTTTAATTAATTCGAACACAGGAAACATCCCGAGTAACCCTAACCCAAAACACAAGGGATATAACTCTGTATAAAAGCGTTACAGAAGTTTTGCAATGAATTATAGAACATGACACTCAATTGAAAATAGAATTGTTTTTTTTTACATAACTTATCTCTGCCTGTCTGTCTGGTAAAAAGTTTGTAGACGTTGAGTTTCCAACACCCAATCTCGTATCCAGTTGAAACCTTTTCACAATTATAAATAATGAATAGAATGATAGTTCATACATTTCAAGACGCATATCTTTGAAGTAAATAAACACCACACTTCTAGTTAAGGTCTAGTTGTAGACTTATATTAAACTAAGTGACCAACGAACCCTGAATGTGAACTCATACTGTTTTTATATAGTTTTTTTTTTTCTGAGTCTAGTGTATTTCCGATCATATCGAAGTCACGTGGAATTTCCTGATCTATTTTTAGCTCCAGAGATAATGATGGTGAGATGACGCTTCCTTTAAATCAGTACACTTGACGATATAGCCGAGACACCGAACACTGTTAGGACCTATGACGTGGCAACGAGATATTGATCAAAACTGCCCACAGGTTGAGGCCCTCTATAACAATTCATCTCGATACTGCACCGAAGCTCTCCGAAGTCCTTGCGATATTAGAGGAGCGTCATTTGAATTTATTGTTAACATCTAAACTGTACTATTACAATACACAGAACACAAGGATATAAACACAATGAATACATTCACAACTTACCAAACTAACACAAACACAATTGTTTTAATGGGCTGGAATATAATTATTTATTTTTTTTTAATTTTAATTATCTTTTATTTATGATGATTTTTTTTTCTCTCGATTACATGCATTGGTAGAAAACACGCACATTTCTTTAAGCCTTGTTTTCTGAGATGAGTAAACTAGGAGCATTATTTTTTTTTCTTGATAAGACCACGATGTTATGGTGTTGCAAATTATGGACTATCTTACTGATGACCTTTTGATGCTCACGTGGAGTGCTTGTGTTGCTCTGACCAGTGGAAGCTTGCTCCCTGTGAGACCCAGGACGAGACGAAGTCGGACATTGGCTCCTTAGGCAATGACGGGAGGGCGTACTTCTGTGCCATGCCAAGGTGGACACGAGTTAAAAACTCAGCTTCTTGCTCCAACTAAAAAATAATTAAGTCAGATGACATGTCAGTCAAAATGAAAATATTAAGTCAGATGACATGTCAGTCAAGATGAAAATATTAAGTCAGATGACATGTCAGTCAAAATGAAAACATGAAGTCAGATGACATGTCAGTCAAAATGAAAATATAAAATCAGACGACAGATGATTGGGCATATAAGATTGTTAAGGTTACAATAGTCGAATTGTTTTAATGACCCTTTGGGACGTAACTGGGTCCACTCACGGTACCTGACATTAGTGAATGAGTTACTCGCAAACCATTAGTCCAGAGCCTGGTCAGGTCTATCTCTATCGCTTTATAGACTATAAATAGAATGTATCGTCTATGTCGATATGACGACTTCACATTTAGACTACTGTAAAAGTCATTCTTTGATGTTCCACTATTTTCCTTTTAGGCTTAGCTACCCGTAAATGTCCATGGCAATATCATGTCTTGGTACAGAATGACCTATTTTGTAGGCATATTGTACATACGCAGCATTACAGTCCGGAGACAGGACAACAGTTACAAAGAACTAGAAACTACTGGTGTACGTGATACACTATGATGTTTAGTTACATGACATAAATCCAACTTCCATGAAGATAAAAGATTAATATGGCTTACACACAGATCACTTTTAATCACAGATATTGTTAGGCACTTAGTTTATATTATTAGTTAGAGACGCACCATAGAAGACGTATATAGAACGGGACTAGTGACGCTTGGGATATTTTGGGTTAGAGACTGGAAAATCAGTTAGCAATAGGATTCTTTTAGGTAATGACGTGTCGTATTCGACAGAGACTCTGACTGTGGCCTTTTATTGGATTAAACTTATTATTCATTGTTCATCAGTGTTGACCACATCTTTTCACTAGTTAAAATCGATGTGTGTTATATTTATGTACTGTGGTTCAACTACATTGAATACACCCGAACAAGAAACCCAAACGCATGCTGAGTAATTGAGTGAAATCTAACAATCAATTACAGTTGACTTCAGTACAGAATAAACATCCATCACAATATATATTATATATAAATATATAACTAACTTCACTTGTAGTAAAGTCATATCAATAAATCCTCTAGTTGACTTCTCAAAACTTATTTCATCAACTTATTAAAGAATAACTTCTTTGTTACATAAGTTCCAACTTGATAACAACTTGTTCATCATAAAATAACTTGATACAACAACTGACAAGAAATAAATAATGTGCTTTATCAAATCATTTTACTAACTCTACTTTGCTTCAACTCACTAAACTCTCGATTTCTCATACAATTTACACTTTCAGAAAATTTCAAAAGTACTCTAAGGTACTCTAATGTACACTAAGGTACACTAAGGTACTCTAAGGTAACAATTTAGCCAGTGTCTACCCTTCCGCCTCTTCTTTACTGACCGTATAGTGGCACTAGCATTTTACTGTGTTGAAATTATTTTTAGACTACTAATAAATGCAGCATCACTTTCAGACGACGTTAAAAAATGAAAAAGAAAAAACAAACTACGAAAACTACACTTGAAAATTAAGCGACAATGGAAATAGGCTGTAAGCACAACATTTTTAATTGCGACACCATGTGTCATGAAATAAGCATGCTCAGTGCTCATGTGGTCTCTTTTGTTAAACTGTGAGTGGAGAAGGTAGAACTATTTTAGAGACGTTTTCCGTGCTGGCTTAAAGTGTTCAGCTAGAGTCTGGGATTTGAACTAGAGCCCCCTTGATAGGGAGCCTAGCGGTATCTGCGGCTCAGCAACACATAAAATGACTGACAGTTTGTGTGGGTTGCTTTTTGAAATGCCCCCCCCCCCCCCCCATTTTTTTTTTCGTCTGGTAGAATATTTGGAATACACTGAAAAAAGTTACGAAAATTAAAAAAAAAATAAAAAAAAATGCATGTCTAACAATGAAACTGATAATGCTCAGGGACTAAGAAGTTAATTTCGCTGACCTGCAATCTCCTGTCAAGATTCGGGTCTCTGTTGACTGGTGTAGTTCTGTGCCTTGTGCTAATGCCATGACAGGAAGTAGACAAGATTGTATCACTGCGCGCTTCTGCTCTTTGACGAAGCTCTATTTGGTGGAACGTAAGGTTTTCCAGTAAGTTGTTGCGCCTGAATATGGGGCAGGGACTGACCCTGTGTATTATAAAGGAAACGTATTGTGAACGAAAAGAATACAATTTCTCTTTAACCACACGAAACGTGTATAAACAACGATGAGGTTTTAAGAGTTGGACTCGTCCAGTTTGTTTGTAAAATGTTTTACATGTTTCGGATGTTTCTTTAGAGTTGACGATAATTTACTTCCTAATCCAAACCTCCTGCAGGACGACAGGCGATGGCAGCGGTGAGGATATGAACCCTGGACCATCGACAAGTGCGAACGACAGTCCAGCACGACCAGGCAGCCATACAGTTTTTTTTTTCGAGCTTTGTCAATTTTAATACTATTCCAACAAAAGTTTAAGCTTCAAACAGGTTTTGATTGTGAAGGATTAAAAGATAGGAAATATTTTTATTCTTATTATATAAATCAAATGGATTAAAAGATAGGAAATATTTTTATTCTTATTTTATAAATCACAGACCTTCTTTCAAAAGAGAGAATGGCTTTCTACTCGTATCCTTGTGTTCATCTAGTCGTGTATGATAGCGAAAGACTTAAAACTCTGTTCGCTTAAGTCAGTGGTTTTCATGGCTGATTCAGGCAAGCCATTCCATCCTCTAATTACGCTAGGGAAGGAGGACCATTTGTATGAATTTGTTCTAGCTTATAAAATAAGAAGTGTGCTTTTGTCTTTAAAATGTAAAATGTTTTACATGTGTAGTGGAGTGGATACCTTTTCAGGAAACACTGGCCACCCCGATATCCACGTGACCCTTCACCCTAGATAGCACCTTGTGTCCGCGCATGACAAGGCAGACCAACGTGGGCACTGTCCATTCGACCGGCATCTCTTGTCGGTGTAGTGTCCTTACGTTACTGGACTAACGTCGTCTCCACTCCCTGTTTGTGCCTGGTTCTACACCATGTGTTTATGTATGGCTGCAGGTAATCACATTTTACTTATTCATATTAGCTTGTAAATTTAATTACCGGTAGTAGTTTATATAGAATATCACTACCGCGGTTTTTGTTCATGTTGGACTATTCTTATTTTTAGAAGTCAGCATGTGGATGAATTCATTTATTGAAATGCGTACCTGTAGTATTCTATATAGAATGTTAACTGTCGATCTTGTAAATGTATTTTTACAAGTGTTTACATACTAGCTTTTAAGAAACATTGTATTTGTGAGTGTATAGATTTGTTCTATTTAATTGTTGTAGTTTTTGTAAGGAAAGTAAAGAGCGAAACTCTTCAAACAATGTATATTAGTTTTATGTAGGACAACTAGTTGATTTATTTTTAGAGAACTACATTGTCTTTTATTTTTATAATGTTTCGGGTGTTCCATATCTCTCTTGTGTTTGTATAAGAGAGGTTGGTTTACACTATATGATTTTCTTTTCGTTTTTTGTTAAGATTTAGTATTTAGACTTTGATGTTGTGTGTACAACTTGGTCTAACCATTTAGGCTTATTAATTATGTTTAGTTTATGTTTAGTTTATGTTTATTTGTAATTATGTTTTATGTTTGCCTTTGGCAGGTCTTTAATGCATAATAAACAGTTGGAATCGTCCTACGAGTTGCCTTTCATCATTTAGAATTTAGTTGTCTTCTGTGCCAAACCCACCACAGAAACTTGGTAGCACGAGTGGGGTCAGGAAGAGAGACTACACTGAGGGATCAGAAGACGTCTCAGAATCTGCTTCCTGACAACCGAAACTAAGAAAGTGACAATCAGATGTTGAAGTCCACAAGTAACAGTTAGTTTTTCCTGTTTCTGTACTTTCAAATATTTTCTATTTTTGTTTTCTTCTTTTTGTTTCAGAGTAGTTAGATTTAGTTTTAGTTAGTTTTTAAGATAATTTGCTTATATTTTCTTAATTGTGATTTTACTTAGCTTGAAAATTGTTTCTGTTGAGATAGATTTAGTTATTAGGTTACTATTATTGTTAGAGTTTCTTAAGACCTGCAGCCAGATAGAGAGAAATATGGTGGAACCTAGTTCAGTGAAGGGGAGAGACGTGGGTCCCACGTGCAGTGGAGGAGAGCCAGAGGGAATGGAACGTGTCACTAAGGGGATGTTGACTCTACTACAAGCTGAACTTGAGGCATTGAAGCTGGCCTGTCAGCGCCCTCATTACATCATAGAACCTGCTAGAAAAATGAGACAGTTCAGTGGGGATGGCAGAAAGGTTGAGGTTTCAATTGAAGATTTCGTCAGAGAAATAAGAGATTTATGGGAACTTCGGCCTTACCTCTCCCCTCAAGAGAAGACAGCAACCATTCTTGCGAACATAAGTGGTCCAGCTCGAGTAGAGGTAGATCTTCAGCCACCTCATATCAGAAGTGATCCAGAAGCTCTGCTCGATGCACTTACCTCTGCGTTTGAAGTAATTATACCGGTGCGAGAGGCAGAGATTACATTTCTGATGTCGCAGCAAAGAAGAAGTGAGTCACTGCTCGAATTCTCTCACCGACTATTTAAGGAGTTCACAACGGCCATCAGACAAGAACAAAGAGAAGGCTTAGATTGCTTCAAGGAGGAAAGATTGAGGGACCAATATGCCTATGGAATCAGTGATCCTGACCTACGTAGAGAGCTGTTTAAGTTCATGGCGCAACATCCCCAGACAAGCTTTCAAACGCTACGAAACTATGCGTTCAAGTTGGAGAACCAGAACAAAGATGCAGTTCAAGCCCAAGAACATTGGCCTGAAGTTCTCTTAGCACAGTTCGCCAAACTAGAGAAGCAACTTGAAGAGATAAAGTGGTCCGGGTATAACAGTCGGCTAAGTTCAAGGAACCCACTCTCTAGTCAACAGCATAGTCAACGCAGACCAACACAAAGACACATGGAACATAGCCATCAAAACAGAAGTCGACCAACAGCACCACCGGGTCTTGTGTGGACGAGGACCAAGAGAGGATTCTTCCCATACACTGATGATGGATCACCAGTCTGCACCCAGTGCTGGGAAGCTGGACATGTAAGGCGTCACTGTCAGCAATCACCACAACTCACAGCTGAGGTTCAATCTGTGTGCAATAGTGAACCCATTGTTTCACAACCAACCCACCAAGTAGTGCAACGAACCAGTAAGCAACAAGTTGATGCAATTCCCACTACAAATCAAGCATACCCCGGATCGGAAAATAGGAACTTTATCTCTAGGCAGCAAAACAAGAACAGGCATAACAGAGTCCGGAGGACACATAGACAAAAAAGAAACTACAAGCAGTTGAACCAGCCACATAGACGATTTTGCTCACTACTCCCTATCACACTTTCTACAGCTTCCCAGACATCATGGATCGAGAAAGATTTTAGTGTCAAAGAGAAACCAGACAGACCACTCTGTATGACCGATGGAACCAGCACGTTACAAACTGGAAAGATGTTTGTCGTTCCAGAAGACACTGACAAGAAACAATTGTTTCGGTTTTCAGAAACCTACTAGGCTGAACGCCCCGGGACGGGTCGTTTCAAGCTAGGGGCTCTGTAGTGGAGTGGATACCTTTTCAGGAAACACTGGCCACCCCGATATCCACGTGACCCTTCACCCTAGATAGCACCATGTGTCCGCGCATGACAAGGCAGACCAACGTGGGCACTGTCCATTCGACCGGCATCTCTTGTCGGTGTAGTGTCCTTACGTTACTGGACTAACGTCGTCTCCACTCCCTGTTTGTGCCTGGTTCTACACCATGTGTTTATGTATGGCTGCAGGTAATCACATGTTATTCATATTAGCTTGTAAATTTAATTACCGGTAGTAGTTTATATAGAATATCACTACCGCGGTTTTTGTTCATGTTGGACTATTCTTATTTTTAGAAGTCAGCATGTGGATGAATTCATTTATTGAAATGCGTACCTGTAGTATTCTATATAGAATGTTAACTGTCGATCTTGTAAATGTATTTTTACAAGTGTTTACATACTAGCTTTTAAGAAACATTGTATTTGTGAGTGTATAGATTTGTTCTATTTAATTGTTGTAGTTTTTGTAAGGAAAGTAAAGAGCGAAACTCTTCAAACAATGTATATTAGTTTTATGTAGGACAACTAGTTGATTTATTTTTAGAGAACTACATTGTCTTTTATTTTTATAATGTTTCGGGTGTTCCATATCTCTCTTGTGTTTGTATAAGAGAGGTTGGTTTACACTATATGATTTTCTTTTCGTTTTTTGTTAAGATTTAGTATTTAGACTTTGATGTTGTGTGTACAACTTGGTCTAACCATTTAGGCTTATTAATTATGTTTAGTTTATGTTTAGTTTATGTTTATTTGTAATTATGTTTTATGTTTGCCTTTGGCAGGTCTTTAATGCATAATAAACAGTTGGAATCGTCCTACGAGTTGCCTTTCATCATTTAGAATTTAGTTGTCTTCTGTGCCAAACCCACCACACATGTTTTGGATGTTCCTTCATAGTTGAAGATAGTTTACTTCCTAGTCCAAACCTCCCGCAGGACGACGGGGGATGGGAGCGGGCAGGATTTGAACCCTCGACCATTGATAAATCTGAACGACAGTCCAGCGCGCAAACCGCACGACCAGGCAGCCATTTCTTTGCGAGTCTTTTATAAAGTTGCGTTTTTTGTATTTGTAAATTATTGTTCAACGCTGTACTTTACTTTTTAGTCTGCTGTCCTTTAATGTCCATAAGTTTAGTGATTTTACTAATGCTGTTACTCTATTCGAATTTAAATATTCGTTGTTGTTTTTTTTATAAATCTCACTTTTGTGTTTGTTCTAGTTTTTTTTTTTCTTGAGTTGAAGGGTCCCAAACAGAGGATGGATACTGTAATAATGTTCTAAGGTTGAATAGCATTTCAGTTGTATGTTCTTGTTTGATATGTAAAAATTTCTTGTACTAAACGCTAATGCTTTGATTGATTTCTTAATTATTTCGTCCATATGAGAATTTTATTGCATTAATTATAACATCTAAGCATTATAACCTTAGCCAGGAAAACAATAACTTGGGTGAGTTTAAGTCATTAAGATGCATGACAAGATTGATTAAGGGATACGCATAGGACGGCCCCTCGAAATATATCTACGGCCCCTCGAAATAGATATAGGGCACTTCGAAATAGTTCTACGGCACCCTCGAAATAGATCTGCGCGCTTCAAAATAGATCTAGGGCGCCCTCGAAATAGATCTGTAGCCCTTCGAAATAGATCTGCGGCCCCTCGAAATAGATCTAGGGCCCCCTCGAAATAGATCTGCAGCCCTTCGAAATAGATCTTCGGTCCCTCGAAATAGATCTGCGGTCCCTTGAAATAGATCGCAGACCTTCGAAATAGATCTACGGCCACTCGAAATAGATCTACGGACCCTCAAAAACTCTGCCCAAATGGATCGGTTCCAATGGTCTCGTCGATTATTTATTTATGTGACATGTAGGGAAACTGTCTGGCCCATAGATCGTAAAAGGCTAGGCATCACTGCCTTACTAAAATGTTTGGTCATAAATGCAACAAAGAAAGAAAAGAAAGAATACAACGCATCATTGCCCAACATGCACAAAAGTCGATATGGGCTAAACTAGAAATGGACAAAAGTCAACGTGGGCAAAGTATAACATGGACAAATATTGACAAACGATCGACATGTTAAAATTTTAAATTGGCGTCATCATAATCTTGAACAGTTCATCATCCCATGCGTACACTACGTTCAAACTAACCAAATACATTAAAATCAATAGTGCATAAGATAACAGCTATGAACAAATACGTCGTCTATAGTTAGTCTCTTGCTTTGAATATGACACAGTATTCCAGGTCCATTTAGAGGTAAATCCAGTTTATTTTCGTATGGGACAATCTCTACGTCATTGTTGGCAGAAGTCACAGAAAGAAGGGAGGAAGGGGGCAAAAGAGGAAAGAGAAAAAGAGACTGGTATCCATTTTGTTCATTATTATTTATTGAATATATGGGATGTTTAAATTTATCACACTGATGACTGGTCTGTCATCTGGTCGAATACGCGTGACGAGCATGCGTTCACGGTACTAGCTTTTAATATTGCCCCAGCGTTTTCCAGGGCTTTTATTGGCCCTGTACTCACCTCATAGAAAGCCAAACTCTTTTCTATTCTCCCATACCAAGAGCACGATCAATGTTCTATGTTCTTCAAAGTGTCCGAGTGTGAGTTGATTCTGCACTTAAGGCTATTATAACCCGAGAAGAGATGTGGAGAAGAATGAGCCAATAGTCTATTTAAACGTGTTCGTCTGTGAATAGTGCCACACTCTTTTGAACTATAGGGTCGCATGTTTACCATTTACAAATAGCATAACTAGAAAGTTATAAACGTATTTTCATTGTCACTATAAATATGTAAAGGACAATGCGTTCTATAAGAGAACATGTATTGCAGAACTTGATTTGCCTTACTATCACTGTTTCAACGTCATATGATTATTTATCTTATTCACAGACAAAAATTGTTAATAACCTCTCTTGATGTACCTTATCTAATGCAGCGATTCTCAAACTGGAATACGAGGACTCCCCCCCCTCCCCCAGGGGTCCGCAAAAAGATGAAACTTGTATACAATTAACTTCTTCGCTAAATGCCAGTTTATCCGATCGGATAATTTGAATAATAATCAACTCATCAATCAAGTGGGGTCAGTGTCTTGTTTGGGCCTCTCGATAGAGTATGCAGCTTTAAAGGACATGATCAGCATTCTCAGGTGATGCTCCACAAGGACAAATCTCACTAGTCCCTATTATTAGCTTACGGAACTTGTTTAGTCTCATTCAGCTGTTTCCGGTTCTGAGACGAAATATTATATGTTGGTCAAGTCGGGACAGCTTGTAATAGGCATCTTTTTATCTTGAACTTTGTGTGAGAGCTGGTCCATTACTCGTTTATTCAACTATCTACTTTTTGTTTAAATTTCTTCCGAGTAAAGAGGGAATTCGGATTGTTTAGTCATTCTCCCATCTTTGACTAATATGTCTGCTTTTTCATTGCCTTCTAATTAAATGTGGCCTAGGATCCATAGGAGGAATGTTGCCTTGCTGTTGTTTAAATTTACAAGGACTGTCCTGGCGTCAGTCAGCAAGACTAACTGCCTGTTTGGCGTGCTTAGGTGCTTTATTAACGTTGTAGATACTAGCACTGGAAATACTGCATTCCTCATTAATCTTCGGATTCGAAGACAAGCCTATTAGATGCTAGCTCTAGTGCTCCTCTTTCTTCTCTGTGGCTGTCCATAAACATGCTAGATATTTTTTTTACCCAGCTTTCCTTTGGTTTTTTATTCTTACTGTTTTTTATTTATTTATTTTTTTTTTAGATTGACATCTATGCACTTTTAATTGTTAAAATATATGTCTCATCGACTTAAATCTAGTAAACTCTCTTGTTGTAGGGCAAATGTTCATATCCTAAGATCACCGCTAGTATCTAAGGAACGTTCATGCCAAGTTTCATTAAGATTGGTCGAACGGTTTTGACTTCTATGAAAGACATACATACACCTTACATTCTACTTTACTCATAAGTGAAAGAGGAAGAGGGGACGGCCCAGGAATACATGGCGCCGCGATCTGGAAGCAGATGCCAAGCAGATGGAAAACACGTGGGGACAGTTGGACAGACTCGCCCAGAACCGAGATGCCTGGAGGAAGCTGGTTGTGACCTATGCCCCAGAAGGGACCACAGCCAGAGAAGAGATGAGATGACATTCTACTTTATAAATTAGATTTAGAGAGACCTATACTATCCAACAAGCCCGTTTATATGTGTGCTGACTTTAAGCAAAGGATTTCATCTACAAGTTTATAAAGAAAACTCACTTTAATTTTGGCAGCAATTTAACAGTCCTTTTGCTCCTGTCACTGGACGATGTTTCATCATTAGCCCTGGCCACTGCGTCAATCCACGTCACGTGACCCATCTGCTTGTCCATTCCTTGAGAGCCGCAGACGAAAATAAAAATTTGAATCTAGAAGAAAAACAGTTGTAATTTTATTCTGGCGCCCAGAAATTTAACTAAATGAAAGCAATAAATAATACACAGATTACACAAACGTCTGCATCAGGCATAAGACATCTCTGGGCTGGGAATAAAAAAGCAAAGGTAAAATGTCCACCTAGTTCAAACTTCTAAAGAAAAAAAAAATGATGTAAAGTTTCTACATATTTATAAAGGGAGATACGGTTATACATAACTGTAACAGGACAATTCTATCATGAAATTTAAGAAAATGAAAGAAGAAATATAATTAGAAAAATAAATATATTTTCACAACGTAAAGTCAACACAAACTTATAATATCAACAAACTTGTTTCGGGAATTCTCCTTCGGAGTTTTGTATTGTGTGTTAAAGCATATGAACTATGCTTGGAAGTAATTTAAGGCTACACTCACAGAGTTCATAGTTTTAACAAAAAAATGAAGAAAAAAAATGTTAATGAAAACCTATTATAGCTGCTGAGAGGAGATGGGGCGGGAGGTGGTGTCAATTAGCTGATAACAAAGCAACTCTTGACTGGCCAGCCATTCCAAGTAAACATTGGCCTACTGTCAGTCCGAACAAAATAAATCATTGATTGGAACTGAGGTCAGATTAACAATGAAGTTTTGCGAAGATTAGCACCTACACACGCACAAACCCACGCACACACACACCTTGAACAAAAAAATGTCCATTCATACACATGCAGCTCAACAAGCGATCCACATATGAAGTAAATTGCATGACAAATAATAATAATGGCAATGTCTTCGATTCCGAAGATTAAGGATGAGTGCAGTGTTTCACATGACTACGCAAATCCAGTTGCGTATTTTTGGACGCAAGTCAATAGTAGCCTTATTCTTCGTACAAAGATATTATTGTTCAATAAGTAATTAGAAGGCATGGTGGCTGAGTGACTAAACGCTTGGCTTCTAAACCAAGAGATTTTGGGTTCAAATCTAAGGGAAGACTGGGATTTTTAGGAAGCCCCAATTCTAATGAGTACCTAACATTAGTTGTGGAAAGTAAAGGCGGTTATTCGTTGTGCTGTCCACATGACACCATCCTAAACCGTTGGACATAGAAATATTAATGGTTTGTTTTATAGATTGCAAGATCTGAAAGGTGTACTTTACTTTTTCTTTTACATAGTTAATTGATTAATCTTTGCCCAACTGGGCCGACCCATACTAACCACATGGGGCATTTTGGGGGTGAACATTGGCTGTTTCGGAGTCTGTGTGTATGTGTGTGCTTATATCGTGACGGTGGGAAGAGGTTAGCGATTGGTGGTGAATAATGCAGCATAGGTGGCATTGTCGTCACTTGGCCATAGTTAGGGGAGATCACTCCAAATCGTGAGACTGAAAGGTTGTGTTATTGTAGTGAGAGTTTGTTAAAAATAAATATTATTACATATGTCTACTACAGTTATTTGATCTCATATTAACTTGATTTTTTTTAAATATTATAAATAAAGTTTTTCAAGTTTATTAGTTTAGATATATTACGCCTACAACGGTTAAGTTGTCTACCAGCAGTTTGGTGCTACAAGTCAACGACCGGTAACAACAATGGCGGATCCTTGAAGCTGAGCTTGAGCTCAGTAAGTGGCTCCAGACAAATCCCTTCTACATCCCTTGTGTGGCCATTAAGGGGATGGACTTAAGGGACGAAGATATGGGGGCCCGTTTGGGGGAAGGATAAAATGGGGGCCCTTACTGGGTGAGTGTGAGCGCAATAAGGGAACCCAGATGAACTTCTCATGGGGCCTGTAATGGTCGAACCTTGAGATTCCTGAAACACAAGGGGCACGATCGGAGATGAACGTTGGCCCAAACGGGGGCCTCTTATAAGATACTAATAGAATTGATGAGCTCATATAAAAGTTAATTACCCACTTATTCACACGTATTAGATCTAGGCTGTACCCTCTATGATTCTACTAGATTCG
The DNA here is from genome assembly GCF_947242115.1 of Biomphalaria glabrata. Taxonomy (NCBI): domain Eukaryota; kingdom Metazoa; phylum Mollusca; class Gastropoda; family Planorbidae; genus Biomphalaria; species Biomphalaria glabrata. The sequence continues at coordinate 47,523,127 of NC_074715.1, read as the reverse complement.
GATTATTCTACATTCTAAATATATCTAATTATTTATATATATATATTCCTCTACCTAGCCCTCTAAATATTGTAGATTTTTTTTTTAAAATTAGGCCTTGCATAGCACATCTTTCATGCTAGATGGGGGGGGGGGAGTACGTACCCGACGGGTATCTAAGAGAAGGTTTCGGAAATGGAACCCCCTTGAATCACACTTGAAAGGTAGTCAATTGTTTTATGCATTGCCTCCACACATTCCAGAATATACATCTAAATCAAAGACTTAGCAGGATTTAAGTCGCTAATTAACAAACTAGATGGGCACGTGACATGCGTAGGACGTTATTGTCATCTTTTAGGAAGTAACGTCTGTAATATATAAGATAAGAAGATATGACTAGGCCAAAGTAAAACATGGATGCGCGTAGGACGTAATGGGCCTCATTCACCAATCGTAACTAAACACATTTAGCCACGTCATAATATTGATAAAACAAGGAAAAATACGTATCACGTGACAGCCACTATGGATTACATAATTTGTATAGAAGATATATAGAATCACGTGGCTAAATGTTGTTTGTTTACGACTGGTGAAGGAGGTCCATTAGATTTCTATCTTCTTTGAAAGAACGTCTGTAATTTATAAGATAAGATAGCATTATAGTCTTACATAATCACATTTACTATGAGGCCTAACCATCCTTTAGCTTATGTTTAAAAAACAAAGAGATAAATAAAGATTTAGATCTAGCCAATTAAATATCTAGACTTTAAGTTCTTGATACATTAATTAAAAGCAAAAATAAATCTGGGACCTACTTACCAACTTTTATCTAATGTACATTCAACATCGGCGTTGATTACTGAGCCTTTCTAGTATTCGGCCTACTTCTAATACTGTTTCACGCTATTGTGCGTCGAAATGAAAGCATTGATAATCTAGATTTTTGTGTAACACAAGAAGACAGTCAATTTCTCACTTACCCCTAACTATGGAATTACATTCACAAGAGACACTGCTGATGACTGTGATAAATGTAGATGTAGCACCAGATAATTTTTTTTTGTTGTTGAAATTATTGAGTAATTGAGATATAATACAATAGTTATACAATAGTTTGTTTCCTTTCAACCGTCGGTCACATAGTACACGGCTAGCATTCTCTTAAGTTATTTGCTCATAGCAACCCACTCAGCATCGTAACAAAGAATGCCGATCGACTTGACTTTCTCGTAGCCTATTATAGGCCTTAGAATAAAGTAATAAACTCGAGGCAAAGAGAAATAGTTTTATATGAAAAACAAAAGTCATATCAATAGTATTAATAATTAATGCATAGGTTCTTATTCTCGTTTATATGATAGAATCAAAGCCTCAAAACACACTAAAATAAATAGATTTGTTTCACTTACATATAGATATCTAGATCTTTATTCCATTTTTTCTATTATTTACAATCCTATTATGCGAATTTAAAAATAAAAATCGATATTCTAATTATATTTTAATTTTGAGAGTCGTCGATTCAAGATCTATATTGGCAATAAAGACGCGGAGTGGCGGGGATCGCACGCCAGCAGACGATTTCGTTCGGAACGTATTCACAATAGATGGCGTCAATAGTCTTGCTCCCTCTCACCCCCAACACCTCACTAGCGAAGCTTCAATTAACATGCTTCATCAACTCAAGTCTATTCAAGAAAATTAGTGGAATGCGATATTGGAGGTGAGGAGCCTGAAAGTAAACATAGCTCAGTGAATTTACTTTCATTCACTTGGATGATTTTTTTTTTCAATAAATAAAAGTTGGGTTTATAGCTAGCTCAAAGCTTATAAGTCTATCAATTTGTAATGCAAGTAATTTTTAACAAACGAATATTCAAATTTGATTAGAGTAACACTATTATTATAAAAATCACTAAATTTAGAGAGCCTTATGGACAGAAGACTAAAAAGTAAAGTAGCAATAATACATAAAACACCGAACAATAGGCCTAATTTACACATACAAAAACAAAACCTAATAAAATAGCTTACTGAGAAGGTCACATTTCTTATTCCATATGTTAGGACAAACGTGTGTAATTGCTCCTTCTTCCCTAGTCACATCCTAGTGCTATTAGAGCATGGTCTGGGTTGCCTGAATCAGTCAGGAAAACTAGCGACTTGTAAGATTTTAAGTCATGATTAGCATGCATGATTAGAATGACATGGAATGCGTATGACGTAATTATCTTCTCTGCAACGTCTGTAAATTAATAAGATAAGTATAGTCTTGAAAGAACAAAAATGTTTGACAGGTTTCGGATGTTCTTTCAGAGTGGAAGATAATTTACTTCCTTACTCTAAACCACCCCCAGGACATCGGGTGATTGGAGCGGGCAGGGTTTGAATCCGGGACCATCGATAAGTCCGAACGACGGTCCAGCGCGCAAACCGCACGACCAGGCAGCCATCCAAATAACGAATTTAGCATGGTTAGTAATGGTCACCTTCAGTGAAGTCCAGTAGGGCGTAGGCGCCATTATCCCGTTGGTGGTTAGAAAGGCTTTTATCCAACTACCAGGCCTGGCCTTGGGGCTCTTCACCCCTGTCCTGTCTGAGGGCTCCCAACGGGCCGGGCCGTGTACACAACGCATCGTCCCCGTTCCTGGGTCCTACTCGCTATAAGTGGCCGAGAACAATGCTGACTGCGGGGAGCTTGTCTCATATTCCTATACTGTAACCGCCACTGTTCCGTGCAAGGACCGCCACACCAGCTAACGGGACACAGATGACGGTCCCCTTTGTTGAACGGCGTGGCGGACTTTCTGGACTGGGTTCCGGGCGTTCTTTCCATCCCAACCCCGAGTGAGAGAAAAAAAAAAAAAAAGCTCACCCAGGGAAGCCCGGCCAGGCCTGGTTCTCTACTCGTACTTATAAATAGCCTATCTAGTTTCCACTACTAGACGTTTCCACCGGAGGCGCCACGCTGAGGCGACGGGTAGCTGGAATTCCTCCGGTAGTAATGGTTACCAGACGTGTGCACACCATAGGAGGAGAGAAAGGAAGCTTTACAAAGAAGAACACGAGAAAAAGAAACTAGGCTTAGGGCCTGAGAGCTTCTGTAATCCTGTTTTGGTTATCTTCATTTGTGATACGGTCTTTATGGGGGATATCTAGATTCCTTCTGTAGCATCGTAAGGATCCTCCCGTCTAATTCTGCAGTTAGTCCATGAATCGCAAGCAAATGTCGCCATGACCAGTTAGTCCATGAATCGCAAGCATACACAAATGTCGCTATGACCATAACTTCATATTAATTAACAAATGTTTTACTAGTTATTTTCTTATTACTCAAATGTAGGGCCTACAATTCTAAAAAAAAAGTATTGATAATAATCTAAAGCTTTTAAATGCAGATGACGATACTTTAACTGTCGCAAGAGTATGACAACTCAAAGAAGCCAACAAAGTATAGGTCTAATAGACAATTTAACACCGATATCAGCCTAAATAAATACACATTAACTGTTGAACGTCCTCTCAAATGGGTGCGACGTCTTTTCAAACGAGGGGCAAAGGTGTTAATTTTATTTTTTTTAAAAGTATTTTCATTTTCTTATCTTATATATTTCAGACGTTACTTTAAAAAAAAAAGAAAATAATAACGCCTACGCATTTCATGTGTCAATCTAGTCATGCACGTTCATCAAACTCAGCTAAGTTGTTGGTTTTCCTGGCTGATTCAGGCAACCCATTCCATTCTCTAATGGCTCTAGGGAAGAAGGAGCACTTGTACGAATTTGTTCTAGCGTATGGAATAAGAAATGTGTCTTTGTGTCTTTCTGAGTGCTACATTAGGTTTTGTTTTTGTATTTATAAATTATGATCTGTGTTTTTATAGCTACTTTTCTTTTTATTCTTCTTTCCTGAAGTGTCTCTAGGTGTCATGTTAAGTTATTAATGATAACCAAGTAAAATGACATTATTACCAATGTTTAAAAAAAATATTTCAAGTAAGAGACGTCGAATAAACTTCTGAAAGGACTTTTTAAAAAGTATAACGTTAGCGCGAGAAGCGACTCAACAATGACTCAAAACTGAAATGATTCTTTCTTCTCAACTTTCTTGTGTCAGAATGGTCGAAATTTATATTTGTATATAGGCCGTTAGGCCCTATATATGGCCTCCTTCAGTCGAAAAGCGACTATGGATCATCACATAGAAATGAGATGAATGCGTGGCATTAGTAGCTGAACAGCAAATGCCAATACAGTTTGGGATCAGCGGCGTCGCAGACTCTGCTAACGTGTAGCAATATGTGTTACAAACTGCATAAGGGTCATCGGCTCCGATTTGTTCTCATGGTTGACCCCCGACAGCTATCCCATGTTTTGGTATAGCTGCAAGGCAGCAGAGGTTAGAATTCTGTTTTCCTTCTCCTAGACGGGTAGCCAGCCAAGGCTATTAACTAGCCCCTTCTAAGGTCTACTGGTTTAGGCGTCTGTTACTCGCCTTTGCTCATTCTCCTGTTAGTGAAAAAAAAACAAAACAGTTTCGCCGGAGTCAATATGTGAGACACACGTGAAGACCTATCCCGTAGAGCTATGTTATAATTTGCTGTATGTTTTCCTTTTTCATTCCCACATTCGTAGGCTGCTTAAAATTATTATAATATAGGTATGCTACATGTAGGCCGTAATAATAATAATAGCTCTAAGCTATCGCATAGATCTTTATTTGTATTTTTATTTAGTAAAACAAGAAAAAAAAACTTTTAAAAAATACTTTTACTAAGTGTAATAACATCAACTAGTCTGAATCAGTTATGTAATTTAGACCTACATTTGTAATAGATCTTTACTAACAACAATAAATCTGTGCGATTAGAAATATTTTTACCAATAGTTTTTGTCTAGCGCTATTTCATGCTTTTAGATTTCTCATGCGCTACGATATATAAGCCTATCCTATCACTTGACTTTGCCAGTTGGGAAAAAAAAGGGGGGCTGGAGAAAGAAGGGGGTATCTGGGTGAAGGCTAATGTGATCGCTTTTTAAATGTATTTTATATACTTGAATTCGAACTCGAGGGCTCTTACATCAAACAAACAAAATAATTAATTAGGCCTACCAATAATTTAATGAACTATTTTTTTTATTATTGATTCTTGTTTTTTTTTTCACGTACAAGAAGTAAATGTGCAAAGTTTCAACTTGATCCGAGATTGGATGTGGGAGAAACAACATATATGGATGGCTGCCTGATCTTGCGGTTTGCGCCCTGGACTGTCGTTCGGATTTATCGACGGTCGAGGGTTCAGACCCTGCCCGCTCCCATCCCCCGTCGTCCTGCGGGATGTTTGGACTAGGAAATAAACTATCTTCAACTCTGAAGGAACATCCTAATTATGTAAAACATTTTTTACAAGAAACATATAGGCCTACAAAGTTGTACCTGACAGACTGGACGGGGTTGATAGACTAAGCTTTGTAAAAAAAAAAAAAAAACTTTTCGTGTCGTAGTTGCGAGATATCTACTGCACACTGCCACACAGTAATATACATGACATTAGATCTATTACTTATTAAATTACATCGACTTCCCCCGCCCCGTTAAATAAATAAATTAAATAAAATGACTTGATCACTTCTCCGTGTTTCGAATTAACAGTATAATAGCTTCGCATTTTATAAGAAACAATATGTAATTCAAAATGTGGAGTTGTTTTGGTTTTTACAGATGAAACGAAATCTTCCTTGTCTTACGAAGTAGCAGAAATGTCGTCGTTTCAGGTCTGTCCCGAGACTTTAATGATTTAATGTCTCAGTCTAGTCTTAAAATTATAAAACAAATCTAGGTTGTGGCTTAGATCTAGATCTTATCTTATAAATTACAGACGTCACTCCTAAGAGAAAATAATTACGTCCTACGCTTATAAGTTATATTCTGTTATTGTTATATTTTAATTTATATATATTATAATTATTATTTTTTATTATTATATTTATAATGTTATACTAGATCTAGATTAATAATTATTATTATAGTCTTATATTAATATAGAATATATAGTATACGGTAATCATGAATGTGAGCGTCAAAAATTATTTCTCGCGACATTCCTTGTGGTTTCTTCCTGGCCAAAAATAAATCCAGATTTGTTTATCAAAAATAATTTTGGCATCATTAAGTGCTGCCAACTATAAATGAGAAACACCCATTATGTACAGATGTATTAATGGTAGACAAAATAATTTAGACCACAATAAAATAGTTCTTTTTTTTTTTAAGATTTATTGCAATCCATTTTTGTGTGTGTGCTAAATAGATGTTACTTTTCATTGTCACTGAATTATGAATTATTACAATCTCTGAGTAAATTCTTTATTTTTTTTTTTTGTGAATTACCTACGTCTGTATTTTATAGAACAAGATCTGCATTGAGATTTTTTTTTAAATAGCTTTTATGAATTGCTAGACCAGATTCCATATATATTATTTTAAATAGTTTTTATTTTCAAAAAAAATATTTTTCATGCTTATAGCATGCTCAGAGCACTATATGGTCCAATCTGTTTTCAGGATCACTGGGGGGGGGGGGGGTATCCAGGGAAAATGTTTTCAATAATGCTTTTAGTTGCTCAGTAAGCACAACTCTGAGTCCGATGTTGAGAACCTCGAGCCTCTTTATATGTAGCTATCACAAGCCCAAGCGTTTTATGTCTCTCACGCTTGTCATATAGCGATTTCTATTTATTTTTTTCTCTTGCTGTATTTTGAAAGTACGGTAAACGATGTTAAAAAGGGTAATTAATTTATGTAAAAAAAAAAAAGCTTATTATTATACAGTGAGTAGCATACGCCGATATTTTTCAGAGCCTGCCTTAGGTCACTGCAACCTATGCGACCGCAGTGAGCCACGCACTGTCATAGAACCCACTCTAATCCTAGGTGTAAATTATTAAAATGAAACCATTTTATAACTTATAACAGATTTTCCGTGGTCTTCTGGTTTACAAGAAGCTCCTGGAAGGTGACTTCTCACAATTTATGGAAAAAAGATACTTGCGTGTGTAGGCCTACTGTAATAGTCCTGCCTTGTATTTGTTGATGGCTGTCGGACTTCGACACTCTGGAGGCCTCAGACAGGACAGGGGTGAAGAGCCCCATGTCCAGGCCTGGTGGTTGGATAAAAGCAGCCTTTCTAACCATCAACGGGATAATGGCGCCTACGGCACCGACGCCCTACTGGACTTCACTGAAGGAGGCATGGGCAGAGGTGGCCTTAGCAGTGCGCGGGGCCCTAAGCCGTAAGTGTAGGATATATATCCATACCACATCACATCACTAAATGTCTCGTCCGCCTCTAATGCTGTAGGTCTTATTTTTGTTACTAAACATAGTACCTTACGTATGTACTGTACTATTGGCCGTTTGACTACATTACATAATGTACTTTATGAAAGATTTTGCCTTAAAGTTTAATCAACGTAACTAATGATTAAGACATTTGTACAATCAACAAACTACATAATAATATTTCTGCTACACACTCTGAAGGTTAAGATTATGGTCGCCTCAAGAAGAGCGCAAAAGGTCGATTGTTGATGCGAATATTGTGTGCTTGAACTCCTTGGTGCTTTCCCTTCAAGTTTACACCATTGTATTTGTATCCCTGGACACGACAATCGGCGATGTCCTGACCAAGGTTCACCAGCGAAGCAAGAAAAGCCATGACAAACCCTTTCCTGTTAAGTTGTCAACATCAGGACACATCCAAAAAAACTCAATATAAGGGACATCAGCTCTTTGTGGCTAACATCAGGTGTGTAGTCAAGAATGACGGGAAAATATTTTGCAAGTTTGATTTTATCAATAATGTTCCATTTTACTTCTGATGCCATAATGTTCATATGCTTGTTTTGAATCCTATGCCCGATGTAATGGCCGTGAGTCTCGGCGTTCTTAATTCTTCGAAGATGTACTTGCATGGTTGGGTCGACTTCGGCTATCACCGTTGTTCGTTTGTTTCTCTGTTCTCCCATTATATGCGGTGTTGTTTTCTTAAAGGTGCTCTACAATCGCTAGAATTTTTGTTAAGACTGCGCGCTACAGCAGTTTTACTTTTCTAATTTTTCTTGTATCACGTTATTCGTTGGGCTACCATTTGACATTCTCAGAGCTAAATCCAACCAGAAAGTCACACACTTAACGGGATGTACAGAAACCTCGTGATGCTGAAGTTTATGTCATGTTAAGAGCTTACATAGAAATAGTATTTGGTATTATAAAGATGCCTGGAAAGATTTCCAAAGATATTGAGTATATATGAGAAGTGTTCTGGTTTTCGAAGCTGACAGTGCTAAGGAATCTCCAATCGCGGGGCCTGGAAAGGTTGTCCCACTTGCCACCCCCTAAGACCACTACTGGGCATAGGCGTAGCCAGGGGGGGGTTGGGGGTTCAATAATGTTCCCTTTTTCTTCTGATTACATCAGGTCCATAAGCTGTTTCGAAACTGTCATATCTTTGACATATGCTGATAACGCGAATGTTTATTTGTATAGCATTAGGGCCTCTTCTGACCTTGTTAGAATGTTCTTTGTGCAAACATTAAATAACTTTATCCTGATCAATTTTGTCGTTGCGTAGTGCCACTATGTTCACTGAGTAATTTAACCACAACACATATATTTAGAAGCAAGCATCGTCTCAACAGACAAAACATTTAATAATCATAATAAAATAGTGCATAATAACTTGGCAACTCCAGCCATGGAAATACATCACTTAGAACCCATTTATATTACATCTCGTATCTCTTACACAATACATACATACATCTCTTTACTCACAGGAGTCCAAAAGGTAACTTAGGTTTTCACCCCGGGTCAAGTACAGACCAATTATTTCTTCGTAAATAAGGCACGAGATAGTCAAATGACTATTAACTCACTCCATGCCACATTGAATCTCTAACGAGTATGTGACAGAAACCTATGCCAGATGTTATGTTCTGGTGTCTGGGCTGTAAATTGTTTGATAGTTAATTTCGAGCCTTTCCTGTTTCGTGCAATCTTTAAGCGCGCGAGAGAGTTGTCATGTTTTTTTACACCTTCAAATCAATTAACTTCTGATACGAAGCAACTTGGCATGTAGTGATTTCCCTGAAATAAAGTTTATGAGGATAAGCTATATAATTGTAATATACTGGAATAAGCTAATCTGTAGTTCATGTCCGACCATGCACGCTTTATTATGGGCTTGCAATTCAAAATTCTGTAGCACGTAGTCGTGACGATTTTTTTTTCATTTGCACATAATTATAGCTATCATTATATTTAGTAAAGGCCTAGAATATGATAAAATGTTATTTTCTTTTTGTCCTGGAGGAAAAATTCTAGGCAGCTGTCAATTTGAGAAGATCTTTGAGTTGGATGGCTGCCTGGTCGTGCGGTTTGCGTGCTGGATTGTCGTTCAGATTTATTGATGGTCAAGGGTTCAAACCCTGCACGCTCCCATCCCCCGTCGTCCTGAGAGAGGTTTGGACTAGGAAGTAATTATCTTCAACTCTGAAGGAACATCCGAAACGTGTAAAACATTTTACGAACAAACAAAACAACATGTTTGGTGCATTTTAAAATAGTTAGGCCTACTCTAAGTGAAACCAGACAAACTGCTTTATGTGTAATCAGTGCCTGCTTCTCGTGTGCTTCTGATGTGTGTTTTAATTGTAATCAATTATTCATCTGTTCTTGAACCAGTTTCCGTGTTGTACGTTGCAGTCTGTCCATCTTAGCATAAGTGGCCGCTCTAAAGCACACCAGCAGTCACATTAATTTTTTTACCTTTACCTTTACCTATCCCTTAGTCTGTTGGACCGTTGGGGCACCAGGCAAGATTTGTCAACCATCTTTCTCCATTCCTCCTTTTTTTTTTTTTGCTTTGTTTAGAACCTCTCTCAATGGCAGGCCCGTCCACATTAATTACATAATCAAAAACCAAACTGACCATGGTTAGGAACACTTCACATCTTGAGGAAGGCGAGACTATTGGCAGAGAAACTATGTAATGAATTAGTGCTGCCGATAATTTGTAGTCGACAGACACACCAAGCAAAAAAACATTTGTTTGGATTTTGGGATTATTAAAGAACACTGCGTTACAGTCCGTATCTGGATTCGTTAGTTTCTTCGTTAACGTCTCTCTTGTCAAGCAATACTTATGCTCAGTTCAACCTGTTTTGTTTACATCCTAAAACGATGCAAGAGCATGAAACAAGTATTTATCTACTTATCTTATATCATATAAGACGTTACTTCAAAAAAGAAGATGATTACGTCCAACGGGCCATGTATTTACAGTGAAATTGATATTTTATAGGTGGGGGGGGGGGGAGGGGACACCAGTTCTTTTCTTTAATATGCTCGGGGGGGGGGGGGGAATTGAAGCTACGACTTTGAGCCATAGGTGGCAACTTGCATTACCCTTCAAAAAATTCTGCGGGCGACCATGAACACCCGAAATATCTTGTCTATGAAATATACAATGAAATATGTCTTGATGTGAAATGAAATCTACATGTTCTTAGCAGCTTGTTGCCCAGATACTTAACTCCTATTAAAGACGAGCACATCAATTTCAACACATAAAACTAGTCAATTACTTCATACAGACTTTTATAATTGCTTCTCACGTGACTTCTACTGTGACCTAATCACTTCTCTTTACATCGCTATACTTTTCTAAAATCTTCTAACAACTCTCAGGTCGACAGACTACTAGCCTACTTAGTTATTAGACTTGTAACAACTCTCAGGTCGACCGACTACTAGCCTACTTAGTTACTAGACTTGTAACAACTCTCAGGTCGACCGACTACTAGCCTACTTAGTTATTAGACTTCTAACAACTCTCAGGTCGACCGACTACTAGCCTACTTAGTTACTAGACTTGTAACAACTCTCAGGTCGACAGACTACTAGCCTACTTAGTTACTAGACTTGGATGTCCTTCTACGTTTTTTTTTTACACGCCTACTACAGCTTGACTTTCTTCTTAAATGGCTTATAGCCTGGCCGATTCTTTTATCCGTGGTTCAATTGAAGCGGGTCACAATGTCATCCTTTCACGCTCTATATTGGCCAAAATATTAGAAACTGCCACATTATTACTATTTTACCAGTGACTCAAATACAACAGAACAAGACATAATAATCATCTAATATTTAGATCTAGGCTATATAGACTTAACAAAAAAAAAAAAGCAAATCAACACAAAAAAAACAAGTTGAGCATATATTTATGTTATTGCAACTTTATTAATATAATTGTTAGAAAAAGGAAAGAGTTTATATAGTTAATTATATAATTTATGCCTACAAACAAGCGTGCAGCACCGGTTTAAGCAAGTGTAACAAAAAGAAAATCTCAGAATACTAAGTTGGCAACACCTCCGTGACATCATTGTAAACAAAATGGCAGCGTGCTGGGCAACCTTGACGTCGCTAATGCTTTTTGTTCATGTCATATAAATATAAACGTTCTCTTTTTTACAAGCAAATCTTTTAAAAACACTATTTATATTTATTAATTGTATTAAAAAAAATTTTTTTGAATTTTCGGTGAATCAATAATTTTTGACACTCATCTTCATGATTACCTAGTATACTGTATACTTAATTATCTATGAGTATGAAATATGATAGATAATCATAATGTCATGATAATCTATATCATTCCCTGCGTCAACATTACAATAAGTAACAATAACATGGTCACTTCACACACTTGTGAAGTTGTCATGATCATGATGCATGTAACTAAGTACTAACATATATGATCATGATGATTTGAATTTTATATGAGTCTGAAATACAGAATGATGTTAATTGATAAAATTCTAAACTTTAGTAGATTTAAAATCTAAATCAGTGACTTTAAAAATTAAATGTCCTAAATAAAATCTGCCAAGGCCAAGTCGTTGGTTTTCTTGACTGATTAAGGCATAACTATAGGTTTTCAGACTCTAATTATACTCATTAGGGAAGAAGGATCACTGGTAGATCTACAAGTTTTTCCTATCATATGATATCCATATACGGAAAACATTATGTGTCTTTATCTTTGTGCCTGCCTAGTTACAATGCCCATGGTATCACTCTCCTCGACAAGTATGGTTAGGTTGACTTTTAAAGAAGAGAGAGGTATTCAGTTATTTATAAGTGAGATGGTCACTTTGCGTGTAAACTTGATTTCTTAAGTCTTAAAGCCAGAAGTGGCAAAAGATTTGAACAATTAAATTTGATTGATTGATAAAATGATATTGCAGTTAACCTAGTAAAAGCCATCTATTATGATCTATTTTCACATTTTAGACTAATTTAGTCCAATTTATGTTTGACAGAAGATACTAACCCAGATGTCTTGTAACCCTATGCTGACTTGTCCAATCTAGAGAAGATATATTGCTTTGAGATCTAGATTCTATATCTAGATAAAATTATAAGTTGTCTAAATTCTATATATATATATATCTATATATATTACATATATCTATGACCACTTAAAATGGTACTATGTTGGCTATTATCTTAATGAGAATATAAAAGACTTTTTTTGTGGTTATGATCAGTAAGAAAAATAAAGGATAAAATTTACATTTACTAGATCTAGTAAATTATTTGCCTATATTGAAGACTGAAATAAGTCATGAATGGCAATATTCTAAAAATGCTGCAAAATAGGATACTTAAATATACAAGTTTTTTCACTAGTATTTTACTCCTTTGTTATATTTGTTGTTATTATGTTTGTTGCATAAAATAAAGTTTTAATTATAATATTAATCATTAATATTCTTTGTTTTATTTTATTTCATTTCTAATTCTTAAAAACAATTTAGGGCTCTTCTAGCAATGCAAATTCTATGTCGATTCCACAAGAGGAATTCATAGTTAGAATTCCAAGGTAATGAAGAATTTAGCTCATTTTATTTTAAACTGAAAAAAATACTTTTAAAAGTTTTTTCTCTTGATATTGTTCATTAAAATGAAAAATGGTAACATTTCTTACTGAATGGCTTTTTTATTTTTTTATTTGTAATTATTAATTCATTAGAATATTTGTTATCAAGGTGTAATATGGTACTTTAAATGACATGAAAAAAATATGTATACTTTTCCTTTTGGCAGAGATACCAGGCGGAAGTTTACAATGATGAAAATGGGCACAGGATCAGCTCTTGATTTTGCAAAGCTTGGAGATGTATGTTAGAATGACATTTTTTTAAAAACCTATAACATTTTTAGATAAATCTTAGAAGAAATTCATCTCTTTTTTTTTATTTTTAGATTTTTTTCAAGCATCTAAATTAGTCATTCTGAAATTGTGCTTCATCACAACAATCATATTTTCAGGATTTTTTACTCAGTAGATTTGATTGAATGTAAGTTTGACTTTATTGTAAGTCTTTTAAACTGTCTGACAAAGAAACAATAGAGCTTCATTTTATCTACCACATTGAATGCTATATTCGGAAGGGAAACTCAGCTTTTGATTTCTACTTTTTTCAAAGTTAACATTAAAGCACCCTACGAAAGCATAAATTCTGCAACTTTCTTACAAACACACTCAATGTTAGTTCGGGCAGCCAATAACTGATCTACATAATGCTCTGCCTTGAGCAACCCTTTCATCTCGTGTTGGGTGTAACCTAACAGTTTGATGTCCGCATATAGTCCATATTTGTCAGGTGCTTTTTGGATGATCTCTCTAGCTTTGTTTCTCTTAAATGATTGACTTGTGATGCTTGCTGACGATTAATGAAATATGTTTATCATTTTCCTAAAAGTATATTTAGCTTAGTAGCTTCTCTTATGTCATGTGTCTTGAGAGAGCCTTTTGCTCAATCAATAAACTTTCCTCATTTTTCTTGTTTTAATTCAACCAGACCGCTATTAAATGTCAAATGTTTTAAGAGCTTTTACAAATTTATAGTTCTAACATATGATTTTGCTATGTTATTTCTTTATAAAAAAAGCTGACTGCATGGTCTAAAATGTGCCGAAAGTCAAATCAATGAAAAGCTGTTATCATTTAATTTTGCTTTCTACAATTTATTTGTTTAAACAGCAACCTGTGAAAATAGAGAGGGAGAATAATTTGAAAGAATATAAAACCGCTAATGACCTTGACCTGGTACCAAAGTTTGGCGCTGGCAGTGAGTATGGAAAAGATCTAAAGGAAGAATCCAGGCGGAAGAAATATGGCATCATGCTGAAAAAATATAACCCGGAGGATCAGCCATGGCATCTTAAAGTTGGTAGTGGAAAATCAGCAAAGAGGTACTATATAAGTTAAATATGAATTGACAAGCAAAATATATGTTTGTTGAAGAAAAAGAAGCAGTTGACTACATGCTGTTGTTTTTTGTTTTGTTTCAAAATTACAAGTAGCCACTGAAATTAATCCAATTATTCCCTGCTATTTGCATAATTCAAATGCACTGACTGGCTTTTTGAATTTATTTGTAGCTTTTTTTTATAAACATCATTGCTCATTCTGTACTGGTGCCAATTAATAATAATAAAAAAAAGAACCTATTGATGATACTTTTACTTTTTTTTTTATAGTGACATTCTAAATTACACAACAGCCCACGTATGTTGCTTATAAAAAGATTAGACTATCTTTATGACTTTTCCTAGAGGTTGATTCTGTTTTGTTCTCAGATACAAAGGTGTCAGGGAAGGTACAATCACAGAAAACACATCTTATTATATCTTCACTAAAGCTTCTGATGGAGCATTTGAGGCTTTTCCAGTTGAAGAGTGGTACAATTTTACACCTGTAGTCAAGTATAAATATCTCAATTCAGAAGAGGCAGAAGAAGAATACAGCAGGTACTTTATTTCAAATAAATTTCATGAAAATCTTTATAAAATCCAGGTTTGTACAAGAGAAAGTAAAACAGGATTAGCGAGGCAGTTTTTGAGCCTGGTTCATCCTGTTGACAAGTTAAGGTTCATAATGCATTGCACCAAGAAATGTTTTTATTCTGAGGCTAAGAGGTTCAAATCACAGAGAAATTAAATGTAAAATAAATACAGTCAGAGTCATTTATTAATTTGATTAATGGTAGCTTCATATAAAAAAGTTAGTTCCCCTTTCTGATCGTATTAGAGCTGGGTGGATTCAGAGGTGCCCAAAATTCCAAAACTAAAAATCCCAGTCTTCACCAGGATTTGAACATGGAACCCCAGTTTAGAAGTAAGCAGTTTATTGTTCAGCCACTGCGCTTCCAGCTTCTTATAAGAAATGTATTAAATGTTTGACTCTATTGTTGACCTGTCTTTAAAAATATTGTTAACTTTTACAGCCTGATCTCTTTTTTAGACATTAAGTTTTCTCTCCTTTTGTTGTAGCTTTAAATCATATAATTTACAGACATTCTTTTGAAAATAAGATTTTCACTGTCTTTACATTAATAATTTGGGAGGTGTGGTGGCTGAGCGGTAAAGCGCTTGGCTTCCAAACCAGGGTCCCAGGTTCGAATCCTGGTGAAGACTGATTTTTAATTTTGGGATCTTTGGGCGCCTCTGAATCCACCCAGCTCTAATGGGTACCTGACATTAGTTGGGGAGAAGTAAAGGCGATTGGTGGTTGTGCTGGCCACATGACAACTTTGTTAACCAAAGACCACAGAAACAGATGACCTTTACACCATCTGCCCTATAGACCACAAGGTCTGATAGGGGATGTTTACTTTCTTTACTTTACATTAATTATTAGCTTCAATAAAATCTTTTTTTTTTAATGTTTTGTATTTTCCTTCAGATCTGAAGATTTATTACATCCTAGCCCAAAACTCCCGCAAGACATTGGGGAATGGTGGAAGGGAAGGGTTCAAACCCGGGACAGTTGAGACCATCAAGACGACATACCACATGGCTAGGCAGCTATCCATTGACTTTAAATTTGCTACATTATTTTTATTTTTTATCTTGAAGCTCTTCCTGCCTTTGAATATTGCTTCACAAAAAAAAAGGATGTTGTGATTTCATGATTCAATTTTTTTGTTCTACAGAAGAGATAAAACATTTAACTACTTCAGCATCATGGTGAAAAAAAGATTAAAGAAAGAAGATGAAACCTTAGATGAAGATGAAAAAGACACAAAAGGGAAAAAGAAAGGAAAGAAGGCTAAAGATCTGGTAAGCTCTGACTCTTGAAAATTATTCTACTTAAGCATAATACAACATATATGTTCTATTTAAAAACTTAAACAATAATGACATTTCTATTTTTTTGCCTGGGTGTCAATTTGTGTGTCTAAATATATATATACACAGACACATGTGAACAGACACGAAAGCCCTAGCTGACTGATAAGAGTTTTAAAAATTTAAAAATTCTCGCTTGTTTGTTTCACATCTTTTTTTTTCTAGAATATATAGAATTATAGTATTATTAATATTTATATTATAAGAAAAAAAATGTTTTACAGATCTTAACTGACAAGGATGATTGGGATGATATGGAAATGTCAGATGATGATGATGACAGCGATGCAGACAAAGATGAAGATGATGATAGTTTGTTCTTTTTTTTTAAATTTCTTTTTTGAAAATTCAGATCTATTTTTATAAAGCTCAATTTAATTACACATGATATACTCCTGTGCAGCTATCTTCATCTTGAATCATTTTGTTTGAGCCATATCTCTTTCCATTTTTCACGTTTCAGTCCATTGTCTTTTTGGAACTCTTATTTGTTTTGTTTTATTTCTGTAGCAAATAAAAATAAGAAAAAGAAACAGAAAGGTGGCCCTAAGAAAGTTGTCAAAAACTCCAAGAAAAATTCTGATGATGAAGCAGTTGAGGAAAGTGATGAAGGAGACTTTGATGATAAGGAAGTAAGCTCTTCAACTTCAGCTCTTTAGTTGTTGTTTTGTTCAACATTTGGTCTTTAGTTGTTGTTTGAGAATTCTGGGTAATTCATTTAAACTGACTTCAATAATAATGTTTTGTTAACTTATTGGATCATTTTGGAGATTTTCACGATAAAGTAGACAATGTCAAGGACACTAAATTTAACCTCAATGTTGTCAACTAAAAAAAAAAAAAAAGAGCAGAAATCCGAAGTTTAGTTTTCTTATCTTATCTTATATAATACAGACATTACTTCAAAAAAGAAGATGATTATGACCTATGCATCATGAGTGGGTTATTGAAACATTATTGAATGCACTAGCCTATAATTTTAAACGTTGCACCAATGTCATAGAGTGAAAGTCTAAACTGCTTTATTCATATTGAAATTATTTTATGTTACAAACGGAGGAGCTTAGAAAATTGGATTCTGCAGTGCACAAAAATTATCATACACTTCCTTTACTTTCTACACTGGATACACCAAAAAGCTAGCTTTATATATATTATTATTATTATATATATTATATATTATTTATATATATTATATATATATTTATATTTTTATAGTTTTTCTGCCATGTATGAAAATCAAAGCTGTGCATTAGAAAAGAAATGGGTAATTTTTAAAAGGCATCAAATTTTAATTGACAATTATTGTACATAGGCTCAAAAGTGCAAAAAATTCTTTATTATAGTAGGACAAATTTGTACAAATGCCCCTTCTTCCCTAGAGCTATTAGAGCATGGAATGGGTTGCCTGAGTCAGCCAGGAAAACCATATTAACATGCATGATCAAATTGACTTTGGAACATGCGTAGGATGTGATCATCTTCTTTTTTTTAATGTATGTTTTAAAATACGAAGATGAGATAAAGTAGATGCACTACAGAAGGGTTTTATCCATCCCATTATATTACCAAAATTCTATGCCTAGGCTCTGTAACAAAACAACCAACCAACTTTACTCTCTTCAATAGTTATTATTGGAGGACAGCCCTAATATCCATATTAAAAAAAGACTAGATGTTGAATATACTGTTACGATATTCTCTAACAGGCCTTCTGTAAACTCTGCTCAACACAACACATCTAACATAAGAACTTGACAACAGTTCCAAAAAACAATGTGACGGTTTGATAACTAACTACATGAACAGCCAATACCACATAATTGGCTATTCTAGCTACAAATGCTTTCTTGTACTTAATAGAACTGTCTACTACACACTACTAGTCTCTCTGTCTACTCCTGGACTAGTACAGCTACATTCTTGAGGACCTGCATTGTACAGCACCGTCCTTACTGTTCTGGACTGCACGCCCCTTTCTTACACTCTGTCTCTAGTCCATGCAGGCTTTCAATCACATGACTATAACATGGGTCATGTTTGCGTGTACTAGTAGTACTGTCCCTTGTCCATTGACCTGTGTGATTTGCCTGAGTCACCTTGTGTCAGTAGTTTGCACACACATTAACCATCTCAGTCCGCCATTGAAGTTACAACAATTCTATATTTCTTAGTTTAACAAAGAATTTTTCAGCAACCCATATGAATGTTTTTTAAACAATGAAATACATTTTATTTTACACTTAATAGACTTTTAAAGAACAAGGCACCATTCTCAGTTCTTTTACATTTCAAAGAAGTTTTCTACTGTAATTTTTGTTTCTGTCAGGTGGACTACATGTCTGATTCTGGTAGTTCCAGCAGCTTGTCTGATTTAGGGGAGGAGGATAAAGACAAAAAATATGATGAAAAGGGAGTGGATCAAGAAGCTGGCCTTCGCAACATCTTAGATTCAGATGCTGAAGATGAAGAGGAAGAAGGAGAGAAAGAGGAAGCAGATGAAGATATGGATGATAAAGATGAAAAGAAAGAAGACAAAAAGAAAGGTTTGCTTACAGAATGGTTGCTGATAGAATGTATAAATTTAAGATTAATTTCTGTGTGATTTATAAATTGATACCAGTTCTTATCCATAATATGTAATAAAAAAAAATATATGTTGAGTATGTGATATGAAATAGTATCATAAACTGAAGATTTCTTTATCCAGCTAACACTTTTTTTTACGTAAGTTCTTTCTTTATTATGTCAACATCCAATAAATTAAATTCAAAGTAAAAAAAAAGCATTGGATTAAAAACAAGTTGTGACATTTGTTTTTCAGAAGATGATAGTAGTAGCTCCAGTTCTGAAGATGATTCTGATATAGAGAAGGATGCCAAACTTGCTTCTGCAATATTTTTACAGGTAATATTAAAGTAAAGTTAACTTTCCCCATTCAGATCTTGTCATCTGTTTCTATGGCCCACAGTTAACGAGGGTGACATGTGGCCAGCACAACAACCAACCGCCTTTACTTTCCCCCAACTAATGTGGGGTACCCATTAGAGCTGGGTGGACTCAGAGGCACCCTAAAGATCCCGAAATTAAAAAGCCTAGTCTTAACCAGGATTCAAACCCGGGACCTCTCAGTTCAGAAACAAAGCGCTTTACCACTCAGCCACCATAGGTAATATTGGTCGATATAATCTACCTTGACACAAAGTAAGTCAATATATTGAATACTTAAGTATCCTGAAGTGTCAAAGCTGTCAATGTAATTAGCCATGTGGATCATAGGAAACTTTTTACTAACAGAACATTTGTCAGACAAGGGAAGAAATGTTTACCTGTTTATATTTGTTTACCCTGTACATTTATTTACCTTGTATGCATCTAAATCTTAATATGTGTAGTGTAACTTTTATTATTAACAAGCTATTACTATTTTCTGGTCTGACTAGTAGACTAGCTGACACAAATGTAGTTGAAAAATGATCATTATAAAATCATTGCCTTTGAAGTACAAAGTGAACTCTGCAGATTTATTGTATGAGACATAGAAGGAAAAAAAAAGATTTGTTCTAATATTTGTGGATCCAGTTATAAGTTTACATTACATTTTCTTATTTATTTAAAGCATTTTTGCCTGTTTGAGACCACTCATTATCATGTCTGGAACTCATAATATTTTTAGCTTCCAGATCATGTGTTGTCTCATTCTGTTGTGTCTGGGTCTGAGATGAAAAATTATTCATTGGTCTTGTTCTCCCTGTTTGATTTGTAGTATTGTAATCTTTAAACAATCTACGTGCTTTTTGATTTTATATACAATCTTTTCTTGATTAAGAGTTTAAAAGGATTAAAAATTTACCTTTTCTGAGCAGGGAGGCAAGAAAGAGAAAAAAGACAAAAAAGATAAGTTAGAGTCATCTCTAACTATAGCATCAGAAACCAAGACAGAGCAGCGTATACCAACACCAGACAAGCTAAAGGATAAGTGTTAGTCATACATTTCTTATCTTTTTTCTGCAACATATTTTCTCACTATATTTTTGAGTTACTTTGTACTTATGAGTAGTTCCACTGTTTTTTAATTCAATTTGAAAAAGTCTGGTCTCTTTCTTCTTCTTCTTAACAAATTGTATTTTCTGTTTCTATTGAATAATAGTGATGCCTATTGTTTTTTTTTCTCTAGCAATAAAAAGGAGAGCCGAGACACCTGACGGAAAGACGCCGTCTCTGAAAAAACACAAGACTGATGATAAGTAAGTTAATGTGTATTTAGATAGTAACAGATCTGAGCTCATTACACCTGGAGAGTTCTAGACATAGATAGAATAGTATAGAAGCAGTCATCCAAAAATAGGATTTGTTTTTCTTGAATATTTATTTTTCAATTTCTCATTTCCAACTCCCAATAGAGATAAATGAAAAAAAATATCTGCAGTAAAGAAGCCATATTTAACTAGAAGCAACATACTTAAAATCATTAAGCACTTTATCTATTTAAAATTTTAGGTTCAAATAATAGTATATAGACTACAAGAGAAATATGATAGATTAAGTATATTTACCAACCAAATAACAAATTGTTCTAACATTTTTTTTTTATTTCAGTGAGGGAATAACAGAAGATGCAATCAGACGATATCTCATGAGGAAACCCATGACAACCAAAGATCTTCTGCAGAAGTTTAAGTCAAAGAAGCTGAATATGACAAATGAAAAGATAACCCATGTTATCGCCCAGCTTTTGAAGAAGATTAACCCAGAGAAGAAGACTATAAACAAAAAATTGTATTTGTCACTGAAAAAACCAGAATAATATTTTGTAAAATAATAAAAAAAGTTTACTTATATTGTTGACATTTGAATAAATGTTTTGTAACATATGTAACATGATAGAAATGTGTGTGTATGTGTGTATATGTTACTTATAAATAAATAACAGTATTTCTTTCAAAATATATTCTGGGTTAAACAGGTTTCTGAATACTTATTTCTCTGTTTTAAAATAGGTCACATTTTATTTTGAGTTCTTGATTCTTTCTTTTAATTATCATCCTGCATTGTACCATTCCTTTTATATTTGCACCATTGACGTATCCAGCATGCCCTCTTAGATGTTTTATTTCCAGTTTTTTTTTTCTTCTTTGGTGTCACAAAGTCCATCTCCAGTTGCCTGAGTAATTGGGCGAAACCCCAGAAAATTTTCATGTATTTCAACATAAGGTTAAAAGTGACTTGAAATACAAAAGCCATTGATGGTGAATCTTTTTCAACATTCCATAATTTTTTATAATGATCATCACGATTGTATTATCAAAGATGTTCATTTTCTCCACAATCATCTGACATAGGCCTTCAAATTTATCCAACACACCACCAGGACAAAATTAAGCAAATCAGCGCTGAATATTTTTTTTGAATTAATACAACATAAATAATACGAAGTGCAAGTTGATTTGAAATAAAACGCTGTAAGAAAGTGTTTCTAAAATTTCCTGGTGTGACCCCTACATGACAAAATTTTTGTTCGAGCCCTCCTTAGAAGCTGGGGATCTAGAGGATCGATGCAGGCTCCAACAGTGAGGTTTTTTTTTTAAAGAAAGTACCGGTAATGAAAAGAAACTTATGCATAATTATTTTTCATTTAGCCTATATTAATATAATACAATGTTATTTAGAATCGAAATTTCCATGAGGAAATTTCACAAAACGAGTCTTTTGTTGATTTTTTTTTTTCAGAAATAGTGTTGCCTATATAATTTTTAAGCATTATAAAAAGTTTTTCATGGAGATAGAATTGAAGATGTAGAGGGTTTCCGCTAAAGTCAGCAAGGAGTCTTCCAAACGGGGCCCCTGCGTATTCCGGCGTTTTCATTTTCAGAAATTCTTCCTCCTGGCGTCTACAACGAATTGGTTCTTGTAGTAGGAAGAGAGAAAATTGAAACGCCACCAAAGTTGAAGTGTTTTCTTTCAGAACGCACTAGTCATCCTTGTAAAAAAAGGAAGTCTAAAGCCATATTAAGTCTAATAATAAAGAGGCAGCCCTGGTCAATAGTAGGCCTATTGTGCGAGGGACATTCTAGGTACATATATAGCACGGACTTCTGTAATGGGCGTGATCTTTTTAAAACCATTTTTTTTCCACACAAAAGTCATCAATATAATAAGGTGCTATGATCGGAAGAGATTCGACCATCGAGACAAGAAAATCAGGATGAATCACACGTTTTGAAATATTTTCTTCAAACGTTTTCACACCTCTCGCGAAAATGGTCTACATTTGACAAGGTCTTATTAGAAGATGAAAGGATGTCTTTTACGTAAGGTGTTTTAACTGTGTGTACATATAATAATATTCAGAAGTGAATTAATAAGTACAATGAAAATAAACTTTGTTTTTGCCGCCCACACTCCACCTTGTTAGTCATTCGTTGGCTTGTGGCTCTACACAGAAAATACAGCTGAACCGATGTAGGCTATTATATTTTTAATAAATAAACTTTAAATAACTTGAACAGACTACTCTTGCGAACAAAAACACAATAAAACTACTTTTACAATATACAGAGATTTGACATGCTTAAGTAAAAACCATTTAAAATAAAAGTGAAAATGACTTTTTAATTACTAGATTTAGTTTTTAAAGGATAATGGAATAATTAAAATTTATATAAAATATTTATTTAATTATTTAAGTAATTTTTGTTATTAAACTAAAAAAAAATAACCTTGGAATAATGATTTGGCCGCCCCCTAACTTCGGCCGCCTGCGTGCAATGCACACATTGCACAGTAGGTAGCGGCGGCCCTGCTCGTAAAGTAATTCTGTACGTAGTAAAGAATGAATAAAATGCAGACTAATTTATTTTCTAATACAAACTCTTAATTTTCACTTATTGTCCCTATCCCTACCCAAACTTGGCCCCGCGAAATCCGTTTCGCATAAGGCTCTACAATGGTTAAGTCTGGCCTTGCTATTTAGTGACGGATGAATACTCCTCCTCCCCCCCCTCTTTTTTTTTCGCCTCTTAAATTACCTAGGATAACTCCCTCCGTCCGAGTTGCAAAAATAAAAGAGTGATCTTTCCATGGTGTCCAAACTCTTGAGCGTGCTCACCTCTATAGTTACTACAGAGTAGATTACTTTCCTCTCCCCTTTTTTTTTAACGTGAGGTAGAAATAAAAAAAAAAGAATGATATTTCTTGGTAACAACAGTCCGGCCCTGCTATTTTGTGACTGTGTTCTCCCCCCCTCCCCTTGTTTTCTCGTGGACTATATGCAGAAATAAGAGAGTGATCTTTCCTTTACTTCTTCTTCTCATTTAAACCGTTGAGGGAAGAAGAGAATAATATATATAGATTGAACACTGGCAAAAGAAACTTCTAAAATCATCTCTAGTTGCTGTATGAGAACCTCAATAGGGAACTTCCCATACACAAGTACGATTCAGAGATAGTTAAATATTGAGACATCACAAGTTCAAATACGATAAAAGATTATTAATAGAATATGTACAATGACTTTTAATAATCTAAAGATAAATTGTATAAAGTATATACATGTCTTGGTAGAAAAAAACAAAAATATCACATGAATTGTAGAGTCAACAGAAGTATTTTTAAATTACATTTAAAAATTCATCATACAGAAGCTTTAACATTTCCTTTGTATGTTATTTTAAAACAATTTTCATCAGGCCTTTATACATTTTTAATGCATTTTCTTCTATACATCTCATTTAATAACAAATTAACTGATTTTGGTTTGTCTTGGTAAAGACATTAAATATAGATGAGATGTGCTTTAAAATGCTTGGTATGCATTGATTTATTAAAATAGAATGTAAAATGGCAGTCATTTAGTCTTAGTTTACTTCAAAACTACAATGTAACTGTAACTATTGGATATTGTGACATGAAATATTTATACATTGATTTTCTTAAGAATTTAACAAATATGAGAAAATATACAAAGACTGGGAGACTAAATTGGTTAACTATGTTAATTTTAATGAATCTGAGATTGGTCTATCAACCACATAACACCTGTGTCCACTGCGTTGAGTGTCTCTGCAATACAGTCCATGACCTGGCACACAGAAAAATAGTTATAAGTAAATTGAAGTAGATTTTTTTAAAAAATTTATATACTTTCCCATGAAATATTGATTTAAACTCGTTATAATTTTTTAACATTTATATACTTTCCCATCAGATAATGTCAATCATTTATACACACAACACAAATCTTGTTTTATTTGTGTTTCTGAATCAAAAAGCACTTACTAGCCAAGGCTGAGATAATGTTGATAACTTGAGAAGTTCAGCTATTTCAACTGCAGGAATACGAGAGCTGACTTCATCTTTAATACATGATAAAATCAGAACAGGAATGTGGTGAGCCATTTTGCGCTCCTTGACCATTGCCATCAGTTCAAAGCACCCACTCTCAACTGGATAATAATTTTAACAAATTAGTGAAAAATATTTAGATAAATTATTGGATAGGACTTCTTTTTAATATATTTCTGAAATGGCTAAAATATAACTACTATAATTGAAATGTGTAAGTGAAATTTAGTTTTTGTAGTCATAATTTGTTATGTTTAACTTTCCAGATTGGACAATATTTACATAATAAAATAATGAAATGCTGATTACTTCAGTATAACTTGTCGTTTAGGTATAAAATGCATTTCATTTTTTTTAAATATATTTTTTTTTCCATTTTGGCTTAAATATCTCATTTTAATTAATAATAATAGAATAATAATAATTACCAGAGTCTCTTGTTTCTGAAGCATCCACTACAAATATGAAACCATCAAGAATTTGACAAAAATGTTTGATTTGTGTCTTTAGTTCATATTGGGGGTCATCTTCTCTTTGATCTATTGGTGCCTGAACAAAAAAAAATTAAGAAAGACATAAGTAATGTTATGCTTGATACCTTTTCACAACACAAATAATGAAAAATAAAATTGTTTACATTGTGAAATCAACACCTGGAGAACTAATTTTGCTAATTTCTTCATTAGTGCAGTTGCATAGCAAGCTACTTGTGGGCCCTTGTTCGAGAATCTTATAAAAATTCCCCTTCCTCCTTTTAAGATTTTAAAAATCCCTAGCGCTACTAGAGCATGGAATAGGTTGCCTGAGCCAGCCAAGAAAATCAGTGACTTGGCGGAGTTTTGGTCATTGGTTAATATGCATGACTAAATGCATGACGCGTAGGATGTAATCATCTTCTTTTTTGAAGTAACGTCTGTATCATTTAAGATAAGATGAGTGGGGTGGTGGTGGCTGAGTGGTAACATGCTTGGCTTCCAAGCCAAGGGGTCTCAGGTTCAAATCCTGATGAAGACTGTGATTTTGGGATTTTTAGGGCACCCCTGAGTCTATCCAACTCTAATGGGTACCTGACATAAGTTGGGGAAAAGTAAAGGTGGTTGGTCATTGCCCTGGCCACATGACACTACTGTTAACTGTGGGCCACAGAAACATCTTCTGCCCTGTAGATCGCAAGGCCTGAAAGGGAAACTTTACTACTTTAAGATGAGTGTGACAGAAGCCCGATCAGGGCGAGGTTCATTGAACTTTGGGCCATGCTAGCTAGGCCACTGCATTAGCCTGTTTCTCAACCTCATAACTAAAAGGCATTAAGAGGCAAACTGGTCAGGGTGTGATTATTAACTGAAATAGCAATTTGTATGCCTTTTATTTAAAAGCTCTTAATCATTATCATGAAACTCAGCTGAAATGCTCAAATCGTTTCTTTAAAAAGTCCTGGATTGAATTGGAAATCCACAAGTCTGAGACAAGCATAAAGGACATTAGGCACTGTTTCATGTTACTCATGACAGCGTGGGCAATGCAAGTCAATGGGGCATGAGCCATGCAAAATAGTAGCCTTAAACTCTAAATAGAAATCATTTTAAAGAACTACTAAAAATGTTTAGAAGCATGTACACATCAATAATGTATAGGAAGATACAAAACGTTATTAAATGCAAGCACATATTGTATAACATTTGAAAATGTGTATGTTAGTATCTTATTTATTACAATTATAATTCTAAAGGAAATCACTTTTTTTTACCTGTAGCATTCTGTTATTTTCTACTCTTTGTTGAGCATTTCTGTTTTCTCTTTCATGTTTAGAGGCTGAATATAAAACTGACAAATGCATGGAATGTCCTGTTGGCATTTTTAAAGTCATTCCACCACCAACTCCTGCAAACAAATAAAATAATTAAAATTGTATTTATCATCGAACTCATAAAGACGGTAATTATAAATATGCAAGTCATTATTTGTAATAATAGAGTATTTAAATTAAGAGATTTATACCATCAAATTGACCAGGAAACATGGCTGTTCTTAGAAATGTGGGGTTATCTTCATACAGCATGCGTCGTACAATAGCACTAGTTGACTGTTCAAGACCTGGGCCAAACATGGCAACTTTAGGCACTTTTTTAGGCACAAAATATTTTAAAACTGATGACACTTGATGGAATGTGGAGTTGGATTGCCTGAGCTGTTTTTGAAATTCAGGTGAACACTTTAAATATCTGTGAACGATTGAAATGAGAAATGTATGTTCTTTTTGCCAATATTAAATATTATTCTACAAGTTGCATTTTTCAGAGTCAACTTGGGATCTTTAAGAATTGTGTGTATATTGTTGGCACCATGATTTAATAGAAGTAAAAAGCTATTTACAGTAAGGTAGAAAAAAGTAAGGACTTTGTAAAAGTAAGGACTTTGCTCTGTTAATGTAGTAGTGTGAATCAAATGTTGCCTTGGAAGAGATTCAGACTCTAGGATGTGAACATTATCATTTTTTAAATAAAATTTGAACCTACAATAATGCATAAAATTACAATATTTTTATTCAGAAAGTCAATCCCAACTGTACTTTATAAAGTTTGAACACACTGCCTTTTTGTCTGTATAATATATTAAATTTTTATGCTTTAAAATACAAAGAGTAATTTTTTTTTTAAATCTTAGATTTGAATGAGCAAAAACAAGTATACAATTCATAGGAAATATTTCTTTTAGTTTGAAAAGTAGGTTAAATAAAATTGAAAACTTCATATTGTTTCTATTTATGAATGGTAATAGTGCCTACAATGCTATTACCACAACCTAGAGCTCAATGAATAGGCCTACTAAAGAACTTACATTTCTTTAAGTGACCATTCTGAATTTACTTCCTGATACATTTTTGGATTTGTCATATGAGAAATCTGACTCCAGCTTTTGACATCTTTCTGAAGCAGATGCCTCCACAGTAAGTCATCACAAGTTAACTGACTCCATTCTCGATTAACACAACATGCCATGCATAATGATCTCGCATCCAGGTATGAAAATATCTCATACTTCAAATTTATCTGGGAAAAAAAAATGAAAATAGCAAATAAAT
This sequence comes from Biomphalaria glabrata, assembly GCF_947242115.1. NCBI lineage: Eukaryota > Metazoa > Mollusca > Gastropoda > Planorbidae > Biomphalaria > Biomphalaria glabrata. Next base: position 47,495,451 of record NC_074715.1, on the reverse strand, counting down.
TTAAAGGATTGATAAAGTATGTAGAGTATGTTTTCTCTAGATAACTACATTAATATTAAATTTTACAAAAATGTAACTAGTTTTAGGAATTATTAATAATGCTGCACTTTGTCACATACAATTAGATATAAATGAACATAAAAATGTTATAGTTGAAAAACGTATTTTTCATAATGAATCATCTGGATTAATAGCAACACACATAATACTATTGAATTTACTTGTAACATTATTTTTATAACATACAGGAACCCAAAGCCTGTGTTTTTTTAAAAAGAAAATTGTTTATTGGAATGAGAAAATATTACAGGAGGCTTGTGAGGACAAAAGTTTTGATCTCTAAAAGTAATAATTTTTTTCTTGAAGAAATGCTTTTAATTATATAAGTTTTATTTATTATTTTATGCTATCATTCAAAACTGGATGCTGAAGCTACAACAAAAATGAGTGATTAAAAAAAAAGCAAAGTAGTGCTCTGTATAGCATGTATCGAGATTCGATGTTGCAATAGTTGAATTGCCAGTGAAGTGTAGGCAAAAAAAAAAAAAAAAAAAAGCAATAGCAGGATTGGTTAAAAGATTCTTTAGGAAAACATTACATAACTTACTGGTAGACACTGAATAAAACTTGAATCACCATAATTAGAATCATTAGAAAAAGAAATAATTGATTCATCTTTTAAATACAATGCTTTGAGTCTTTGTGTTAGGCTTCCACTGTTTCCAAACTTTAGCTGAAGCTTTCTTGTGATGAACTGTTGCAATCCTCCCGAACTGACATTGCCAGCTTGTGATTTACTGTACATTCTATACTTAAGCAGTAAGTTCTGTATGGACGTCAAAAACTGAAAAATATCGTTTTCATTGATATCATCTTTTTCTCCAGACCGAAAAACATTAAAGGTTCTCTGCTCGACCGCAGCTTGTTCGAACTGATCACTTTCACGCGACGAAAAAAAATGTCCAAGTTTACAACTGTTATATCTTTGAAAATCAATATTATGTTCACTTGTAGTACTATTACTAGTATTAGTATTATCACAACAAGAACAAGTAGAACTGGAAGTGCTGGTAATAGTACTTGTAAGATGTGTGTTTATAAGTACTAGAGAAGACATTTTATCATAGACCAACACAGTTTGTATTGATATTCTATGCTACTTTTCTCTGAGGTGCGCTTTTTAAAGAAATCTAACATTTTTATTCGATGTGTTGGCTTTATATCTAGTTAAATTGACACGATTGTGTATTTACGTGTAACACTCCACGTGTCAACTTCCTGGTTACAAAGTCGAGTGTAAACAAAAATAATTTAATTTTAGAAATGTCACGTGGGAATAATGTTTTAGTTCCGGTTCATTCGTCCAAGCTCTTTCTTTTGGTACTTCCGGTCGATCAAAATGGTACGTTGAAATGCTTGTGTAGATTAACAAATATCTGTAATCATCAATTTAATAATCTTTTATTTTTACATTATTGTTATTTAAAAAGCAAACTTACACACAATTATCTGCTTTGGTTTTGACTTTTTGTAATTTAGACATGCCAATGCCTAATACTTATTTCCCAAAACCGAACTGTCTATTATCGATAAAGTTCATACTCAAAATTTATTTTTTGAGAAGTTCTAAACGAAATTCATAAGAGTTACAGCCAGATAATGACATAGAAAGTAAATAAAAACGATAGATCTTATTAATGATGAACATTTTAAATCGCCTTTAAAGTATAGACATTTTTTATCCTGACCTGATTTGAGAGTAATTAAATTAATAGAGTAATATAGATCTAGAATTATAGATCTAGTTAGTCTAGTCTCTAGATAGTACTACTAAGTAGATCTAATAGTAGATAACTGAAGTATAAAGATTCTTATAGAAATAAGTTATATCTAGATTTGATTAGATTGAGTTGTGCACTGTCTACTCACACTGCCCCGACACTGGTGAAAATGAAATAGTCTCAGAATTGCTTTGAATTAATTTATGCCTAACTTAACAAGTTCATCAAAGAGTCTCATCATACTCGTACTATTCTTAAACTTGTAGATTCTAGTATTAGTACTATTAGATACATAAAAAGTATAAAATAAAAGTCAAGTTTTCTTTTTTACAGAATTTAAATTACCCCCAATGCCATTAATAAATTGCATTGGCATTGAATGTTTTATGTAGAATCTAGTCAAATTTTTATTTTAACCTCACAGTTGCTTAGACATCCCAGATGAACACATCTATATTCTTGCTTAGTGCGATTTTGGACCTTGTTTGCACTTAAGTTAGTTAGCATAGTATCATGAAAGTTTTATGCATCGTGCATAAAAATAGCATTTTCATGTCAAACCACTGATATATTTATGTAATATAATTTTTTTTTTATTACACAGACCAAGGGTACATCAAGTTTTGGTAAACGGCACAACAAAACCCACACCTTTTGCCGAAGGTGTGGACAGAGAGCCTTCCACATTCAGAAGAAAACATGCTCTAGGTGTGCTTATCCAAGTCCTCGCCTAAGGCATTGTGAGTTAATCAATCCAGCTTCTTATTCAGACCTAAACATATATTATAACACAAGATTCATTCTCTAATTGTACTTCAAAAGATAAAGTACTGTTCTGAATTGGTCCTAATAATTACAATAGGACTTCTCACGTGTGGAAATAACTTCGTCAATGTGATATGTCATCTAGATTATTGCACCCGTTTAGACAACCTTATAAAAATTGCAAGAAAAATGACACACACAAAAATACCATATATTTTAATGAACCTTTTGATCAAAAATGTCTTTAGCAAAGTCTGAAAAATCTTAGAAAACAACTGCCACCATTCAGGAAGTGTGCAACTTCTTTCCTTCATGGCAAATACAGAGGGTTAAAATCTAGTTCATCTAGAGAATCTAGACAAATATGTGTTCGTTCCTTACTCTGTCAGATAGTATCAGTGCTACTCGTTAACTAGGAAACATAAGGTTCACAACTTGGTGTGCAATCACTCAATGAACTTCTGTATGTTGTGTATGTTCTAATTATTTAGATGTTGCTTTTTAGTTGAGAAGAGTCCTTGTAATGACAGCAAATTTCCTTGTGGGATCTCATGCTGGGGATGTTTATCCCAATATGGTCTAACCAAGCAGACATGCATACAGTCCCGCATTATGCGGAACCATCCCGCAAAAGCATCAAAAAAGCTCACATGTTCCGCATTCACGATTTTTTGTTCCGCCAAGTCTGAATTCCGACACAAAAAAAAACAACAAATTGCCAATTTTTTATTATTTCTTAATAATGCGAAATTAAAATACTGAATGCAAAATAAAATATATATATGTCTGTGTTTATTGTTTACATTTCATCTTCTCCCGGACCCGGTGTGTCCTAAATTTATGAAGATAAGGTTGAGCTAGATTTAGACATAGATCTAGTACTCTAGATCTAGATCTATTCTTAGAATCTAGTAAGTGCTAATAAGCCAAATGTTTCATTCAAATCCCTTTCTTTTCCCAACAATGGCTCTACTACTAGTCTAGACTAGATCTAGACTCTACTTTTGGAATTGCTATTGCCTTATTGCCACTATTGAGTGACTATTGGAGTCTATAATTAGTATAATCAGAGTATTGTCATTATTCTAATAGTAACTAACACTAACTCAACTGGTTTCTTAGGTTTCTAAGTAATCTAAGAAAAGGATTATTTTAAAAATATATTATTAAAGACCTAGATCTAGACCTAAATGTAATTAATTAACTTAGACACAGTAAGGCTACAGAATAAATCTACTATTCTACTTATTAGTATTATTACATAGTCTAAATTAATTATTAGTTTAGTTTCTAGATCTAAAAGTAAAAGTAGGACTAGCACTTAGATGATACTAAATCTCTAGAGATCTGTCTAGAAATAGACTTAGAAGGTGATAGATTAGATTCTAGATTTCTATGTATTACTATGTAATAAATTTACTATTTATTTAGTTCTCAATAAGTTGAATAAGTCTATAGATCTAGACATTAATATTTAGATCTATAATCTATATTATTATTTTTATAATCTGTGTTCTTAGACTAGAGGACTTATTAGATGTAGGTCTAGACTAGTAAGTCACTAGTAGACTCTTATTAAATTATTTTAGTTAGATCTAGAACTAGAGACAACATCTAGAGTTATTAGAGTGATTAGAGTAGAGCCCTATAAAAGGATAAATAATCAAGTAGATCTAGAATAATCTAGATCTAGTCAGTAGATTTGTATCTAGTAGTAACAAATAAAAATATAGTAACATTTGAGTCTAGGTCATTAGAATACATTTTAGTTAGAATTCATCATTTAGGAGTTAGAACTATTGATTTCAAACAAAGGACATAATTATGAATTAAAGGTTTTCTTACTTTTAATTATAATATTTACATTTAATTTATAAGAAGCAAACTAGTATTGTTTTTAAAGTAATATAATAGAAGTTTTATTTATATTGCGTGCAGTATGGCTAGCAAACATAAACGCGTTTATGTTCCACATTGGGGCCCAAAATTCCACATTTTCAACCTGAATGTTCCACATTCTGGGTCTTGGGGTAGGCATGTCTGACCAAGGTTTAGTAGCATTTTAGTTTTGTGTTCTTGATGGATTTGTTAAGATTTCTTTGAAGAAAAAAAACAACTGAAGCTTTGTTTCCTTTCATTTTTGTATCATTGTGGGGTTTCATATTTTATAGTACTATACATAGCATCACTAAATACTGTACTGAAATAGATAAGTTATAGAAATCATTCATTGTATACGAGTTACTGGCAGTGTCTGTAAACCCAGTTGGGACCTATTTAATCTGATATCATATATAGAACATTATGTACATTATATAGTTTATCTTTTTTTTTTTTTTTGTTTAATTACATGCAGACAATTGGTCAAAGAAAGCTCAAAGGAGAAAGACTACAGGCACAGGCAGGATGAGACATCTCAAAGTTGTATTTAGACGATTTAGGTAAGATTTTTACTTTCAAAATTTACACATAAATTCTTAACCCCAATATAAAATTCCTTAACATGGGAATATTTCCTTTCTGGCATTCAGCAAAGCAAAAAGGAAATTATTACAAGCAAACATTAAATTAATACTGATTCATAGGCAAAATGTTTTCCTATAAAATGGCACAAGCTGATGTGTTTTTGGAAAGTTGCTGAATTCTAGTTTTTAGGACAAAATGTTTATGTAATGCTAATATAATTGACCTTTTGCATTCATTATGTAACCTGTACCAGTATCTTTTTTTTTGTTATTGTTGTTAGATAAATGTGATTCAAATTCCATATTTACTTAAGAAATAGTTTGGACATTCATTCTATTTAAAGCCTTTAAAAAATGTCATTCATTTTTTTCTTTCAGGAATGGTTTCCGTGAAGGCACTGTCCCAAAGCCCCGTAATAAGGTTGCAGCCCCTGCTTCTTCAGCTGTTGCTACTAAATAAATAAAGGAATTAAAATTAGTATTTAAAATAGACTTGTTTTTTTTTTTTTGTTTGTTTTGTTTTGTTGTTGAAAAGTGTAATAGTGGAATTAAAATATTAAACACAAAAAAAAATATTTGGTGAAAAAAAAATCCAATGAAATGCTGAATGTGGATTCTGATGGCACTAAGTTGGCATGAGAATATAATACCTATTTTTAGTTGTTTTTTTTTTTAATTTACCTGTTTATTGGTATTGTTCAAATACTTCCAGAGTATTTCTGTCGTCTTCAACGACTACCGGTACGTTACCTATTTTTTCACCAGTGGTTAGAGTTTGGATTGTTTATAGCTTTGTGTCTTCTTGCTTATATTTCTCCATTTCAAAAATATTACACCAAAAAATGGTGCGTCTTCGTGTACATGCTATTAATTAGCCTTTTTTTTTTTTTGAAGTACCTATATTATATCAGATAAGAAGATGACACAAAAAATAACTCAAAACCCTTTTTAAAGAAAATTATGAAAATCACTTTTAATACGGAGGTGTGAATTTTAATACTTGGGTGAAGAAAAATGGCCCACATTTTCTAATTACCGGTAACGTATCGAAAGTTATCTCTCTTTATACGAACTGCTCTCTTGGGCCTAAGTTTAGACTAGCCAATTTTTTAGACCAATGGGATTTTTCACGTAAGTCTTGTTTCGACCAATCAAATCAGTTCATCAATTTAGCCTGCTATTTTCATATTTTGAAAGGTATGTCGTAAGCTAGATCTATACTATGTTTTTACCTGTGTAAAGATCTAGATAGAATGAAATTATTTAAATCTAGACACTTAGAATACACCATCTTCTAGACTAGATGGATTTATAAATAGATCACCATGGAAACGAGTTGGGAAGTGGTACCGTAGTCGGCGTAGTGACGGTAGTCCTAGAATAGATTTTAATAGAATGAATACTGAATAACAGTGAATAGTAGAGAGCTCAGAATCATGAATGGCTAGATAAATTAGTAGATAGATGATTAGATCTAGATCTATCATTCTATGATCTATCTGTATCTAATCTACTATCTCTAGACCTAGATAAACTAGATTCTAGATCTTCATATCTTATATAATAATAATATTATAATACAGACGTTACTTCAAAAAGAGTAGATCATCCGTCTGTCAGTGGCGTAGCTTATAGATTATAGGCATAGGGTATTTGAAAATCGAGGGGGGGGGGCAAATGAGTATTGTTGTTGTTTTTTTTTTACATAAAATTGATTAAAATAATTAAATAGTTCACAAAATGCAGGGGTGCAAGGAGGCCAGGCCCCCAAATGATGGACTCACTAGACTTCAGTAGATCTAGATTTAGTAACTTAGAAGTGTGTAGTCGTTTCCTCATTCAGTATAATAATATTAATAAAGCTTTAGATGTTAACATTGTCTTTGTTATATTAAAGTACGACAAGGCCTAAATGCATTTATCATCTAACACCTATTATGTAGACTTAACTAACCTAGCCTAACTGAAACTCTACTCTCAACTTCTCTATAGTCTAGCTAGACTTAGTTGACTTAGTCTTAGATCTAGAATATACCAGTAGGCCTATATTGGCCCTATATCTATATATAATATAAATATTATATATGATGATCTAGTTACTAGATCTAGCAGTGTAGCAGAATCCAGCTAGCCCTAGACTAGCCTAGTCTGTAGTCAGTAATGAGTAACTAGTATAATAATCATAATTCATATGTATTGACTATTATGACTACTGATCTAGTCTAGAGTCTAGGACTCTAGATGCTTTATCTAGATCTAGTAACAATCTAGTTAATAGTAGAGATTTAAGATCTAGACCTAGAGTCTATATATTAGTATATAATTATATATAGATCTAGTTATAATACATTGTAACATACTTAACATTATATTATTTTGTTAACATACATAGTATAGTATAAAAAAAAAAAGTAAAGTTCCCCTTTCAGACCTTGTGGTCTATAGGGCAGATGATGTAAAGGCCTACGTTTAACAAGGGTGTCATGTGGCCAGCACAACGACCAACCGCCTTTACTTTTCCCTAACTTATGTCAGGTACCCATTAGAGCTGGGTGAACTCAGAGGCGCCGAAGATCCCGAAATTAAAAATCCCAGTCTTCACCAGGATTCGAACCCCGGTTCGGAAGCCAAGAGCTATAGTCATAGTAAATCTGGTATTGAAATTATTGATTAAATTGCTACCAGGCACTAATTCTAGTCTTGGGAAGCACTACAGATTCTACATTTTCTTGACTCTCTTCTAGAATCAAGAATCAAGATCTAAATTTATATTTAATTAGATTAGGATTTTACCATATTTTAATGTGATTAAACTAATTACTAATAAACAAGTTGAAGGCATTGAAGGTCTATAGCTCTAGATTCAATGTAGTGTCGAAGTCAGAGGACATTAGAGCTAGGGCTAAAAAATAAGTAAGTTCAGTAGATAGGGAGACATACATTTTAAAGAATGTTGTGCAAGTAGCGCTTTGTTGGATCAATCAATATATGCTATTATAACTTTACACCTGCGTTAATGATTTGCACCATTTATAACTGGTTCAAGGCACGTCGCTATTCAAGTATGTGTAGAAGACCTCCTCTGAAAAACACCACTACTTTGGAAAGACCTAACTTCCACTCAAATTAAAGACAAACAAAAACATCTTCCACTCAGTATGCCGGTATGGAGTAAAAGAAAAGTAGATGGGAAGCGACAGCAACAAAGGGATCATTCTTAGCCGGTGGACAATCTAGCAGAAAGGTTAGGAACAGAAGAACCTTGTAGTGATGCTCTTTGGTGTTTTAGGACGAGAAGGTGTGTGTAATGGTGGAAGGTCATTTCTGAGTCCGGAGATAATTATAGACCAATACAGATCTGTGGCGTAGTGGCGATAACGCAGCAGTGGCTGCACCAGTAAAATGTGTAGGCAGGAAGAACTAAAAACCAAGACTGCTGTTTATGTTTGTTCTGTCCTCTATCTTTTAACATCACAACTACTGTAAATAAACATCCTTCATCTTACCTTCCTTTGTTGAGCTACTTCCTTTAAATATACACTACATTAGATATTTCTAGACTGTTAGATCTACATCTAGATTTAATCAATATGAACATCTAGGACTAAATCTATTATATATAAAAGCTAGACCTAATTATCTAGATTTAATTATTGATAAATGGTAGGGGGCATTAGACAAGATACACACTAGACTAGAGTTGTTTTGAATTAAGTTAAGTGTTTGGCTTCTAATCAGATGATTAACATTTTAGTAGACTTGAGACGTTAGATGTGCTCTAGACTGTTGCCTTGATGGTCCCAGGTTCAAACCCTGCTTCCATCCCTTACCATCCTGTCTAGAGGCGATCTTCTGTATTCTAAAGATACATCTGAAACATGTTGCACATAAAAAAAGGTCTAAATACTCAGATGGTATTTGATACTAGTCTATTCCCTATCCATGAGTCCCAATGGACCTCATTCACCAGTCGTAAACAAACAACATTTAGCCACGTGATTCTCTATCTCTTCTATACAAATTATGTTATCCATAGTGGCTGTCACGTGATACATATTTTTCACTGTTTTATCAATTTATGACGTGGCTAAATGTGTTAATTTACGATTGGTGAATGAGGTCCATTGTGCTACAACCCATGAAGGTCTCTGGCCTGCTTCATCTCATCCTTCCACTCAGATCTCTCTTGAGATTTTCTTCTCTATGCCCCAACTCAAGTTGTTGTAGATGTCACCGCATCTACATCATCAATTAATCGAATTTGTGGTCTGCTATTGGGTCATCTACCTTTTCGTTTTTGCCACTAAACAGTTTTTGCCCTCCGTTCTTTTTGACATTCTTTCAAGACCTGAACAGTGAAGTCTGAGTCTTCATACAATTGGTATATACTGGATGGTGCCTGTCCTCCATCCAGTTTCATCTTGTATGTAAAAATTAGGGGGAAAAGTTGGTGTTGCATATGAAGAAAGTAAAGGAAGTATTTAAATATATTAAAAAGAAGAATGCCAGTACAAGTATGAGAAAAAAGAACAACAACAAAGAGTAAATTGAAAAATATGTATTTTAACTGACCAAAGCAATGTTGATAATCATATAACACCTTCAATTAATTAAGAGATAAGCTTCTAGCATGTTGAATGTTGTATTATTGAATATGAAAATTACATCTTTTTTTGTTTTAAGGTTACTGATGAAAATTTGACAAAGATCCATGGCTTATTTTGATTTGGAAAATGAAGTGAACAGTGCCTTGAGAATGGATTTACCATTAACGCGGGGCCCTCTGATGAGGTGGCAGAGACGTGAGCAGTCACAAGTTTCCAATTCATTTCTTAACAGCTCTTCCAGCAACAGCTCATCTGTGAAAACACCAAACAAAAGTCTAAACAGGTCCCAATCCAGTGGAACTCTATCCAAGACACCAAAAAATAAAACTCCAGGCTCTGGAGGTTGGTATAATTCAAAGAATTAAACAATTAGAGAAATGTTTTTATGTTACTATTCTTACTATTAAATGAATTAAAGTTGCAATTATAGCTTCTAGATGTAAATGAACTTTTTGATGTGTTAAGTTTTTAACCTTTAAATGTATATCTTGACATAAACTAAGCGAAAAGATTAACTTGTTTTCATTGTAAAAATGCTATGTTTTTTTACCATTTAAAAAATATTTTGTTTAATGTGTACATTCTTCTCATGTAAATTACAGGAAAGCTATGAGGTACTTTTTAAAATATGGTAGTGCTTTAAATTTTTTATTTTACAATAAGATTTATGAATACTATACACAAGTTTTCCTTAGCAAGAATTTTTTTTATATAGGACGAAGGAAAACTCCTAGTAATCTTGCTAAAACTCCATCTGCCGGAGACAGATTTATTCCTAACAGAAGCACTACTGAGTTTGATGCTGCTCATTACAAGGTGCTTGTATATACTCTTTAGAAACCTACATTAAAAAAATATTGAAATATTCTTTGCTGGATACTAATTCTTAAAAGAAAAAGTCACAATAATAAAATAACGTGTGTTACACATTTCTATCTAATTAGTGATAATTATCTATATGTGACAATTTATTTATTAAATTATACGAAAACATTTTTTTTTGAAGTACAACAAAAAATGTATTCTCTATTTGTCTAGCTCTGTACTCAAAATACAATCAGCTCAGAAGACTGGTCTATGTTGAGTCCTTCACAACAAGAATACAAAAAACTTATGAATGAGAATTTAAATGGTGATGCACTTGATAAGAAGATCATTTCTTGCAATATGAAACCTCCACAAGCCCCTGAAGGTACTCATGCAGTATTTGAATTTGTTAGCAAACTTATTGTTTAGGTTGATAAATAAAAATTGAAGAGTGGTTAACGTAGGTTGTTACTCATGAGGTGTTTGTAAGTGTTCTTTTATTATATGTAAATATATAAAGTATTGAAATGGCTTCATTCTAAAAAAAATATAAATATTAAATTGATGTATATAAATTGGATTGTTAGGGACTACTATTATTAATCTGTACTTGAAATGTATTAGCTTTTACTAGCTAATAACTTATCATGAGTCAAAATGTTCTTTAACCATCTTAATTTGTCAAAAATGTTACATTCTAAAATTTTCAACTTTCATTTTGTGTAGGCTATCAGAACAATCTTCGAGTTCTGTACAGTACGGGTAAGGCAGGAGTCAGTGCCAAAAAGACAACTAGACATATACCACAACAACCAGACAGAATCTTAGATGCTCCAGAAATTCTGGATGACTACTGTAAGAATTTTTGTTTGTTTGTTGTTTCTTTTATGCTTTTGCTTAGCTTGATAAGATTTAGGTCTCATATGTTCTAGAAAGTTAACTTGTGAATCTTGTTTTATAAAAAACACACATTGGCATCATGGGAAATGAAAAGGCAGATAAGCTATAAAAGGCAGGTTCATCTATGGAACAACCAGATAGACCTGTTAACTACCTCACCCTAAGGTCAATGTTAGTCAACAATCACAAAGAGGAGTGGTTCAACCAATGGGCATCAGGAAACACTGGCAGAGCCATGAACAAAGAAATGACTACGCCTAACAAACTGGACAGTATTAACTTCCTCCCCTGCAAAGAACAATCTACAATTTTCCAACTAAGAACAGGACACACACCACTATTAAATTACCACCTGAACAAAATAAACTCCACACATCTCCCCCTTTGCAGACACTGCGCCCACCTCTTTGAAATCATAAACCATATCCTCTTTGAATGCCCCTCCCTAATCCACCTTAGGCAGACCCTACTTCCACTACAGCCCAACATAACCAACACCCTGTACAGCAGTGCTGAACAACTGAAGAAAACAGCACACTTTTTTTTCCTTGGCGCAGTCTGCAAAAGAGCTCACAGCTCAGCAGCAATAAAGCTGGCTAGAAGAAGAAGAAGTATTATAAAAAAAAAATCTCTATTAACACATCTGTTAAATGATTTTAAACTCCTGATAATTAAAACCTTGAGTGTTGATAGTTTGGCAGTCGATATTCTTCTTCCTCGTTCTCATTTTTATGTCTGAGCGTTCAGATGACTAGACCAATATATGAGATGAACTGCGCTGTAGTTTCCAAATCAGGGAGCTCTCCATATAGTTTTCTTTTTATTGGGGTGTTTTGGGGCCAGTATCTTGTACAGACCTCTTGGTAAAGAGAACAGTTTGAAGGACATGGTCATCATTCTCTGGTGACACTTCATATGGACTGATTTCACTGGTTCCAATTTTGAGCTTCCAGTACATATGTTGTCTCATTGTGTTGTGTCCGGTCCTGAGTTGAAAGATTAGATGCCGGCAGTAGATAAATTGTATGTTCTTTATTGAAGTTAGTGTGTAATTTAGTACCAGTACTTAATGTTTTTAATTTTTCATACATATTTTATTTTATATTAGCTAATATTACATTTTTTTCTTTTTACTGTTTAGACTTACGACTGATTGATTGGTCAGCTCAAAATATACTAGCTGTTGCCTTGGGCAACAGTGTGTATCTCTGGAATGCATCTCATGGTGATATAACGCTATTGTTGCAACTAGAAAATGCTGGAGATGAATATGTCAGTTGCGTCAACTGGACAGAAGATGGAAGCCATTTAGCTGTTGGATTGTCCTCAGGGATAGTAGAGGTCTTTTTTTAGAAGCAGATTTTAAACTTTTTTTTTTTTAGTATGGATATCTTGATGTATAGAAATTTTGATACTTAAAGTGTATGTGTATACCTTACTATGGAAATAAATTTAAATTAAAATGCCCTTTATGGACTAATTAAGTTGAAATATTTGTCTTTTAAAGTAAATTACTCTTATGTTGATATTTTCCTTATCTGGTATTATGCTTGACACTATCCTCCAATGTCAACCTAAAATATACTTTTTGATTAACCTTTGGCATAATGCTGTATTTTAATCTGCAAAATCTTTTCTACAGCTCTGGGATCCAGCTCAACAAAAAAGACTTCGTTCCATGAGTGGACATCCAGCTAGAGTGGGCGCTCTGTCATGGAATTCATACATTCTAAGCAGGTTGATTAATCGCTTTAAAATGACTAGTTTAACACAAGATACGAAATTTCACTTTTGTGTTACAACAAAGTATGACACATAAGGAAATTGAGCACTGGAAATACAAATTATTTTATGTAAAATTACTTGCCCAGTATTAATCATATGGAAAAATTGTTTAAAATGAAAACTACATGTTACAGCTTAACTCATTATTAATTTAAAAAGAGCTTCTGAATGTTTAAAAGGAGCATTGCAGTACACAGAAACTAGAAAAAAAAATAATTTCCTTTAGAATAGTTGATGTATTTGTTGGTCTGTTAATGAGCAACACAAAATTTTAGTTGAGACTGGCAATGTTATTTAAATGGCGCCAAGATTAGATAATAAATTTAATATATCTCATAAATCTATATTGATGTACTATAAAAACACATTATAAATAAAAATTGTTTGATGTGTAACAAACAAAAAATTGAACCTTTAAACAATTTTAGTTCTACAATTTAGATCTATATCTTTTAAAAAAATAAAAACCCACATAAGTTTATGATTTATTTTTTTTAAGTGGTTGTTTATTTATTTTAAGTGGTTGTCGCACTGGTGGTATACATCATCACGATGTGAGGGTTGCACAGCATCATGTGGGAACCCTTCTAGGACACACTCAAGAGGTCTGTGGTCTGGAGTGGTCACCCAATGGTAAATACTTAGCCAGTGGAGGAAATGATAATTTGATCAACATTTGGCAGGCTGGATCAGGATCTCTTTTAACTGCAGGGGAAACTTTGCATACTTTTAACCAACACCAAGCAGCTGTTAAGGTAAGAGGCCTTAATATAAAAAAAAAAAAAAATTTGCAGGAAAATGATAAAAAAAATAAGAGATCCAGCATAGTAAAACAAATTAATTAAAAACTCATTTTTTGGTGTCTGTATCTCAATACTATCTTTTACAAGAAATATAGATGTGAATGTCCCACAGACCACCCAGTGTGTATGAATGTCTTTCAAGCTGTGAAAAATAATGTCTGCATCAGCTCTCGTCTATCTTAACATTATTTATTCATGTGTAAATGATCCATATTTTTCTTAGATTACATAAATGTGTTAAATGTTACTGGCTGGCTTTATTTTACTATGAAACATGTAGGCCTATCTTAAAATTAGATGCCTGCAATGGTTGTGTGCTATGGTCGATTGTTAGTCCCAGGCTCAAATCCTGCCATCCCTTGTCGCCTTGCTAGAGGTTTGTGCAAGGTTCTAATTATCTTCCAATCTGATGGAGTATCTGAAACATGTGAAACAAAACATTTGTGACAAAAGTTTCCAAAACAACAGAACATGTACAAAGTATGTGCACTCATACAGTTACATAGCCTAGTTTTAAAGATTTTTGCGGAGCATGAAGTTATTGAGGAAATAAAGAATTAAGTGAAATAATAAAATCTGTAAACATAATAAGTCATAGGTTTAAGTCCAGGATTCTTGATTGTTTTTTTTTTTTATCGGAGCTGTAAATTAATGTATTGCAAAAAAAGAGACTCAGGCATCTTTGATCTATTTTATGAGTCAAATAACACATTTTTATTATAAATGCTTTGAAATGTTATATTTATTTAGTAACAGTACCACTGTGTTAATTTTTTTTTTTCATTAACCTTTCAGGCTTTAGCTTGGTGTCCATGGCAGAATAATGTTCTTGCAAGTGGTGGAGGTACAGCTGATAGACACATCCGTTTCTGGAACTGCAATAATGGTGTTAGTCTTGGTGCTGTTGACACCAATTCTCAGGTAAAAGATTAGCTGAGCAAATGATTTATCTTTAGCATTGCAAAAGTACATTTAGTATTCTGTTAAGATTTGCATTTTTTTGAAGTGTCAGAATTTTAACAAATGTAGGTCCATAGTTGGACAGGAAATGTTAGTATTTATTTGGAGCAGCTTCATAATTTGGAAATTACTTAATGTTAAGACCTTAGTAACAAGTGTTTGTATGAAATGACAAATATTAATTTTCAGTCTTGGAAAAATCTTAAAAAATCAGTAGATCCAACATCTGAATTTATTTTTTTTAAACTATGGAATACAAATAATTATCTTTAAAAATAATTCTAGGGCATTTTTTATGAAAGCAATAGATTGGGCTGAGTTTTTTCATTATAGTTTATTTGATTCTTTTTTAAATATCTGTTTAGGTTAAAAGGTTAGTCTGAAATTATTTTTTACAAAAAAAGATAAGAAGTCAGATGCTGAACTTGAATACCCCAGTCCTAGTCTCAACTCATATTTAATCAGTGAAAAAATAATGGTTTTTTTACCATCTTGACACTTTTTAAATGGTGTGTCCTAAGCAAGTGCATGCAGGAATAATTATTAAACCATTTTCAAATGGAATATTTGAAAGGTAAAGTAAAATGTTTGCCACTTGTCATATGGCCTATCTGCATAAGGGCTTTGTGGATAAAAACTTCCTGCATTGTTCAGTTTTGAATTTACATAAAAAAGTTAATGTTCCATAAAATAATTTACAAATCTCAATAGGTGTGTGCATTACTGTGGTCTCCAGAGTATAAAGAAATAATCTCAGGGCATGGATACACTCAGAACCAGCTCACAATTTGGAAATATCCAACAATGACTAAAGTGTCAGAACTTACAGGTACTTTTTGCTATTTCCTTATCATGATCTGTGATTCTTTTCTTTTATTTCATATTAGTGTGTGCTTGTGGTCTCTAGATTTCTCCATATTCCTCTGATAATTTTTTTTTTAAATAGACTTGAATGAGCCACAGCTGTCAGCATTCTTTTATACTTATTTGAAAAATGAGATTGTATATTTATAAAATTTGTTATCTGTGCACTGAAATTTGCATATAGATGAATAGACTTTCATTAATCATTTGTATGTATAAAACTTGAATGAACTTTCTCCTCTAACATGGTTCAATGTTTTACCATTAAAATGCTAGCAATTTGAATTGTATTTAGTATTTTTTAAATAAGGTTTTCAATAGTTAGAAGATATACTTGGTTATCTATTAGTATTATTTATTTTTTTTTAAAGGTGGGAGGTGTTAAATAGTATAGTAAAAAAAAAGTACTGTAACCCTCTCAGAACTTGATCTTGAAGCAGGGTCATCTGTTTTTTAATGAGGGTGTCATGTAGCTAACACAGTGACAAACTGCCTTAACTTCTCCCCAGTAATGTCAGGTACCCATTAGAGTAAGGTAGACTCAAAAACCCCAATCTTCTCTGGGATTCAAACCCTAGACCCCTTGGTTCAAGCACTTTTCCACTCAGCCACCTTGCCTGTGGGTTCTCATTACAATAGATTTTTTTTTGTACAAAGATTTTCACTTTTTAAAAAAAACCAGGTCACACTGCTAGGGTGCTTCACATGTGTTTGTCTCCGGATGGGACCACAGTGGTGTCTGCAGGGGCTGATGAAACCTTGAGGTTGTGGAAATGTTTTGACATTGATGAGACTGCTAAAAAGACAAAATCCAAAGCCATGAAGTCTGAGACGTCTTCCAGTTTAATGGTACATTTGAGGTAGTAATAAAGGTATGGGGGGATTTACTTGGCAAAGTTGGTTTCATAAGAGAAAAAAAATTATGTTCAATTACCATTATGAATTATAAAAACACAAATTAAGTCAAAATTAAGTTTTTAATAGTTATTTAGTCATTTCTCTTGTAATTGGTTCAGCATTATGGAAAACAAGAAATAATGTTGTCAAAAGTCTAGATTAATTCAATCTTAATTTCTGTTCATGTCTAATTCTGTGTGATTTTGTTTTCTGTATCAGTTATACAGAAATGTCAATGCTTAAAATGACAAATTTTTTTCTTTTTGAAAAATGGCAACTATTCAGTGTCTTGAGCCTGTATTATGTTTTTAACAGCGCTACATAAATTATTTTATTTAATATTCAGTCAATAATTTCTTTTTGTAAAGTTCTTTTGTTCTGTATTTATATGGATATTTAAAGTAGATATGAATCTGTAGGGTATATAGAAGATCTACATCTTTAGTGGACAACATTAAAATCTAGGCCTTTAATTTGAGCTTATGATTTTTGATTTTTTTTTTTGTGAATGATGAAGTTAAACTTGAAAATACGAATTTTAAATGCATTTTAAATTATTTGGAAGAAATACTACATATTGAGATCTATTTATCTAATACAAGTTAATATATAGAAGTGTAGTTATGTTTAAGTTTTATAGTTAGTTTCTTAAAGCTTTGTAAATGAAATTTATTTGTGAAAAAAATTGCTGGTAATGGTAATAGCTCTTTAAGATATTGTTTCATCTGGAATTAATTGTTTTAAAGGATGTTTGATATGATATACATATATATTTTATATCTGTGGTAGTTTTTAATTGTATTTTATATAGTGTATTTTATTATTTTTGTTTTTTTACAGTATTTTTTTTTAATATATCATGTTCTATCTATATGTGATTTGATAAATTATATGTTGTATTATTGAACTGGTAAACAAATTTGATTAAAAAGCTTCAAAGATTTGTCTTATTTTTTCTTTCATTCATGAAAAGTTTTGGTTATCTTTTGTTCCACTACTTTATTCTATCTATATTTATTTGAGAGGAAATTTAGTTATATGAAATCCAACTTTCTGATGTAAACTTCACAATTTAATAACTTGAGGGCAACCAAGAACGTTTATATGTTGTTTGGGATCCTTAGAATGTTATTTGTAATGTACAACTGTTAAGACAAATTTCCTCAATGTTAATAAAGATATAGGCCCTGTTTTTTTGTTTTTGTAATGTTTTTACAAAATGAAGAGGCACCTGGCTTTCAAAAGCAGGAAAACAATGATCACAGCACATACATTTAGCTCTGCAAAAATTACGAGGTGAAACTTCAACGACGCTTAAAATAGAAAATTTAATCTTTTGTGCTACAGTGTGACGTGCATCAGCTGAGTCTGTAGTTTGTGGCCATGCCTTCATGAAAAAGGTTTGCATCCGTATAATAAAAAGGCTCTCAGTAATACAGACAATAGATTTCCAATCAGTGAAAACCAAAATCTTAGGTTAGTAATGGAAGATCTTGGGTTAAATTAAATGGGAAATTCATGGAGGTAACGAAGACACGTTGATCCATTTGACTTGCATATCATTTTTTTAAGTTTAGATATTAACTACTTGTATATTATCACAATGGCCTTTGGAGCCAACAATGACCTGCTGACCACCGAAAAAAAAAAACGCAAATTTAAACTTAATGGCTATGTCACAAGATCCTCAGGGCTTGCAAAGATCTTCCTACAGGAAACAGTAGGCTACCGGGAAAAGAAGAGGCAGACAGAGAAAGCGATGGGAAGACAACAGGAAAGAATGGTCATGCCTGTCATTGAAAGAGATTCTATCCAAGGCATAAGACATAGAGGAATGGAGAAAGACGGTCGACAGTTCTTGTGTGGTACCCCAACAGTTTATCAGACAAAGGAAAATATGAAGGTGGTGTTGTATATTAATCCCGTTTAGTTATGTCCGATTACATTGCTGCTATGTCGAATGTTTTCTGTATTATATAAGAAGAAGAAGATGAGCCATTCGTAATATTTTAAAACTAATTTACACCTGTTTAGATTTCTTCCACGACAAATCGTTCATTGACGATTGGGTGACCCGACAAATGGTTCACCCATAGAGCTATGTGGTTCACCTGATAAATGATCTATATCCTCCTCTTATAGAATACAGAGAAGATAATTACGCCCTACGCATTTCATTGTCATGCATGTTAATCAGTGACTTGATCTCTTCAAAGTCATTGGTTTTCCTGGCTGATTCAGGCAACACACTCCATTCTCTAATGTTTTTCTATTTGTAAATTATGGTTCAGTATTTTATGCATTATTCATTATTGCTACTTTACTTTTTATTCTTCTATCTAAAATCTAAATTGTTCCGTTTATATTCAGCACAACGAGTACACATTTATAATAGTAAAGGGAAGTTACTTTAAAATATTTTGCCGTCCATAACAACTCTATTATTTACAGTTTAATTTGATGTGCTAATTTCTCACATTATTCTACATTAAATGATTAATAGACTTAATCTTTCTCATTAATTTTACCAAATTAGCTTATCTTTTATGCGATCTAGATCTATCTGCATTAAATAGAGTTCCCATGGCTAAAGATAAGAAAAACTCTTCTACAATTAGGCGCAAAAAGGGTAAACAAGTTGCAGTAGCTCTGCAAAAATTACGAGGTGAAACTTCAAATCGAACACACTACTTGGGAAGTGATGATCAGATTGCAGCTACTGATATGGAAGAGAAATGTTATCTCTTTGATGAAAGGGTTATTATTATTTATATTTTTCATTTGGTTGGACTATTGTTGAAAATATCAGTACTGCCTAGTAGTAGTAACTATGCCTATGATTATAATAATTATATGATATATTATATATCATATGTGTATGCAGCAGTATGCTGGACTATGCTGGTATCTTAAAATACTATCTATCTAATCTAGATCTAGAAGTGCTAGATCTAGAATTACTAGCTAGATCTACATAGATGTAGATCTAATAGTAGTAGAGTATCTGATCTAATTAACAGAAATTACTTCAAAAGAGAAGATAATTACATCCTACATGTCTCTTGCAGTCTTGCTGGTCTTGTTTCCCATCTCTTATCTGCCCTCTCAGCTTCATCTAGTAAACTGCATTGCCATATCATATGTTCTCTGTTTGGTTTACCTTTGCCTCTGCATCTTTTGCCCTGGGTTTCCAGTTTGAGGCCTGTCTAGGTCTGTTCTAAGGGCTAAGGATGTGACCAATCCGCCTTTTTAATGTAAGTTCTGTTTAGCTCTGTTGTTGACATCTTTTCTTAGTCCATATCCCCTTTGCACCTCTTAAGAGCTGCTATATTTCCCACAGTTTGTCATGTCACTGTATTTTAAAGATATTTATCTTTGTCTCCTGGGGCTGAAAATGCTGATGCGAAGTATTTATTTAGGATGTTAGCTTTAGTTTCATTATCATTATGTGTTAAGTTATTGTCATGAATTTGCTTATTTGGATTGTCACCCCTTAGTGTTTGTTACACTTGTTAACCTGTGTACTGACCGTATTTCGTAGTCCGTGTTGTGAACTCTACTATTTGTGTAGTTGTTTGTCATTCAGTGAAATAAAGCTTTGAATGTAACATGGTATTGTTATTATTAAGTACAACAGTTATTTTCTCTTTTTAATGTTGCTACTCCTGTTGTTTGCATTTTCTTTTTTCTATCTCTTGTGAGACCACATCTTTTTTTTTCAATTTTAAATTATTTCTTGTTTTTTTTTTTTATTGTGGCACTATTCTGGGAACTATTGGTTGGGCCTTTCCAAATTATATAAATGTGCTTTATCAGTGATTTTTTAACTTTGAGGGTAGAGTGGACATTCTTGTATTCTTAATTTCAACACATGAATGAATCAGCAATAAATAACAGTAGGTCTAGGTTCTCAAGAGGTTACCAAGTATGAATTTTTACAAAAGCAATTCGCCTCAATTTTTTTTTTTTCTATTTTATTGAAGGTATTGGGAGCATCTGTTCTCAGACGACTGATGTTGGATAATCACTGTCTTTTCTTGACTTTGCTAGCAGTGAGATTTGCTAATGCTTTGCTTTTGCAAACTCAGTATGTTCCAGATGAGTACTGGCAATCTCTAGAAGTGGCCCATAAGATGGTATTTGGGTAAGATATAATCTTTTCAAATATTGATTGTAACATAATGGTATTTACTTATTATTTTTACATTTTCACAAGATATTGTTTTATATGATTAGCTAGAATAAACACCTCAATATTTACTTTAATAAAAAATATATTGTTTAGGTACGGCTATTTGACATGGGAGTGGAGAGAAGGACTTCGTGGCTACAGTTACCCTCTTTTGTTTGCATTCTTTTTTAAAGTCTTAAGCATCTTTGGATTGGATTCTAGAATGATGCTGGTAAATTATTTTAATTTTATTCAAACTTTACTCCACCAAAGTTTTTAGAGACTCTGTCACATAGCTATTTTAAGAATTATTGTATGTGTATTATTGTTATTTCTCAATACATCAGCATCAGACTTTATGTCTTTATGTTACGCACTGGTGTCTATATTGGGATAACTTTAGAGATTAAATGTCTAATCCTTAAAAGTCAATCCAAAGAATGAAAATGTAAGTTTAATTATTGAACCAAGAAGAAATCAAGTAACAATTACAATGTATAACCTGAAATAACTTTAATCTGTTACAACATTAGTACTATCAACTGAGAAAATTTTTTTTACAAATGCTCCTTCTTCCCTAGTACCATTAACCTGCACCCATTAAACCACTGTTACATAAAATCTGAATGAAGTGGTCGTCTCCTTTCCATTAGGACTAAAACTGAAAGATTTAAAAACTCCTTTATCCCACTTTCGGTCAGAGTGTTATAAAATCAGCCGTCATCGAGAAGTACAAAGAAGTCAAATTCATAAAGCGCTGGTTGTGAATGTTTATGTGTTTTGTATGTGAGTTTTGTTCGAATTTTTAATCAATATTGTTTTTGTACAGTAGTTTCGTTGAGCTTGTCAATTGTAGTCAAACTGAATTTCCATCAGATTGGATCAATAAAAATTATCTTATCTTATCTTATTAGAGCATGGAATGAGTTGCCTTAATCAGCCAGGAAAGCCAATGACTTAGCAGATTGTTCTATTGATACAGACTTTTTTATAAGCCACTGCTCCTTTCAACTCATTCATAGTACTTTCCTTCATGTTTGCCAGTCAAACTTGATATGGACCATCCAATCTTTGTCTAAACCAGTAGTCTTGGATATGTTTTTTTTCTTTTGAGCTCTGCTAGAAATTCTGATCTCTTGACCAAAAGCACGGTCCTGTGTGTCAGACTTTGATTTTCTTACCATTAATGGTTGTCATAAAGAATCTATGCACTGCTTATTGTGTTATTTATTTATATTATTGTTTTGTTCAGGTAAAAATTCCAAGACTTATTCAAGGTGTAATAGCTGCCTATGGTGACTTGCAGCTTTATAAATTATCAGCCAAATTAGGAGGACGATCTACTGCTCAATGGACACTTATTTGTCAAGTAAATTCATATTACATTTTTTTTTTCTTTATTTGTATGTTTTTTGTGAAACTATTAATGTTAGAATATACACAGTTGTTTTTTTTTTCTTTCTTAATCTGTATTACAACTTATAGTCACTAATTTTAAGTTATGTTTTGTCTGCAAACAGTTACTGTCTTGGTTTACAATATATTGCTGTACAAGGACATTGAGCAACTCAACAGAGACATCCTTGGTCATTGCTGCCTTGAGCTACTTTCCATTGCCAGACTACCCATCGTAAGATATTTGAAAATATGTTAGATGTAATGTATGAGCTTTATAAAGTTTTATTAATTAAAAATTAAAATTGAACACTAATTAATTAGCTAAACATTGTCATTCAAAATAATTCTTTGCAAATGTTCTGACAAATTTTAATGACATGTTTGTACATTCTAAAGCCTCACTGTTATTTAATCTAGTAAAAAACATATTTCCCAGAAAACCAGGTGATCTTCATAAGTTTCTGTTACTTGCTGCATTATCTGTCATTGTTCGTCCAACAGCAGCTCTAATTTGGATGCTTCTGTGTTCTTGGCACCTGCAACGACTGCACGGCTCCCCCATGTTTGCGAGAGTCCTGGGTATATATATTTCTGTGGGGTAAGTGATTGCATTAGGATTCACTAAAGTGTTTTTTTTTAGTCTGTTAAAAAAAATGAAATAAAGATTATTACATCTAAGCCCCCAACTCCTGCAGGACAGCATGGTTTGAACTTAAGACGGTCCACATCCATCATGACGACAATCCATATATCACACAATCTTGCAGCCTTCCATTATATTGCAATTGCATCTCTGATCCAGCCTTATTTATTTTTAGCATGGATGATATAAACTCTCTCTTTCTTGCTTTTTCATCCTCTCAAAATATATGTTTAATGTTTAGAAACTATAAATTAGTACATATCTACATCTCCAAGCTATTATAGCACAGTGCAGGACAGGCCACTGTCCTTTTGGCTCATATTTCTCGCGGCTATGGCCAAATTTTGATTCACGGTGCCCCCGCTGCGGGGAAGAAGAGGAAACCGTGCCTCATATTCTGTTTGACTGCCCCAGACTTGCTGATCTCTGTCTCGACAGGTCTGGAAAACCCAAAATTCTCGACCTGTATTGCGACATTTATGCACTATGCAAGACAGCAGGGTTTCTGTCCAGGGCTTTTGCAAGAGAGGATTTGAGCCTCTCAAGCCCTCACTTTAATGGAGTTTGATGATGATGAATACATATCTTTAAAAATCTCTATTTCTGTTTACGAGAGATTCATTAGCATACTCTGTCAAGAGTTTTTTTTTAATTATTTTTTTTAGTAAAGAAAGTGAACAAATGTGTTGTTATTACCATACATATCTGGATACCAGTGATGTAATCCTAACAATTGATATAGCTGTTATTGTGCTAGTCAAAATTGTAGGCTGAATTATTGATTGTTAGCAAGGAGGAGAGACAGAGAATTAGGTGAGGAACAAGTAAATACTATGCACTGACTAAAGGATGATAAAGTTTTTTTTATATATCTTAAATACCTGGATCCTTCATCCTACCCTGCAATCCTTTCCATTTAATTGATTTTGCCTATGCCTGATAATAGCTCCTTGTAGCCTGGGACATTTTCCTATCAATTCCTTTATTGCACAGATCAGATCTAACTATGATTCATAGTTCCTCAGTGTGGGGGATAATGAAGAAACTGATTCTTATGTTCTTTATACCTATGTCTACATGTTCTTGTTCACCAAGTCTGGGAAACCACATTTTTATATGGTCGCAAACAGCCAAGTTCAGCCAAGTTTTCATTAAATCTTTTAAAAATAGGATCAGAACCTCTCAAACCCAATTAAACATTTTAATGAAATATGATGTGTTTCAAATAGAATTTCCTTCAATCCAAAATGTTAAATCACATTGATATTTTGAAACACTGATATTTTTATTTGTTGTATTTACATTTCAGTGTCTCTACATTTGCTGCTTCTTGTGTGATTGACCGTATTTGGTATGAGCGGTGGACTTGTGTTCAACTTAACTTCTTGCTATTTAATGTCATCAAAGGTGGTGCTAACATATATGGTGTGCATCCATGGCACTGGTACATTTCACAAGGATTTCCTGTCATTCTTGGAACATTCATTTTCCCCTTTGTCATCGGAGCTTATCAAAGCAAGAATAAAACTTTACTTTGGATCATTGTGTGGATTCTTGCTACTCACAGGCTGGTGGCTATTTATCTTTCTTTTATAAGTTTGATAAGTAATTTACAAAAAAAGATGTTTTTATGTGTTTAAATATAAATTTGGCTGCTAAAAATTTTCACCAATATTGAAATATTTTAGTTTTATTCTTTTTATTTGTAAATATAGTTTTAAAAAATAATTTTAAAACATTTTTTTCCTCAGTTTTTTGCCTCACAAGGAGTTTCGTTTTGTTCTGCCTGCGTTACCGTTAGCCATGCACTACTGTGGTGTTTACTTTCAAATGTTGTGTGCTCCACCATCTTTGAAAAAAATTAAACATTCCATGAATGAAGTGAAATTTATACTACCAGAAAGTAGCGTAGGTACTATTCCGAATGAAAATTTGAATGAAACAGAATTAGAACATGATAATGGATCTCAAAGTTCTGACACCAATGGGTCAGCTCAAACTTTTGTTAAGTCAGATGAGATGAGACAATCTGATGAGAAGGAAAAGACTTCTCACACAAAAGTAAATCCAAATTCAAAACTGATCACTGAAGAAGACAAAGAAGATTTGAAAGATGATAAAAGTTGTGACAAAAGTGATTTGCTATTAGAAAAGAAAGACTTGAAAGTGACTGGCTCAATAAAGTCTGTCCCAATTATCAAGTCAACTAAAGTCAGCTCTGCTGAAGAACATAAGTTACAGGTGAGCTCTAATTTTGCCTGAAAGTTATAGTTCAGACCTGCTTACGAGATGAAGGATAAAGTTGCAAACATGTTTTTTTTCTAACCTGAATGATTATTTTCTATTTTAAGTGAACTGAAAGTAGATTTTTTATTTTATTAAGACTTGTAAAAGTTAAACCCTAATTGGAAACAAATAAGTGCATATATATATATATATATATTGTATGTTGATTCTTTAATTTTTTAGGATGTCATGTGTCAATGATCAATGAAAAAAAGGTGTATTATGGGTTAAAAAAAACAAACTACAAATTTAACATAGTTGAATTGAATTGATAAATTGAATAAAACTAAACACTTTCAATTTTAACAGAACAACAGCACAACTGTTGACAATTTTAAATAGTTTAGATTCTCATATTGTTCTTGAGCTAGATTAGACATCTTTATTTCAGTTTTTTTTTTCAAGCATTAATCTTACCTTCACAGGAAGCACAACGTGATAGGTTGCACACACAAAATCTGTCCAAAGCCAAGATCCTGATTTTCGTTTTGGCCTTGACCAATCTTCTCCCTGCTCTGTATTTCTGCCTCCTTCATCAGAGAGCTACTGTGATGGTGACCAAATATCTACAGGAGACTAGCTTGACCACACTGGACATGAATGTGTTGTTTCTGATGCCATGTCACTCCACACCGTACTACAGGTAATTAACAGATGAGCTTCACATTGTCTGCTCCAAATGATCGCAAGGTCTGAAAGACTACCTTGAATTTTTTTTGAGGGTAGACAAAGTTTATTTTGTGTTTCAATAACTTTAAACTATGTTCCTTTTAGTCAGGTCTTCCTGCCAATGTTAAAATGCTCATTCACTGCACTTTTGTTACAACATATATTGTGTTTATAAAAGACATCATAAATAGGGCCACAGAAACTACGTTTGTTATCCTTGAGGTTTTTAATTGTTCTATGCTATGCATGCCAAGGATAAACTAATGATGTGGTTTCATTTATTTTGGTAAATAGAAAAGGCTTTGAATAAGATTTAATTAGTTGTGATATTTATAGTGATGAAGGAACAGTAAAACTCTTAAATCAGGAAAAATAAATATTCATTAATTTCAGCTGCGATCATGAATATGTATATGTTTCAAATGTTTGATTTGATGAGGGCTTATTTTTTATTTTTCAGCTACATTCACCAAAACATTACTATGAGATTTCTAACATGCGAACCCAATTTATTGGGAATCGCCAATTACACTGAAGAAAGTGATTTATTTTATCAGGATCCTAAAGGATGGTTAAAGAAGGAATACTCAAACTCGCGCAGGAAATGGCCAACACACATCGTCTACTTTGATGTCCTGCACTGGGACATTAACAGCGTCCTCATACAGGGTGGATACAAGCTGTGTCAGGAGTTTTTCCACACTCATCTGCCAGAAGGGAGAGTTGGTGGAAGTGTTTACGTCAGCTGTAGGTAGTTGATAATGAGCTTGAATAAATGCATTTCTAATATGTTGTGTCCATTAGTTTAGTTTTCAAGCACATTCCCTTCATTGTAAATGTAAGGCATCAAATGTGTGAAATATGCATTTCATGAAATATGATACCACTGCCCACTGTTGAGTAGCATAATTAATGAAACATTGGTTGTAGAATAAATATAGAGTTAAAAAAAAAAGTTATGAAAAATTAAACTATGAACTTTCAGTTCAATATTTTAGATTTTACCAATGTTAGAGAGTAGTTAACTATTTGGAAATATTCTTGAAAGGAAAGATAAGTTTTGAAGTAGTCTTGATAATTAGCAAACCAAACAAACTTCCCACAAGTGATGAGACACTCATCACTGTCTGGCCATGGATGGCTGTCTGGTCGTGTGATGTGCGCTGTGGTCTGTCCTCCTGATGGTCCAGGGTTTAAGCCCTGTCTTCTGTCATCCTCAGCCATCCTGCAGATGTTTAGGCTAGGATGTAATTATCTTACATTCTGAAGGAACATCCTAGACATGTAAAAAAAATAGGAAAAAATCAAAATTCCTACATCTTAAAGATTGTGAACACATTTCTCATTTGATTGAAAGGTTAAATTGTGAAATAGCAAATATTTATTGTTGACTACGTTATTTCATGTCACTTGTTAAAAAAATGACGAACAAATTTTAACGAACAGATGGATTAGATTGTAAATAAAATTGAATCTAAACCATTTTTTTTTCTAAATGATGTTCTTACGTGCTTATGTTTGTGAATTACATTCTCATTATCCTATCTCTCAGGTGACATCAAAGAAAGTTTGTTTTTTCTGTTGTACTGTTTTAGTTGAATTAACAAATTATTGCAGTTGAACATATACTTACAACTAAAATGTTTTGTTGTTAAAAAATAGAAAACTTGCAATTAGCCAAAAATTATGTTGTTTTTTTTATTGTAGTGTTATTACCAAAAATGTTGTCCATAATTATCATTCTAATTAAAACTAGTAGCTAAAGTATTTGCATATAATTCAAACTAGGAGTTAGAAATGTTTATAACTTGTCTCCAAAACTTTTCAACTTAACTTTTACTAGAAAATTAGCATAACCTGACTTCTCTGGATTTTTTTATTATATAATTTAATTAGATATCCTGGGATTAGGAAAATCAAATTAAAAAAAAAAAAGTGGGAGCCAGTATAATAGAGAAATAGCATCTGAGTTTTAAACATTAAACATTATGTCTTTAAAATTCTTGCTGGCAATGGAAATGTTACTTTTTTAAATACATTTCAGAGTTTATTCTTCTTACAGCTTTGTTACAGTTCTACAAAAGCATTCTCAAAATAATTACTTTAAAATAGATTTGCTTTAACCTTGATGCAGATGAATTTATGTTATGACATATATCTGATTTTCCAATTTGTTAATGAATTAGTAGTCTTAATATATTTAGACCATTTTGATACATAAGAATAAGGTTACCGTTTTTAACTAAAAAATATTTATATTTTATGTCCTACGTATGATGAACATATTTGACATATTTCATAAATACTAAGTAACCAGTATAAGAGTCTTTAGAGAATACAAGTGAACTCTTTTGTTGAATCCTTTTTGCTAACAACCCATGGAAATACTCAGTCTAATTCAGAAAAGTACAACCAAGTAAGATAACAATTCTTTTTTTTTAAGTTTCTCCTAACTAATATCATCAAGTAAATACAAACTGTCTCTTCTCTTATGGTACAAATTAAATTTTACAGTAAAGTAATTGCTTTGATGACCTATTATATTTAGTCTTAACAAGATCATGAATATGCAAGTATCTTGTACTATAATTTGTATCTAAAATAAAATGTGCATATTACAATCAAAATAGAGCTCATTGATTCTTATCTTTGTTGGAGCTTATCACTGACTCTTATCTTTGTTTTATTTAATAAAAAATATTCAATTTGCTGTTTATAATATTTGTGATATCACTTGTGAGCATAAAATAAATTTAAAAGTGAACCTTGTTGCCAAATCATGAAACTATTTATAAATAAGAAGTTTAGAATGGCAGCACGAAATACATGGAATACAATGTTTTAAATGAAGGCATTTCACCATATTTAATTAACCAGTATTCTTTCAGTAAAACCTTTGACTGTTAGTGTTGTAACTATATACATAAAATTTAAAAAAAAATTAAAATATATATATATAAAGGCTTTGCTTATTTATTTATAAAATATGTATTTATCTTTCAGGGAAGTAAATAAGCAAAGCCTTTTTTTTATTTCAAGACCTAGATACAATTTAGGTGTTATACAAAGCATTCATGAATCTGACCTCTATTTTTTCTCAGTGTCTTTTCTTTTAACCATTTTAAATTAATTTTTTCTTAGTACTTTCACATTCCTTTGTTAATGTATTCATGCATTTTTTACTTCTACCATTTTGTTAGATTTTTGTGTTGCATTTGTTAATTTGATGTTCATAGATTGGAATGATTTTCCTTGATGTTTTTTTTTAGAAATGTTTTGCACACATTAACATTGTTTTTGAAATCTGAACAAATTTATGAAGTATTGAAACTTTATTTTGAAGAAATTACTTTGGAATAACTAAATATCATTATCAGTAGCAGTTATAAGTTATGCATTCAAAACAGTGTGTAGGCCCAGTGTTTTTTAAAAATGAAACAAAAAAAACTTCAGTATAAAAGTTGGATTTAGATCAAATGTTCTTGACATGAAACTTTAAAATGTAAAAAAAAATCTACAGCATATTGTCCAGAGTCATAGTTGTATTTGGAGAGCAGTGTTTTATCTCCACAATCATATGACATACATGGATTCAGAGGTGCCTATAAATTTATTCCAACTCACTATTTGGATACACCTAAGAACCCAGTGCTAAATATAATTAATGCTTTTAAACTCAGTGCAATCAAAGAAGTACTTCAAAATGTAAATTACTTGTACAATGACAACTTGACTGACACTGAAATAAAACACAGTGAAGAGACAGGCCAAGAATAAGCAAAATGACCAATGACTAACAATTAACAACCAATGACAGTGAACATGACACCAATAATAAGGCCAGTCGATGTACCACTGGTCAGGTGCTATCATGTCCTGTCAAGCATGACATATACACTCACATGTGACAACAAGTACAGATTTGTTTTAAAAATAACTTCACTGGGAGATTTCCAACTTTACATTGTAACCTCTTCTGATGTATTCATTGTTTCTATTACTGTAAAGATGTAACAATAGATTAAATATGAGCTGCTGAAAAAATAGTTTTCTCTGGGTGACTTAATTTTAGTTCACCCAACACATTGGCTTTTGATTGGCTTTCGATGAAAAGTTCTATGATATTTTCAAGAACATTAAGTAATGATATACATCTAAATATTATGAAATCTAACAGATAATTGAAGCAGTTCTGTGCATGTCTCTAAGTTTTCAAAAAAAAAAAAAAGGTTCTGGTGTCAGATAAGAAATGTATGAAAATACTTTTATTCAAAATTCCAAAAGAATGTTTGAGGATGAAATAATTGATTCAAATTGATAGTTAACATCCGCTGCAGAAAACTGGCAAGTATGCCTCAGTAAAACTGCTGACTTGTGCAATAGAACTGAAAGTGCAATAGTTTGAAATGAACTAGTCAGTTGGAGACTGAAGAGAATGTTTGTAGTCATAAAAACACTTTTGTAAATGTAAAAAATCTGAACGCATAAATGTGTTTGTGATAAGGTATTGTAATAGTTATTTGTTGAATATAACTCCTGAATTTCTTTTATTCTGAAATGTGTCTTCAGAATATTTTCAAGCACCTTTAGAATATCAGACTGTGTATGTGCAGTCTGTGTAGACAGTGGATGTGTCTAGATGTGTTTATGTCTTAAAAATACAAAGTGTTTGGATTGTTAAGTCACACCTGTAGCTTGATCAAATTGTATGCACATTGAAATGTCCGCACAAAGTGGATGATGACAAATAATTTATTGTTCAGAAGAATGCCTTTGTTAAACTTATCAAAAGTTTTCATTTCTTGCTCTGTAATGCTAAGATCAACTTGCTGCATTATTGAACACAAGCTCAAGTAGGATGCTCACAAAACATGACATTATGGCCTGCAAATGTAGCTTATTGTTTTACTTAACTTTAAAAAACAAAATGAATATTTTCCAAAGCTAATTTTTTTCGGGTCAAATATTTTGTTTTAATTTATACTATTTATATACAACATCTACTTCACCTGTATGAATTTTTTAGAATAGCCTATAATATATAATAACATGTTATTTTCTGTGTATGTAAATTTTGTGAACCATTAAAATAAATAAATTTTTGTTTTTTATATAGATCTGTTGTTTTTCCATACACATGCGTCAAAGCATAATTGTAATTGTAAGTATTGGCTTATCCTGAAGAACATTTTGTTTCCTACTGTATATTTTACCCACCATTCAACATTTATCCAAAAATAAAACTGACACAATCAATGATCCACAATGTAGAGATACTTTCAGTAAACGATTTCAGAGTGGAGACACAGGAATTATTGCTGAGGTTTTATAATTTATTGTGTGTGTGTTTTTGTGCATCCTTGTTTTGTAGTTGACAACTTGTCTTTGCGATGGTAAAATGGATGGTAACTAATTATTTTGTTTGATATTGAGCAAGGGAAACAAATCTATATTATTGACAGATATAGTTGTATTTGCACTTTTGCAGAGTTCTTTCCCTTAGATTAGCTTTGTTACTTTGTTTTTTTTAATGATTTTTTTTTATATTTGCTTTTTATGTGAGTAGATTTCAATACTCTTACTTGTCATATAGAAGAATGAATATCCAAATAAAGGGGGGATAATTTGCTAGTATATCCACTTAGCAGTAGAAAATATTTGGAAGAATACTAAACATGGTTCTCGACTAAAAATACACAGTAAAAAAGCCACAAAAAAATATTACCCAAATCAATATATTAAAAAACTGGATAGACTAAAAGTACACATTGATTACACTTGATTGAGGTTTCATTAAGATAGATTGACACAGTGTAGCATAAGCCTGTATAAAAAAAGAAATTAACATATCGCTTTTCAGCAGCACATTAATGAATAAATTCATTTTTTTTTTCTTTTAAATTCTTTTTGATCGATGGTAAGAATATGTGATTGGCTGGTGACTTCATGTAAAGGCAATAGTCAAAGACGATTTTAACAAAGTATTGATAGGAAAAAAATCACCATTCCTAATTTACTTGGATAAAATGAAATCATTGTAATGGTGTACACATGATTATTTATATACACGCACTTGAATTTTTAATGGGAACTCCGGTTAATTGGACCATCCGCTTATTCAGACCAAATTCAAGAGTATGAAGACAATCTTTTAAATACCCGTAGCTTTATGTTATTCGCTTATTTGGACCATAATTCCGATTAATCGGACCAAAGGATGTGAGAGAACATAAGAAAAGAAGCAACACTTCGGAAATGTGGATATTCTTCTGGTCGAATTTTCGAAAAAATAATTTACCCATCTTCTTCTCTTCCTCGTTCTCGTTTTTATGTTGGAGCGTTCGGATGGCTAGACCAACGTATCCATCGATAGCGAGCTTTAATGCTACGAGAAAAAAAAAGATCACGACGCCGCTGTTGTTGTTCTGATTGCAGAGGAATACAAGACAGCTATTGGAAGGACAGTGATGGTGATGTTTTAAATCAGTTGGTGCAAGTAACAACGCAGAATGCATTCAATGCATTAAAACTTTGCGCCGCCATTTCGTGTTGGAAGGAAACGAAGGCAATTCCATTGCTGCATTAGATGTTTGTGCAGATTTGGTTGATGTACAAAAGATACCATCATGTCTTAGCCTGGTCGTGCGGTTTGCGCGCTGGACTGTCGTTCGGATTTATCGACGGTCGATGGTTCAAACCCTGCCCGCTCCCATCCCCGATCGTTCTGCGGGAGGTTTGGACTAGGAAGTAAACTATCTTCAACTCTGAAGGAACATCCGAAACATGTCAAACATTTTACAACAAAGAACAATGCTGCGTCATTTCGAAAAAAACAACAATTTTACACAGAAAAAGTTTCGCGAGCAAAAGTAGTTCTTGTTTCTACGTCTATTTAGTACACTAAAGGTTTAAATCAATATTGAATGTTAGATTTTATTATCTTATATAAGACAGACGTTACTTCAAAAAAGAAGATGATTACGTCCTACGCGTCATGCATTCAGTCATGCATATTAACCAATGACTTAAATTCTGCCAATAAGTTATATCCCGTCCCATCTTGTAACAGGGCATGATCGTGTCACCGGACCAGCCGGCTATAAGGACCCTCTGGACCCCCCCCCCTCTCTTTCTGAAGAGCCACAAAATTATGAAATGGCAGGAGCCATTATTTGCAAAAAGACCAGAAACAAGTGGCACACGGGCAGGAAACGGTGTAGCAAAGGGAGGGAAGTGTGGAAGACTAAATAGATCGGAGGAATGGTGGCAGCTAGATAGAAAAGAACTAGAATAGGTCATTGTTTGGTGGGTGCCTACCTCACAAGAAGAAAGGAAAACGTTGCATCTTGTCGACACTGCCATCTGGACCTGGAAATAGCTGGAAACTAAAGAGCATGTCCTATTCGAATGTTTGAATGCTCGCTACTACAAAACAGCAAGGGAGGTAATATGCTTGAACATGTGAGTGAAGAAGCTGGTTCGCATGAAGAGCTCTTTTTGTACGGTGACAGGGATAATCGAGACCACCGAACGAGAGCATGCCACTCGGACATCCAGCCTTTCAAATGAAAAAAAAAAGTTCCAAGGCCGGGAATCGAACCCGGGCCGCCTGGGTGAAAGCCAGAAATCCTAACCACTAGACCACATGGGAGGATGATCCAATATTGATAAGTGAGATCGTAGTTTGACAATAGCACCTGACTACTCTCTTCACGTACTATATAGCGTCTATCATTTGTCGGGTAGCGTTGAAAATATAGTGGAAGCATACTGTTAGAAACAGTATGTATGGAAATGTACTGATTATGAGAAATTGCAGCTTATAAATTTACATCGCCAATTGGCAACACGATGGATGGGAATTTAGTCGATAATGAAGACATTGCAGAAGCAAGTGTGGACTAAATACTTATATAAATGACTGCTCTTTATTAGTCCTTAAATTATAATAATTAAACAAATAATCTGATGATTTAGGCCTACATTCATTATGGAATTATGGACATCAATTTCCCAAAATCTGATCATCATGATTTATACCGGGATCTTAAACATTAGCAATACAATAATAGGTATTTTCATCTCTAATAACCCACTAGAATTTGGTTAATCTATTCCCGTTTATGAAAAATATATTTTTTTAAATGTTAATATTTTATTTTATTGACCCATATAGGCTATTAATAAAGGAGCTGGTACTATGGTCGACGAAAGGTCCCAGACCTATGACCTGAATGAAGATATATCGTACTTCGAATATAGCTCAGACCCGAGTCAGACAGGACAATAGTGTATCTCTATAATAATGGGTATTTGTTCGTGACGTCTGGGAAATAACCAAAGCCCACAGTGAGCCAGCGAGCAAACACAAACCAGGAGCACATCCAGGGGGAGGGGACGAGGGAGCGCCCAGTCCTCAAAGGCGGTGAAATGGCCCAAGGGGGGGGGGGGAGAGAGGGTAAGGTGGGTCAGATGGAGGGAAGGATCCCATGATTTTGAGTCCGGGAAAAATTCGTAATCAATAGGGTTTATAAAGAGTGGCTCCCGTGCTAGCCCATCCCACGTTTAACTATAGAGTTTTTGGGCTGTCCCTTTAAAAGATTGCTTTTTACATTTCGTGAGTGCTCTACCGAGACGTTAAAGCCTGGTGCGAGGCTGTCCATCTCCTGGACCTACGTATTCATTAGCTGTCTGTTTTAGTTGTTTGTTTTTTTTTTTCAGCGCAGAGGTTCTAGGATTTTCAAAATATCTGATCCCTATTCAGCAAATGTTCTGCTCTACAATGAACGAAAAATCTTATCTTATGAAATACAGACTACTTCAAAAAAAAAAAAGATGATTACGTCCTACGCGTGTTCAATGTTTAGAAGTAGGCTTGTAGACCTAACATTAAGTAGCTACGTATCGCAACAGTGACATAATTGTGTGAACTATAGTAATGTAACTTTGTAACGTTATTAAGAAATAATGGAAGCGAATGAATTAATAATGATGTAATTGGTATGGAAGACATGTAGACAGTTGTTAGTGTCTTATCCCACTTACACAGTTCAATTGTCTCCGCCCCTGTTCACTTCATACCTACGCCCTCATTATTTGCTAGACTCATTGGCATGCTCTGAAAAGGCCAAAGAGTGGGTGGAACATTTAAGGATATGAATTATTCGTGAGTTGGCAGCGCTGCGAAAATGTGAGTGTGTGTTTCTGAGCTAACCAGCGTCACTGCTAATAGTGAAACTGTCATTTTCTACATACAAATTAGCTAAACCATTTTATTAGCACAAAAAAATTAGTATATGTATAAACAAAACTCGAACACATAGAGTCTTTGCAAATTTTAAAATATCTACTTGCGACTTTATGTTGCAAAAAAAAAAAAAGATGCTAATCAAATCGTGCAATGATATAATGTGTATTACAATTGCATGCGGGTGGGGGGTGGGGGCGCTGGCTGAGTGAGTCGACAACAAACTTTGTTTTTAAATCACTAGCCAAGCGTAACAATGATAAAAATAAGTGAAAGAAAGTCAGATGACTTAACTGAAAAGTGAGATGACTTAACTGAAAAGTGAGATGACTTAACTGAAAAGCTAGATGACTTAATTGAAAAAAAACATAATAGTTTTAAAATCTAGAAAAAACAACACTATTTAATTATCTAATTGGTTAATATTTTTTTTACTAATTCATGGATTGTCATCGACTTTAGATAATTATACAAAGTTGCAACTTGATCCAAGATTTGGAAGTGAGAAAAAAAAAGTGTACAAAACGTTATAAGGAAAGAATTCCAGATAAATAGCCACATCTCTCAATAAGTAGCATTTATTTCCCTTTCCTATTATAAACAAAATGAATCAATTACCAATATCTCATTAAGTAATTGGTTTATGTTTTGATTGATTCATATTTCGTTAGGTACAACAAATAATTGTGTAAAGCTTCAACTAGATCCGAGAATGGGTGCGGTAGAAATAACGTGTACAAACATTGTACCAGACAGACAGACGGTCAGACAGAGTGAGTTGATTTGTAAACAAAATACGCTCATTTCAATCTTAGAACCGACTGGACTGACCGATTTTTTTGAGGTTCGCATGTCTTCATTTGTAGAAGTATAGGGTGCATCTAGCTTCATTACTGAAACAGAATGTAGAAAAAGGTTGTAATTATGTATTTAATCCAGTGTCCTTATCCATGCATATCTGTCTGCTAATAAATCATAGCCTTCTGTTTCACCATTGACTTAGTATTATCTTATTTTGTTGGCCTACCCTAACCTATACAAACATAAACCACAGCAAGAGGGCCAGATCTTAAGTTAAAAGTTGAATGCCACCTCTCTGCTTTCTTTGTTCGTGTTGAAACAAATGGAGTCCAACGATATCTGTTCTGTTGTTGGTTCTCAGGCCGTTACATTGTCAACGACGCTCGGCAATATTTGCCCCGTTTATGGTAATGTTCATTTTAGGTCCGGAACCGCATTACAGTTTTTATCAGTGAGAGTGTCCTGGGACATATGGTATGTCGTATGTTTATGTTTTGTAGGGAGCTGATGAGAAGTCAGTCTACGGCCAGGTTTGGGTCATTGAGCTAGTGTCATAAATTGTGATTAAGACATGACCGCTGTGCCAGGTGCGTGTGGGTCAGTGTGAGCCGACATGTATCGCCTTGGTATTTTGGTGTCAAAAAGGTGCGGAGTTAATGTTATGTAATTTATGAATTTATGACATAATTGCATATAGAGAGTCTAAAGACCTGTTCAATTCATTCCTATATTAGGGTCAATCAGACTGTACCAGGCGGCAGAACCACGTGGGTAGGATTATTGAAAAAGTGGAAGCCAGAAAGGATATAGGATACGAATCAATGCAAGCAAATAAATAATTTGAATTATTTAAAAAAGGAGAGATATGCTACCCATTTTTTTTTCATCCTTTTTTCTGGTGGCGAGTGTCAACCACGGCCGGCCTATGTGGCCGCAGTGGGTTCCAGAGTCCTCCTTTTGTTCCATGTTTCAGGAAACGTCCAGAAAAATAGACAAAATTGTCATTTTGGGGTGTCATTCAATATGAAAAACGCCAATTCTACGTGCAATAAAAATAAGGTATTGTCAGCTTTCATTTAATAAAAATGTAATGATAAGCCGAATTTTATGTTCCATTGCTTTTTTAAATTATTTTTTTATTTTATTAGTCACTGGCTTATAAATATAGATCTACATCTATCACGATTTGTTAAAAAGAATCAAAAGCGATATTTTAAAAATTTGATCGTGATTTTGTTATTAGTAAAAAAAAAAGAATAAAATGAAAAGACGAATTTATTTTCTAATACAAAATCTTAATTTTCACTTATTATCCTTATCCCTAACCAGACTAGGCCCCGCCCCGCGCAATCCGTTTCGCATAGGGCCCCACAATGGTTAGGACCGGCCCTTGAGTCCTAGCTAAGGAGTTGGGGGATGGGTGGAGTTAGGGATCCTTTCAATATTGCACTTTTTTCACCTACAAGTTATGTGTGTGTGTGTAACATGTGCGGCGGACAGAAATCTATAAGGTCAACACTTGAACCTGTCAACATTTGTTCCCTTGCAGGAGTTAATCTGTCCTAAGAGGGTGCAATCCTATACCTCCAACTTTCTCCTCCCCCTCCCCCACCAATGAAACCCTACTAGCTCTTGACGAAGTCAGCCCCCTATCTACTTGCCCTGCATGCTGGTACGAAGATTACCCAAATATTCGTTTCATTTTGTAGTGTGCCTGAATTCTGAAGTCTTTTATACTAGAAGTTAATAAAGCGGGTTTTTTTTGTTGTGTTTTTTTTATTGGTGTTCGTTTTGGGGATTCATTTTCTTGACTTGTGTGGGTTTTTTTTATTTCACTGACTTCATTTGATCCAAGAAAGTCTTTTTGTTTTCATTCAATACAACTTCATCGGTTCATTCGTTACCAAATAATTGATAGAGTGTCTTTATATTTTGGTCGTTTCACGAACGTGTATAGATCAAAGAACATATACCATATTAGAATTTGGTCTACATACAAGACTGCCAATCTCCCCCTCCCTCTCATAAATTAAAGTATGAAAATATGATTAACGTTGAGGGTTCCCCACTCCCCTCTCTCTTTCTCTCTTTAACTTTCTCTCACTCTCATTCTCTCTATCTCGTTTTTTTTCTCTCTCTATTATTCTTTCACTCGTGTTCTTTATCTCTCCCTCACTCTCTCTCTATCTCTCCCTCACTCTCTCTCTCCCTCACTCTCTCTCTCTATCTCTCCCTCAATCTCTCTATCTCTCTCTCACTCTATCTCTCCCCCACTCTCTCTATCTCTCTAACTCTCTTTCACTCCTTTCGTGAAGAACGGTGGGAAATGGCTACATGGCCGCGTGGTTTGCGCTCTAGACAGTCTTCTCGATGGTCTCTCTCTATATATATATTACATTGTATTTTCAAGTCTTAAATTATGAGATCTATATAGGCCTAATACAATGAAATCAAACAATAGTTCAAAATAAAAAGTCAATAGAATGTAAAGTATAATAAAACTCATACAATCCCCTGTACTGTAAGACATTTATATATATATATATATATATATATATATATTTTGTAGCGAGAAATGTTTTGTATGTTATGCATGTTAAATACAAACACTCTACCAGCAGTAGATAGCTGATGTTTATCAGTTGCAGATGTTTTATAAAAAAGGACAGATCTAATTAAGTAGGTTCTATGTGTTGTTTTCTTGTTTGATCTGTCATTCTCTTCAGTACACCAGAACTAAGTCAAGTCTTTCTTTTTCCCATTGCAAAAATAAAAAAAAAACGTCATTTGATTCGCTAAATGAAACATGCAAATAGTTGACACTAAAAGTGATAAACTATTTCCCCTCTTATTGTTCTCCACCATTGATCTAGTGACGTGACTTACCCTTACCTCCCCTTGTTGGGTCTCGATTCTTTCAATATGAAGGCTTTTACCTGATAAATATTTCTATAGTTCGGGTACGGCACAGTGGGAAGGGTGGGGCCTGGGTTGCACTAGTATCGGAGAAAGTCAAAGTAAATAAAATAAAAGTCTTTTTATCTCAATCAACAAACATCTGCAGTCATACGGTTCGGTTGCTTGTCTTAAGCTGGAAAGTCAGTCAGGTTTTTCATCTGAAGTTACAGAGTAAGTTTTTTTTTTTTTTTTTAATATTCTTTAGCCATATTACCACTCTAGACTATTTTTTTTTAAATTAATATAGGCTAGGTCGCCGCTAGGTTATTTTACTGTGTTATGAATTATCAGAGGAAGACTAAATTGAATTTTTGACATCGCAGTACCACTGTCTCATAATTGAAGAAAAACTGAGTTAGAAAAACAAGACAATATGGAAACCTTGGCTCGGAGATTAAGTCTTTGTGGAAGTTATCTAAAACAACAATATACCCCTTTGTTATATCAACCGAGGGGATAATAGAAACTGACCTCACAGATACCTTTAAGGCCCTTAACATTCCTAGGAAAATTCTCTTTGCCTGTCAGAGGGCGGTACCGCTGCAGACCTGCCACATCACCAGAAAATTCTCAGTGGAAACTGTTAAAGGGACTACGATGAATTTTGTTTCCATTTAACGAAACTCGACCCTGGCAGCGCCAGAGAATGACTACTTGTTCGTTTCTAACATAATAATAATATAGACAATCCTGATATATTGTCAAATATATATTTTAAGGACATGTTTATTCTAACAGTATCTAGTGCCTTACTAATGCAGTAGTGGTTAACCTTTATTCGGGCTGAGAGGGGTGGAAATAGGCTACATTTCTCACACTTGTGTCGCAGTGCTTCAAAAACATTTTTGTCTAATGTAACCCAAAGTTTCATTAGGCATAATTGTAGAAGTTTGGAAGAGTAAAATGTCAATATTGTATACAGGCAAGTGAGCTAAAAATGTTGTCACAATCATTTTCTAGATCAGTGTTTCCCAAACATAGACATACATAAATATAGACTGGCCGATAAAAGAGTTTTATGAAACGAAAATTTGTGACTTGCAATTTTGTGTACTTTATTATGCAGCAGTGAAGTTTTGTTTAATCTCTAAGACTGAAGATCATGCAACTTTTCATAATTCGGAAATCCGACAACAATAGATATACGTTTTCAAGTTACATGAAGTTATTTCATTTTTCCAGTCAATATTTATTAATGTCTTTGTTCCCAAACTTTTTCTGCTCACATTCTGAGCATTTAGCGGAGCTTTTTGTTTAGTTTTTTTTAAATACATGAATTCAGGTGTTGGGCTACTATTTAATTATTCCAGTAGTTTGTGGAACACCTATTAGGGCCTCGCGGAACACTAGGGCTCTGCGGAACACAGTTTGGGAAACACTGTTCTAGAGTTACTAATGTTAAAAGTCGACACACACAATGACTTCAATAACGAAACAAACATGTAACATTATATCTTTTGTTTGAATGACGAATTTTTTTTCCTTGCAGGAGGACAACACATTGCATCTCGGTCACCATTCTCTCTAAAACATTTCACATAAAACAATGAAGATTCAGTTTCTAAGTATTTCTCAACAATTGTAGGCTATTAGTTTCGTTGCCCTGTCACGTTGCCCTGTCATGATGCCCATGTCGACCACGATGACCTATTTCGACCAACAGGCTCGGTTCGAGTCCATGCGACGCCACGCTAGGAAAGGTCACATCCTGCAGAAACACGAAGATCTCCGAAGGGAGTACGAGAGGCTCCTTCGGGTCTACGAGAGAGAGGAAAAGTACGTCACGTCTCGACTCGCTCTCACCCAGTCGGAGTACTTGGACAAAATGAAAGCCTTGGAATCTCTCGATGGGAAAAGCCCATCACTCCACAAAGCTGTAGGCTCAGAGAGAGGCAGCGGAAACGAGAAACTTCCTCACAAACATCACATTGTTGTGTCGGCTCCAAAATTACAAAGACCAAAGCAGAACATCCTTTTGTTTAGAATAGAAAAAAGAGATGGGCAAAATTTATATGTAAAAACCACGGACAGTCAAAAATGAAGAGGAAAAACAATTCAGGATGGCTGCTTGGTCGTGCGGTTTGCGCGCTGGACTGTCGTTCAGATTTATCGATGGTCCAGGGTTCAAACCCTGCCCGCTCCCATCCCCCGTCGTCCTGCTGGGGGATTGGACTAGGAAGTAATTATCTTCAACTCTGAAGGAAATCCGAAACATGTAAAACATTTTATAAACAAACATATGGATTATATAGACATTATATGAATAGTCAATGAATCGTAAGCTCATAGCTTGATATGTACCAAACAGTCTTATATTACTTATAGGGAAATACTATTGTTTAATCACCACTTGTTATCATTTTAATCGATTAAAATACTAAATAATAATAATTATACTAAATACTAATCGATTGAAAATACTAAAACCCTTTGACTTATCTTAAGGGTTTTAAAGAGACCTTCTTGAAATGATGCCACACTCATATACTATTTTAAAAACTACCTAACTTACTAGTACTATGTACCCCTCAGGGGTCTAAGGGTCGCAACCACACCTCTACACCGAACTATTCTTCTGCTCCCATGTCATTCCAGTATCCTCAGCTTCGCTGATGACTGACCTCTTCCAGGTTTGCTTGGGTCTGCCCACTTTCCTCTTTACTTGCGGATTCCAATCAAGTGCCTGCCTCGCATAAATCTACACTTACATTTAAAAGTTGATTGTGTGTTCAATTTTCAGAGAGTGATTTCTATTGATGTTTTAAGCCTTGTGTTGTGAAATACGAGTTGTTTGCGATACAAGTATCCGAGTTTCAACCTTGTGATGCACTCTTAGATGCACCTTTCCTACAATTGAATGGTGCAACGCGCTTCTAAAATGTTCCTGATGCGGTGATGTAAACGGAAGATGACGTCAGAGAGGAAAGCAGACAGCTGGAATGCCGGTCGCCATTGTTTTCATGTGGATTTTCATTTTATAAACGAGGCTGCTGTAGATGTTTCATTTATTTTGAGATTTGTGATCTAATAAGATAACTTATGCTAAAAAATATAAATATACAGTGAATCTAAATTTAATAGTAAAACAAAACAAAAAAAAAATACTTCTTTTAAAAACTAAAGCTTTTATTAAGAGTAAATTGTATCAAGTAG
This sequence comes from Biomphalaria glabrata, assembly GCF_947242115.1. Classification (NCBI taxonomy): domain Eukaryota; kingdom Metazoa; phylum Mollusca; class Gastropoda; family Planorbidae; genus Biomphalaria; species Biomphalaria glabrata. The sequence continues at coordinate 47,453,491 of NC_074715.1, read as the reverse complement.
TTTGGATCAGGCATGTGATTACATTTGTAGTAGATCTAGAATAACAAAAATAAATCTGTGCGATTAGAAATATTTTTAGCAATTGTTTTTGTTTAGCGCAATTTCATGCTTTTATCTTTCTCAATACTCTGTGCTCTTCTCTTATCACTTGTCTGCACCAGTTGGGAAAGAAGTGACGAATGAATAAATATAAATGTTACCGTTATGTGATCGCTTTTTAAATGCCTTAACGACTTGAATTCGAACTCAGGGATCAACCTTCTTAAGGGGATTAATTCAGCTTATTAGGCCTATACCACAACTGTTAAGTACGATTTCTTTCTCCTGTTCGATACCAAACAAAACTAATTAATTACCAATTGTTAATTAAATAATTGGTTAGTTTTTTAAATTGATTTTTGTTTTGTCAGGTACAAGCAATAATCGTGCAAAATTTCAACTTGATCAAAGACTGGGTGTGGGAGAAATAGCGTGTACAGACTTTTTACCAGACAGACAGACAGAGTGAGTATATAAAAAAGCTTTGTAAAAATCACTGACATTTGAATAAGAAATAAACCAAGATCTACTTAATGGTAATTTGTTAAGTCTATTTACATTTGTTATGACTTTTTTTACGTCCCCAGTGCTACTTCAGAAATTAATTACAAAATCTCCTGCAGGATGGTAAGGACTGACAATGGGCAGGATTTGAACTCAGGACTATCGTGACGACAGTCTGAAGCGCTTACCATATCGTCAAGCAGCCAAAAGTAATGTAGATGTAACTTTGTAGTTTTTTTTTTTTTATTTTTCAAGTTTAAAAATAAACATACGCATAGATTTTGTATGAAATGTTTAAAATCTTTTTGTTTAGCCGATTAAATTACAAATAAAATTAAAACTTTTCGCTAGTAGTCCCTGTACTTTTATGTAGTTGTGAAAGTTGGACACTAAACGCCTCGGCTGATAGCAGGACCGGTCTTAGATAATTGGAGGCTCTAGGCAAAGGGAATTTGGTGTCTCCAAATGAAATAGAAAACCAAAAAAAAAAAAAAACACAAATATACAGCAAAAAAAATAAATTATGCAATTTATTTAAAACCTAGACTGACCTAGAGTACTCCAAAATATCAATAGGGACAAGTTTCGCTATTTCTTCCCTAAAAAAAAAAAAAAATTGATATGCGTCTTGCGCGAGGCCCCCTTTACCAATCGTAGGCTGCCTAGTTTGCCTATTGCTAAAGCAGATACATGCTGGGCATAAGATACCGACCTCTCTCTTGATATCCTTTTAAGAACAGCTGCTGACCGGGAAAAATGGAGGGATTTGGTTACGCGAACTTTCACAGACGACGAAAGTCAAGGGACAGATAATGAAGTTTTTTTTTTCTTTTTGGTTTAAAAAAATTGTAAACATCATCTTATTTCATCTCTGCCAGTGGCCCCTTCTGGGGCATAGGAATTATAGGCCACCAACCAGCCTCCTCCAGGCGTCTCGGTTCTGGGCGAGTCTCTCCAGTTACGTAACAATAAAATCATGGAATTGGCAAATATACTATTGTGTGTGTGTGTGACTGTGTGTGTATGTGGTCACTAGGAATGATTTGTTTTCTATTATACTATTACCTGCTACAATCAAATGACGAGTTTGAGAAAAATGTTATTGTCACTAGGTCCTTCTGTGTTTATATAAATATATCTATGTTTCGCTTACAGTTTTGCTTTTCTATGTGGAATGTTTATGTCTATGTTTATTTGCCAATGTCAGTGCCAATATTTGACTGTCAAGCCATGCCCACCAGCCCACCTTTTTTTTTGGTTCTATTTATCTTTCTTCCCTCTTGTAGCCACATGTCAAAGTGTCACTTTTGGTCTCTAACAATGCATTATGGGGGGAGGGGGGGGCTATCAAGAACAAGTGTAAATAAAAAGTTATCTGTAACATGCACGCCCTCTAGTGGAGGGCTCTTAGACTGCGGGTAAATCCGTTTCATTTACCCCCGATTGATTCCCACCCAATATAAATATCTATCAGGTCCCACAATGTTCTGATTGCCCCCCTTCCCCACCTCCAATAGGAGTACAGATCTGAGGAATTTTCTGGAAAGCTTCCGCTTATCCAAGTGCCTTACTCTCATTGTTGACCTCAAAATGGATATGTTAATTACTTACTGATTTCTACCCGTATGCTATGCTTTGTCATCATGGGCGTAGCCAGGATTTTTTTTCGGGGAGGGTTTTTGGGGGGGGGGGATTCCCCCCTGACTCTCTCCCCCCCCCCCATATATATATATATATATATATATATATATATATATATATATGTGTGTGTGTGTGTGTGTGTGTGTGTGTGTGTGTGTGTGTGTACATAATTAATCTTTATTACATTCTGACCTTTTCGGAAGACGTTTATTGTTTATTGTAGACTCCCCGGGAGGTCTGGGGGAGTTCGCAGCACTCCCCCAGCGCGGGGCGAAGCCCCGCCGCCGAGCACTATTTCTGGTATTGAAAGCCAACAAAATGCATATTCTGAGGTATCTACAGTGCATTATCTTGCTATTAACAAGTTTTATTTCAAAAACCTAATGTGCTATTCTTACTGACTTAGACCCTCTCGCGCCGTTCGGCGCATTTTCCCGCAAAACCTCATGCGACGCTCTGTCACAACCTTACTAAGGATTCGACTCACAGTTCGGCATATGATTTCTTTGATTTAGACCCGATCTCTATGACTGACTCATAAAATCTGTCTTAGGCATCTTTGTTGAGACACATTTAATGATTTTCAATTTCGGCAGAAAACTATTCACACTTTATTAATGGAGCCCAAGCCACTGGTAGAAATTTGTAACCTTTCTTGACTACGCTCTTGGAATTACATGTCTGTATTTCGCTTTTAGATTTTATATCAAAAAGGAAAGTTTTTTCGTCAAATCATCTGTTGAGGGGTTTTAAACTAAGAAATCTCTGGAGTTTTTGTTTTGTTTTGTTTTTAATTCAAAACCCCATTTAGCTACGATCATAGAATTTGGTGACTGTAGTTTTCTTTAAAATAATATTGAAGAGAGAGGTTTTCAACTTTAAACGCTCTGTAGGGGAATTTTAAACTCAAAACCATCTGGAGGGGTTTTAAACTTTAAAGAAAAAGCCATCTGGAGAAGGGTGATTTAAACTCAAAACCCCTTTGGCTACGCTCATAGATTTTTGAGTGTGTAATTTGCTTTTTTTTATATTGAAGAGGTACTTTTTAGCTTCAAACCCTCACTGGAGGGGAGGGGGGTTTAAACTCAAAACCCCTTTGGCTACGCTCATAGAATTTTGAGTGTGTAATTTGCTTTTTTTATATTGAAGATGGGGTTTATCGTAAATTTAGGAGGGGGTTTTAAAATCAAAATCTTCCTCAACTGTGCTGTTGGAATTTGGGGATTGTTGTTTGCATTTTTTTTGTTTTGTTTTATAGAAGAGGGAATTTAACTGCAAAAACCTCTGGTAGGGGGTTTAAAATTCAAAACCCCCTGTAGGGGGTTTTAAACTCAAAGCCCCCTGGTAGAGGGATTTGTATTTCAAAACCCCCTGATAGGTGTTTTTTTTAATCTCAAAACCCCCTTGTAGGGGGTTTTAACTCAAAACTGCCTCGGCTGTGCTGTGGAAACTGATGATTTAGTATTAAAATCTCACCTAAAATAAACAAATGAAAGCAAAAATCAGTCACTTAATTCCGTTCCCCCGCCCCTGCGGGGGGTGATTTCATTTCGGGGGGGGGGGTTTGAACCCCAAGAACCCCCCCTGGCTACGCCCATGTTTGTCATATCATAGCTCAATACTGCATATATTCAAGCCTTTTTAGTTTGAGTGGTGGCAGGGGATTCACGTGGGCGCGGTAGCTAAGTGGTTAAATGCTTGGCTACCGAACCTGGGGGAACTTCGAATCTTGGTGAAGTTTGGGATTTTGAATTTTCGGGATTTTCAGGGCGCCCCTGTGCCCACCCAACTCTAATGGGTACCTGAGTTGAGTTGGGGAAAGTAAAGGGTATTGATCGTTGTGCTGGCATCATGACACCCTGCTCATGAACCGATGGCTAAATAAACAGATGACCTTAACATCATCTGCCCTGAAAGGGGAACTTTACTTTTACAGCTAAAGTTTGTTGTTAATTGGACATGTTTTGTAATTACAATAGATCTACAAGTATATCTTGTTATTCTCCTTAGTTGAAGAAGGTCTACAGACATGGCTCATCTCATAGTGATTAGTGATGAGACGAATGTCTGGGAGTTAGCAATGGTCAGAACCGTTTTTAAAATATGCAGACGATATTTTCTCCTCCCTCCTTCCAACAGTATTCTCCCCTCTCTCTCTCTCAATACAGTGTGTGTGTCTGTGTGAGTGTGTCTGTGTGTGCTTCAGTGTAACCAAGAACATTTGATACGATACGGATGACAGATTGTATTCATATGTTTCTATGAAATATATATATTCGATGTCTAATAAAGACATACAGTATCGATTTGTTATTGTCTGCAAAGAGTAAGATAAATATTGAGATGCATGTTGTAAACAGTAATACCAATCAATATTTAGTTTGTTGTTTCAACTTTTCTGTTTTCTCTATTGAACGCATTTTTTTTTTATCCTATGCATGCAATTTTTTAAACAAGACTTTAATGGCAGTGGTTACGCTGTGCTGCTGCCTACACAATAGAGTCGTGTCAAAGACCCTTGCGACCCTTGACCTGAGGCAAGGATTTTATTTTCATTGGCTCGTGTTGATTACGAAGGCTCGGTGGCTGAGTGGTAAAGAGCTTGGCTACCGAACCGGGGGTCCCAGGTTTGAATCCTGGTGAAGCCTAGAATTTTTAATTTCGGGATCTGAGTCCACCCAGCTCTAATGGGTACCGGAAATTAGTTCAGGAAAAGTAAAGGCTGGTTGGTCGTTGTGCTGGCCACATGACACTCTCGTTAACCGTGGGCCACAGAAACAGATGCCCTTTACATCATCTGCCATATAGATCGTAAGGTCTGAAAGAGGAATTTTACTTTTACTATGTTGGTTACAAGGGGCCCCATATCGCAAATAGCTTATTGTCTTATCATGATGATTTGAAGAGGTTCTTTGCTACTCCCCCCCCCCCGTCCGAAGGGCCCATGTAAACAAAATAATCATTTAATCACATCCATTTTTCGGGGTCCATGGCCATTGTATTGTGTGGCGGAAGGGACATCGGATGGCGAGCCTTCCATCTTCTTTACTATTTGCAACGCCCTCGGAGGCGCTGTGGCTGAGTGTTAAAGCGCTTGGCTTCCGAACCTGGAGTCCGCGTGCTCGAATCCTGGAGAAGACTGGAATACTATGTAAATTAAGGCTTCCTAAGAACCTTGCTTATATTAAAAGTTAAAATCGCATATTATATATATCATAAGTA